>NC_136532.1:10347903-10862903 GCF_910591455.1 Pholis gunnellus | reverse complement strand
TTGTTATGCAGATCAGCCACGGTGTCTATTTAACGGCCCCCTTTGTGAAAACAGATTTAATATTGATCTTTCCCGGGCGTTTAAAGAGGATGCTTTTACCCGCGTTGGCCTCTGAGGGCCTTAGAGTTTCAAAACTCATTTTTCAGGTGCCAGAAAAACAATTTTGCAAACAAAACAAAAACAAAAGTAAAAAAACAAAAACACAAGCACAACGACAACTTTCTGTATTTAGAGATGAATATATAAATGTTCCCTCTTTGTCAGACGAAGTGGCGCTAAAAAGGTGACTGTCCTTGCAATTACATGATGCCTTTAAAATATGCTCTCCGTCGACACAGTTGACCCTTTGAGTGGGCTTGAAGGACTGAGACATAACGGGAGAGATACACCGGCTAATTAATTGACACAGTTTTGAATATTCATACCTAATACAGCGAGCTTGCCCTTAATTACATTGTTGGACTTCTCTCCTAGGAGGCTAAATCACGATAGGCTTAATTATTGTAATGTATTCGGGGCCCCACCGGGGCACCGGGGAAGACAGGAGCCGTCAAGGACCCAGTCATGACACCTGGCTAAAAATTACACGGGAAGGGAAGCAGCTTTTGTTGTTCTCCGCTGAGCAGAATTCAGAGCAGGGGATGAAGTTTGTTTACATCCTTGTAGGATTCACCGGAGAGTGTTTGAACAGACAGACAGCCGCCGGACTCCCCTCTCAGCAATTAATCAACAACAGCCTCCCCTCTCTCTCTCTCCTCATGCTATCTGCGCGTTTGTGTGTCTGCACACGTGTGTAGTTGAGAGCAGAAGAGTAGCGCACTGATGATTGTGCGCAAAGGAAGACATGATTTATTGTTTGCAAAGTCTGAAAGTGCAATCGAGCAAATTTTGCAAAGAGGTTGTATTTATACATTCCATTCTTTACTATTTACTTCCTAAGTGAAAACGTGTGCTAGTGGGCGATTCAAATCAACATCTTATTTCAATCATGTTATCTCAGCACAGACATTGTGATTTGTATTAGGCAATGCTTTCTGAAAGGTTTATGACACAAAAATCTTTATATGCAAAGCAATGGAGCCCTCCAAGACCATACCATTACAGCATGCACAACTTACAAACTGACTGACTGCTGTTTAGAGAGGTCAACGGCCGGGTCATCAGCAGTCAGAGAACTAGAGGATGGAGACATTGAGAAGTATGGCCCCTTTAAAGACAGGTCAGTGATTAAAATCAGTCACTCTGGTTATTTTCTAGTCCCTGTGTACATTACAGGAAGCTTTGATTGGCAAACAGGAGATAAGAAGTGTCTTGAACGCACCACCCACCCCTCATTTTTATTCATTTCTCTGCCCCCGTCTCTCTCTCTCTCTCTCTCTCTCTCTCTCTCTCTCTCTCTCTCTCTCTCTCTCTCTCTCTCTCTCTCTCCAGTCCACACACACACACGTACACTCACGCACACACAGCCCTCTGCTCTCCCCTGACGTGTCCCCTAAGTGTCTGGATAACAGATAACAGAGCCAGCGACCTGCGGGGGTCTTACAAAAGCGGAACTCGGTGAATGGGAGCATCGCACAAGAGGAGAGGAGCACACGCCACACACAGACAGCGAAGCCAAGTGGCCCCTCACATCGTTCAACCGCCGCGGAAACTAAGAGGACCTCTTAACTTTTGCGCACAGAGACTGACTTTTACGCACAACGCCAAGTGCATATTTTGACATAGAAAAGTCAGAAGAAATCTTCTTGGGATGCAGGAGCTTCTCACGGATCTAACCTGACGTCTGCGGGCCTTTATAGCCAACACTGTATTACTGAAAGAAAATTTACCAGCTTCTAATCTGATGGCTCAGAACTTTGGAACAGATCCGTCGGATGGAGACTGATATGAAATCTGTCAAGATAGCTCCTTGAAATATATTCTTCAAAATATAACTTTAAAGGCTGTTTCATTTAACAATTCAAACTTCTATAAAACAGTAACCAGTCATGCCTCGTCCGGGGAAGAACTCTTACAGCGACCAGAAGCCCCCATATTCCTACATATCACTGACAGCCATGGCTATCCAGAACTCATCCGAAAAGATGCTGCCTCTAAGTGACATTTACAAGTTCATCATGGACCGCTTTCCGTACTATCGAGAGAATACCCAACGATGGCAGAATTCCCTGCGACACAACCTCTCTTTTAACGACTGCTTCATCAAGATCCCTCGGCGGCCTGATCAGCCCGGGAAAGGCAGCTTTTGGGCTCTGCACCCGGACTGCGGGGACATGTTTGAGAACGGCAGCTTCCTGCGGAGACGGAAGCGCTTCAAGGTGCTGCGGGCTGAGCATATGGCCTGCAAGAGCTCCCCGATGATGCATTACTTTCACCATCACCACCACCACCCGGGCAGCAAGCTGGGCACAGCACCCGGCCACCATGACCACTCAGCCGGGCCAGCAAGCGCCGTGAGTCGGCTCCCTCCCTTTCAGGGTTACGGGGGCATTACATGCGCACAGTCCGGCGGCTTTAAACACCCATTCGCCATCGAGAACATTATAGGACGGGACTACAAGGGTGTGATGGCCAGCGGGCTCCCACTCACCTCGGTCATGCACCACCTGGGTTACCCGGTGCCCCCGCAGCTCAGCAGCGTTGTCAACTCCATGTGGCCCCACGTCGGGATGCTGTCGGAGACCATGGGTGGCGTGCACGTACCTGCATCATCCGACTACGCGCCCTTCGGCGTGTCAGCAAAGGGCCTGTACCACAATGCCAACGGGCAAACCCTGCCCGCCGTTCCTGTGCCAATAAAACCCACACCATCCCTGGGTCCCGTGCCCAGTTTGACGGGGCTGCATTCCGGCCCGGCCCAGCTCTGCTCATCGGTCTCAGTGATGGAGAAAAGCGATCTGCTAGAAGGGAAAGGCAACCCTCTACACCCGGCTCTCATGCTGTCCTAACCGGGTAAATTGCGGGTCATTTTTGAAAAGTAACGCAAACAAGAAGGACATTGTTATTGCATAAAGTAAGACAGAAAAGGCATATCAGCAGCATCATGGTTTAAGTTAGGTGCTGCTGTAGAAGAGTTGTAAAAACTGGTTAACATTGTGCTGTGTAATGAATTTTTCATTAGACCCATGTTGATTGAAATCATAATTTATTTGCACAATTTGTGAGGGCATTTACCGCATACTGTAATGTGGCACTGATAAATACAATCAGACAAGTAGATAGGCTGAACCCAAAGAAAAGCTTTGATTTAGGAGACAACAGTCTAAAAGTATTCCCAAATGCAAACCACGAACCCTGTTTGTATATTTTTTGCTCTTATTCTATTTATTCTTAATCTATGGCAGGCCTATTAACTAAAGACAAATAGGCCTTCGTGTTTTTTAATCAGGCCTGTTGCACTTTTTTGTGTGTTACTTTGCAGTGGATTGAAAATGTTATGCTTGTATTATAACACTATTTATCTGAGAATATTCATAAAGATTCTTAAAACTCAATCTTCTTTGTTGTTGTAGTTATTTATATACTCGTTAAATGTCCTCGCTGTCACTGTTTGGACCACAATTGAAGGGAAAAATGACAAATTCCATTAAACTTAGATATTCTTTTATATTAGATTACGGTGAGATTAACTTAATGTGATGCAAAAATCACACTTTTTCAAATGTATTAATTTACGAATCCATCTCGTTGATTTTAGGGTGTGAAATAATTGCTTCCAAACCCTGTTATTAATTAGTGATCATATCACCGTCTACAACAATAAATAATAACTGCACATACTTGCCACCAGTTGCTCTCTGAAACACATTATGGATGCCAAAGTTTATTTCCTTTATTTTGTACCAGCAGTTTTCAAATACAACAGATCCCTATTTAGACTCCTCTGTTTTTTAATTTAAAATATTTTTAACCAGGGACCATGCAGTAATTTGGCCATTTTTACTGAGTCAAAAACATGACATGAAAGTCCCTTTCAACATTATGACCCGACTCACCCAAACAAAGTCAAACGTCTTAACTCTGATGACCTCAGGGGAACATATGTTGGGGAACAATTTAGCAGAAGGTTGGTGAAAATGTTCATCATTTCAACATGATGTGAGTCCCCTAAATTCAAGAGATACATTTGGATAATTTTGGATTTTGGATAATTAGAAGAAAATCTGTGAAAGACAAACTTTGCCTGAGCAAAACTTTTGCTCAGAGAAATGTTTAGATTTAAGTCAAGCTATCGTCTTCCATAATTCATCATTATGTGTACTAAATCAGGACAGTGAGAGCATCACGACATGAATCACATCTGGAATGAGAATATGTGCTGATATACGTGTATGATCTTCATAAGATTGATATGACTGGGCTGCAGCGTCACATCTTCAAAAGCAGGCAGGGTGATCGGATCAAGTTTTGCTCTTTTGTTTGCTCTGTTTAAACGTAGCTTTGAAGCTTCTCCTCTCCCGCAGCACAAAGCACCAGGTTCAGCCCACTGAAAATGACTTATATTCAACCTCCTGTCCCCTGCTTTGCATCCCAAAGGCTCCCAAAGCCGACACTATTGTGAAACCAGCCTCTAAACAAATAATTGAGATGCACCAGCGCAGGAGAGGCGTGGGAGTGAAGAATTAAAACCTATTTTGATGTCACTGCTAACGAGCAGAATACATATAATAGTCTTTTACTCATATCTTCTCCCATATCATCTTCTTATTTTAACCTATATTTCTGTAGTCTTTCCCTATTGCACCTTGATCTCCAAAGGCTATCTCCTCTCATCTATCACTTTCTCATATCTACATACTGCACACACATTTTCACCCACACTTTCTCTGCAGGGTGTCTCTGATCTCTAGTTAAAGGGAACTGAAATTTCAATGGCATGCCAGTGTCTATGTGAAAAGTGTGCGCTCTGCCTGTAGGTGTGTGCGTGTGTTGCTTTAATTCCCTGATCAGCAGGCCTCGATGTCTTTAATAGCCCTCACTGCATTAGTGTATAATTAAATGCCACTAATTAAGACACAATAAGAGGAGTAATAATGCAGCCATTATTACCCTCCATGATCCTCTGTCCTCACAACACCGTAGTTAGAAGCCTCTGGAATCATAATATCACATGAGGTCTCCTAATGTGCACATGTGTTTATGCACAGGCTAATAGGAGGTATATGTGCAGCTTATTTATAAGCCTTTTTTTATAAGGGTAGACACTGTGCTGGGTGTGTCAAAGCATTTAACAGCATATGTTAAATTATTTTCAGTCCGCGGGACAAGTTGGGAAATAGAGATATGTCTTAGATGCTCTTATTTTTGTTGGCATGTTGATGTGCAGGCTCCATTACGGCAAGATCTCATCCTATATCTGGTTGTGTGTTTGTGAGGTGTGTCAATATTAACATTTTTCCTGATATGTGGAATTGAAATTCAATCTAGGTAGCAATGTGTTTCTACAAAATAGTTGAATTTAATGTAATTCTTAGGAGAAACAGCTGCACTTGGAAGTTATGTGTACCATCATCACCCGGATTTATTCTGAACAACCTTTTGATTCATTTATTTTTTCACAAAAAATATCCAACTTAAAGGTAACCATATTATTGATTAATTATTAATTGATTATACAAACAATTTAGCTCAGAAGAAACATAGCCAGCTCACTAAAGCTTTAATTTTTTTCCAGGTTTCAATTTGAATCAGCGGCTTAATGTCATCAAACTGATGTCAAACATATTAAAGTGATTACAGTAAATAAAGGAAAGTACAGAGGGCTGTTTCAGTGTGTCACTCAAAAGTCACACTGCTGGATTGCAATAGAAGCATGTATGTATACTCTGTATGTTTGTAACTGTTTCTTTTTTTCTTAAAATAATGTTGAGGTTTTTACTTAAAATACCGTGAACTAATCAGAAAATATTAAAAAAATCCAGTTTTCTATCAAATGATTTGACGGTAACTCCTCTCTACATATTTAAAACCTGTTAATGTAACAACTGCAGATTTCCTTTTGTAGACTATTAACATCGACACAGCAGTTTACATTGGAATGATATAAATAAATATAACACAATGCACTTAAAGTCAGAGAGTCGGGCAATTTTAAATTTGTTTCAAAACTCTATGTTGGTTTCTTGCGTAATACTTTCCAAGCATGCAATATACAACAAAAAAAAGATTAATAATATTGAAAACATTGATGACTTTGAACAAGGATACAGTTAAGTAGCTTAGTAGGCTGTGCAACAGCCTGTAAAATGAGTAAGTTTATAAGTTGGTTTTGTTTTTCTAACAGGCTGACCCCATGCATCCCATACACCAACCCTAGATTCAGGAGGATATAATGATATTTCATTTGAACAACACAAATATAATATTCCACCGTATGAAACACAGAGATAAAAGTGTCGAGGGCATTAATATGGAAAAACTGTTAATCATGTGAAATATGAGCTTAAATGAATAATAGGAGTCTTATGAATGAATAAAACATTTAGGTCAGAGGTGTTTCACTGTCAGCCCTCAGAAAAGAAACGTTACGGTCTTGAATAGGCGATGATACATTAGTGGTAATTACCCACACTTCATAGGGGCCAGGGTGGCAAATTCTACATGCGTTTTTCTTAATGACCAGCAAGAGCAGGCCATCATAATGAGCAGCTTAATTCATTGATCTGATCTGCTGTTCACACTAACTCAAGCACACTGGCACACATACACATTCACACGCACGAACATTAACAACTTAAACTTAAATATTATTCTTTGTTTCAGATCGTGGTCTTTTATTCAATGTATTGGCAACATCAGATAACAGACATTTGCTCTAATTTCTTTCAATCTATAATTGCCGTATGAGGATTCCTTCTTCAGTGGAACCATTTCAACAATAAATGGAGGCATAAAACTTAATTACAGCAACTATTAACTTTGTTCAACAATTTTACCAGAGAACAGAAATCTCTCTGTATCAAATGACCTTCATACAGCCCTCATTATTAAAAGTTAAAATGCATAAAATTATTTCATTATTTGCAAAATCAGAGTACGGTGAAGGGAGCACATTAGAAAAACTCTCACTACTTGATATTGGCTCAGGCTTCCTCCCTTTTCTAACCGCAACAATGAGAAATGACAATGAAAGGTGGGTAAAAATAAGCAAAGAAAAAAGTCAAGAGTGCGACAAAGACTGCAGATGAGGCAAGAAGAGAAGGAAAGAAGGGAAGGAAGGACAGTGTGAGAGAGAAATGTACAACTACACAAGGTCAGTATAGGTCTCCATATCCTCTTAATGAACTAATGAAACTGTAATATTCTTTTTGTCACAGAGTACAGGATCATGTCTGACCTCCTAATGCAGTCTGATGAGATTTGTACATGAGGACCTGTAGACAGACAGACAGACAGACAGACAGAGACCTATGAGAAACAATTTACCAAATTACGTAAATTGATTTGATTTGAAAGAGACAGTGACAATAAATACAACATGATGCAGTGTTGAATGAGTACAGCGACTCACATTTTGTTGGACTGGTTGTTGGATTATGCGTCAATCAGGAAATTGTAACGACACAAGCTCCAATCAAGTGTGTGTTCTTTTCTTTTACTTCTCATTTTTATCGTAGGAACCCAAATTCCTTTATACAAAATAACACATTGTAGTGTTTTTAAGTTAAACCTAGACAATAAACACACTATATTCTTGACTCACATTTTGTAATGGGAAGAGCTAAAATGAAGACAGGATTTAAGTTCCTGTTTGTTTCTCTGTTTGTCCACAAGCAAAATATCATCTGGTTTTAGATGTACAAGTTGTTTTCAGTGTTATTATGTGTTATACAAATACACACATTTATATTTTTTTAACAGTCATGTTTAAGTTTACATGTAAAACAATCCATACGTGCAGATCCATATTTTTTTCCCATATTTCTTCTTCTTTCACCTGCTGCAGCAGTGATCTCATTTACTGAGACTGAATTGTTCGATGATTATAGACTTATTTCACTGGATATGTAATCAACAGGTGAATACATAGAAATACATAACACATAATGGAGAGATTGTGATAATTAAGAGAAAACCATTAGCAAATGTGTTACACAAGGACAATTAGATGTGCTAAATAATAATCCTATTATTCCGTCTTTAAATTATCAATATGTTATTAACAATTTAAATGGTTTTGCGTTTTGAAATTTTACTCTTTGTTAATCAATGTGTCTGCGATTAATATTCCATCTCACAAATAGTTTCTCGTTTGCGTGAACAAATACCACATTTAATTTCATTCACAGTTTAATGAAGTCACATACAGTGTGTTTGATTTAAAGACGTGTAGTTTGTCACACAGAATATTTATGGTCCTACCCACTTTGCAACTTGTTTTTCATATTTACACAAAACATCATAATAGTTTTAGTGAGCACTGTATTGGAGTTTAAAGGTATTAAAATCATTTTGATTAAAACTAAGAGCAGCAGATACAGAAATACTTTTTGTAATACGTGGGCACACTATAAATTATTTTTATGTCAAACGTTAAACTGCTTAGTAGTTACTTTGATAGACTATTCATTTTCTATGGCACATTTTTTGGGTCTAGAAACACTGATGTTCTTGCAGTATAAACTACGCACTCACTATTGTTTGACTGTGACTGCTCATATTTTTCTGTATATGGCCCACAGTCAGCAGAGTTTGTTTAATTTACCTGAAACAACTTCTTAAATCAACTCTTACACAATATGTGATTCCACTTCTGCTGTCATCAATCAGGATGAGGAATAATGCTCAATTCCAAATGTGTAGTTTTGCAATTTTAAATTCCTCTAAAACTATCATATCTATACTTCTTATTTAGTCCATTAATCCAAACATATGTTTTGGAGATTTTCTAAATCGTATTTCATGTTTATATGGCATCAATTAGAACGGTTGTCTCTCTGTGTCGTCTCACACACAACTAAGCCACATCTGTAGCTGCCTGAAGCTCCTCACAGGGCGCTGACTGGTCCGTGCTCTGGCCTCCTGGACACAAAAGCATTACTTGAAGCCTGACAAGATGGATTATTGTGTCACATAGTGGACAAAGGTAACTCATGTGCGCAGTGTGAGATGGTCAAGCAAGTGCACTCGTGACAACCGGCATTCCGCCAGTACCCGCTCATTACTGCTTGCATCTTTAATTTTAAATACTTTGCAGGAGCCCTCTGATCAAACTCACACAATCACACACAAATAATCTGTTGGCCACTGAGCAGCTCCACCTGAGGAGTTGGGGGTTAAGCGCTTTGCTCAAGGGCACCTCAGTGGTGGTAATGAGGGAGGGGCAATGACTGCCAGTCGAGTGGTAAGCACACTCATACTAATATTTATCATTTATCATATTATTTTTCACCTGATGTACAAACACTGTATGCGCTTTAAAGCACATATGGTGTTTGTACACTTACTGTAATGGAGCATGGCACAGTTGTGGTACATGTGATAACTTATTTTAACAGTACATGTGATTCAGTGCAAGCAGGCAGCCGGCATACGGCTACATCCGCTCTTATCTTGGTAATGGTCTCCTTGCCATATTCACTGCTGTGGTCTTTAATAGTGGGACGAGAGGTCATCTGGCACGAGTGGACGAAAGTCAGCATCAGCCAATGAAAAGGCCATCTGAGGGGGATTAGCATATTGGCATCAGGCCTGGAGACAGAGAGAAGTTGTCAAGGGAGTGAGTCCTAACGACAGGTCACTCTGGACCACGGCCCATTACTATAACTCTTCTTCTCTGTCTTTTCTCCATAATGGACCTCATTCTCTTTCTGTGGTTACACTGATTTCCCTTTGTCCCTCTTACTTTCTATCACTCTACTGCCATAGAGGATGCAAATGGATTTCTGAATATTTTTCTATTTTCTTTTACAATTTGTTCCTGTTTTGGAACACTCTTTTCCACCTATTCTCCGAAACAGTTTCCCCCTCTCCCCTACCATTCTTCACCCATTTATCTTTGGCAGTCTCACCCCCCCCCCCCCCCCCCCCCCCCCCCGTCATCCTCTTTCTCCTTAATAATTAGACAATGAATCATTAATCTGGGGTCACATTTTATCTGCCTCCTCTGGCTAAAGTGTTTTGTCTCTGCGCTGTCCTCGAAGTAAGGTCTTCTGACGCAGCTCATATCATCTCCAATCTGCCATCTATCTTTATTGGCCCAAATTATTACACCTTATTAGCCATTATTACATTTTATTGTCGATTCAAAACAGGTCAATGGTTCAGCCATTCTGGCCTCCTTCCCACTCTTTCCCCTTTTTAACTTGCCCACTTTCTCTTAGGAGTTCAGACAAAGAAGTTATCCGGCCAAAAAACTTCAGCAGTTTCATAAGAGGTTAAGTGCTTTGCCCATATAGGCTCATTTGACTCCGCAATAATAGAGATTAAAGTGAAATGGAAATTAGCAAAGTGTGTCATCAACTTTGCTCAGAGTTTGGAATAAATCTCATCTCACAATGTCAGAATGTCAGAAGTCAAAAAATAAGAATTAGCAGTGTTACAGAAAACTTTATAACAAAGGTTTGGCTTACAAAACTGTGTTGGATCTGGGCAGGACCTGTTTGGATACATTATCATTAGAAATTGGAGCTAAAGATGCTTTAAACAAAGACTAATCACATAGAATCAACAAAGACTTGCTTGATTGATCCGTGATCATCAGGCACCACAGGTCTCTCCTGTCTCATTCACTACACTGAACTGAATCACCACGAGCACACAGGAGTAATTCCTCTAAGTGGGCAAATTTGAAAGAGTCAACTTGCACAAAAACAGAGTTGAAGTTTCCATTGTACCTTCTTTGTGATGAAGGAAAGCTAAAAGGTCACTTGTAGCTCTGGGCAGGTGGTTAACGGGATGAAGTTACAGCCTGTAATAGGCCTACATCAAAAAGAAAATATAAAATGCAGAAGCAAAGTGTGCTTTCTAACAAACCGGCTGTTTTGCTTTGGTTTGGGATATATATATATATATATATATATATATATATATATATATAGAGCGAGAGAGAGAGAGAGAGAGAGAGAGAAATTAACCCTAAGGGGTTTTATTCGATAAGACCTTTACAGCATTTCGGATAATTAGTTAACATCTTGTTCTACTCAATGAATTAACAAAATGAAGCCCACAAAAAAAATGAATTATTATTTAACAAATCTAGAGCTCCAGGACAAAAAGGTTTTAACACTAATGCACTTGACAGCGGTAGAACATTTGGCAACAATGCACTGTCCTCCCGTTAGCGTTAATTGGAACTGTGACAGCGGTTAAAGGCAAAGGTCCTCCTCTGACTCCCAATCCATTTATCTCTCCATTACAGAGAGCACTCTGGGTTTTTAGTAGTGTAATAAAGTCGATCTTCACTATCACAAAAAGCCTCTTGACCCCTGGGTGCTCTGGAGGCCCTTGACTCCTCCCGACTGTCTTCATCATCATCATATTTCTTTCTCTGTCACACACGCTGCATGCAAACTGGCAGGCACACGAGCAGAGGTGTTGCTTCTCACTTACTTACTGTTTAATTAGAATAATAAGATAATTTAAATGAAGCAAGGGGCAGGTGTATTGAGTATGAATGTGTATTTATGTGTGCAGATTTAAACAAATTTAAATATTTTTTATAGATGTTATAATGTTAATACTGTATACGATAAATATCAATTAAATCCCATTTATGCCTTGACCGAGACAAACAGACGTCAGAGGTTGCGCGAGAGTAAATCTAATCCATGTACGCCCTCTTGTGGTTGAAGAACTCATGTTGTTCAAAGGGCCTTCTAGTTCTGCAACCTGATTTCATCTGTGGATAAAACATGAAATGAATGCAGTTTTTTCACATGGTGATGTTTAAAAAAATATATAGCAACAACAACAGATATTCTTAGATAGAAACGACACATGTTTTATGGATTAGATGACATATTTCCAAAGAGGTGAAGAATCCAAAAACGGAATAATCTAGACTAGATAAAATAGACTTGGTACTTATTAGAAAATCATTTTCAAAAGAAGAAAGTCATAACATGGCAGAGAGGCTAAAGAAACGACATATATGTAATTCATGTAAAAAACAAATCATTGATTTTAATATGTAGAACTTCAAGAGTTCCATCATTTGCATCCTGGAAAAGTCTTGGATGACTGAGGATAATGAATTCATCCTGCAGATACAGAATAAGCTCTCTGTTCAGTAATTCATGTGCTGAGGTGGCGTTTACTGTTACAAGTTTATTTAATCAAAAAAAGCTGTCAAACTAATATGTGCTGGACAGTATGTTATGTAAGCCTATAATTCTGGCAAAAAGTACAGTGACCACAACCAAAAACACCTTGAGGTCATCTTTCCTTCTGCGGAGAGTAGAGAAGCCACATAACTATAAACAGTATTGGTCTAACTGATATTCAGTTAGCTTTTCCTTTAAAGGATCAATGCAAAATCACAAAATGTTACCTTGATTACGTGTAAACAAGTGTTGAATTCTTTGAAATGAATATGTTGCCCATAATACACATCAGGTCAGTTATGTGTCTGGCTGTTTAAAGGTCAGTGGGCCTTTGAGGAGGCGGGTACTCTCTGTTGGTCTGGATGCTCCTGTCTTTGAATCGCCTTTGAACAAGAGGTCAGCGCTCTCAAAGGCAGGTTATACTGACGTCATCATGACCACAATAAGACCCTCCTCCATATTTTGTTGTGTGTTTCAAGTTGAATGTAATGAGTAGAGAAGAGTACGGGGTCGGACATTCATAATCTAATAGTGATGTATAATGAATATTAAAACTCAAGATATCTAAATATTTGAGCTGAGATGTTAAAATGTATTTGATGTAGTAGGAAAGTCATTATTTGTATACATTTGAATTGTATTTGAAATGTGTGTGCTGCATGCTACAGTGGAATTGAGAGCATCACAGATAATGCTGTGTGACTATGGCTTCCTTAATATACAGTACAATAGGCACATTTCAGTGTTGATGTAAATTACATCAGCTGAAAAGCTGACATCACATCCTTGTAGCACAACTACATGCACACCGATGCAGCCGATTCTAATTGCCACCCAAACCCACCCAGTGTCCAACACAGAGCGACTGTATACACTGTGTGTTGTTGTGTGTGTATATACATGTACAGCCTGTTTTCTGATGCAGCCGGGGGTGGCAGATCACTGACGTAGCCCCCGCCCCTACACACACACTCCCCTTTAAAATCTGTCTTTGGAACATTCATCACAGTCAGTTCTTTCCTCAGAGGCGGACACATCTAAGCAGGTGAGGAAACAAATAATTGTCATTTCGCCAATTGCCAGGAACTTGAACAGTGTGTTCTGTTTCATGCATTGTTTGTCTGATTTATCTAAATTGTATTTTGTATTCTTGTTGCCAAAGGAAAAAAGTTTGGACTCTTCAAAGACATCACATTGTATTAAATCATCAGAAATCAACGATGTGGGTGTTTGAGAAGATCAGGGAGAGCATGGAGAGCATTCCTCTGGAGCTGAGTCGTTACCTGGGGAAGAGTGAGGAGGATGTCTTTCTGTCTTCCAAGGCCAGTCTCGCTCACCATCTGCACAACAACATCCTCACCCCAGACACCATCCCAGAGTTCTGCCTGCCCCCCAGGCTTTGCAAGAGAAGCCCGCTGCTGGAAGCTGAGACAGCGTCACCTAACCTACACCGTCAGTACCAGATGCCCAAGAGCCGCACCTTCTCAAACACTGCACATGCAAAGACAAAGGACGTGAAGACGAAAAATGGTGATGCATCGATGGCTTGGAAAGCTACAAAGAAACCGTTGCCATTCTCTGCGGAGGGGTATGGCCTGGCTGGAATATATGAAAGCCCCAACACTCGAAGGAAAGAGTCTTTGTTCCACTCAAAGCGCCCTGTTTACATGTTTGATAGAAGTCTTCCTACTGCAGCACCCAGGCTAGCAAAGGTGACAAACCTGCCCAAGAAAACTTTGTCTGGGTTTTTACCTCTGTTTTCATCCAACAGCCTGTCAGAGACAGGAAGCACAGGAAGTGGAACACCTTCTTCCAGTGACTCCTCTCCCCTCAGTTCCCCTTATAGAGCGAAATCATCCCTCTACTTCCCACCAGGCAGTAGCCGTCTAAAAGGAGCAATATCCTGTCCTTCATTAAATGACAGAAGGGTGTACAGAGGCAGGTGGAGGAGGGGGGGGTTAAGTTTAACAAACTCGGCCAGTAGCCCTCCAAGTTTAAAGGGAAGTTCAGTCACCTTAGCCCCACCTGTCCTCTCCCCGTTGGATGTTCTGCGGCGCCAGGAGGTACTTCAGCATGAGCATGTCCTCCCTTTGCACGGCCGTGGTAAGGTGCGCCTCTTCGCTGAGCACAGCACATTCTCCACCAACACGTTTCCCTCTGTTTCCACAGTCAGAGTCTGTGTGGTGTCTGTGGAAGGTTTATGCGATGATACTGACCGACAAACCCTGAACTGTGCGGTGAATCTGTGTCTGACCCCAGGGAAGCTTCAGCAACAGGAGAGCGCCACCATCAGGAACTGCCGCAGCCCTGTGTTTAATG
The DNA here is from genome assembly GCF_910591455.1 of Pholis gunnellus. Taxonomy (NCBI): domain Eukaryota; kingdom Metazoa; phylum Chordata; class Actinopteri; order Perciformes; family Pholidae; genus Pholis; species Pholis gunnellus. Next base: position 10,848,321 of record NC_136532.1, on the reverse strand, counting down.
AGGATTTCTTCTTTACAGAGCTCAGTAGGGAGGATCTGCTGGAACTGCAGCTCAGGTTAAAAGTGGTGTGTAAACCTGCAGCTGGAACATTGAGGAGAGGGACAGTGATTGGAGCGACCAACAAACCACTGTCTCAGTTACTGTCTCTTAAAAAATAGAGGAATAACTCATTTTGTGTAGTCTGGTGGGTAGACAGCAGAAGATATGTGATAACTATTACAATATGTATGAAAGAAAAAGGTTGAAGAGAGGGACGTTAATGTAGTTTGTGTTGGCTATATGAGCATTTGCCGCTGCTATGTAAGAATGTCCCAGATGGTGAAAATACTAAGCAACAATATTTAGACATTATAAAATGTTAGTTATCAGGTGTTAAACAATGTTATTGCATTTTTGGTATCCCACCACCAACCAAATTGCAGTGTAATTTGCAGCCTGTTTCTATAAGGTTTCCTTGTTCTCAGATAAAACCATACTTATCATAACTCTTTTTATTCTGGTCTCCTTTCTGTAAATAGCCATAAGTAGGCCTACTGATTTGAAAAAAAGCTGTAAGGTAATTGTTCATAAACACATGAAAAAAGACTAAATGTAAGCTTTCATACTGTTTGTAAACTGTGTCAATGTACTGTTTGGTTTTCATTCATGAGTAAATAAAGGTTTTGAATTTGTGGATATGGTATTTTGCCAGTATGATTGTTACGACAGCGACTATGTAATAAAAAGCACGCATACTATCTACCTAGCCTCGGTTCTCTTGTAGTTGCAGCCATCAAGAGTCAGTTGCAAGAGTAGATTAATTTTCCCGGAAGTAACTAATCGCATGGCGTCCAAGCCCCGCCCACCGCAGAGTGTCCTAATCTGACGTTGAGGCTAACGAACCCTCAGGATGTAAACATGGTGACAGGTAGATGAAAGAAACGCCAACATGGTCTTCGAAAGCGTGGTGGTAGATGTCCTCAACCGATTTTTGGGGGACTACGTTGTCAACCTTGACAGCTCACAGCTAAAGCTCGGCATATGGGGAGGTAACTGAAATTGTGTTTGTCATTTTAGTGGATAGGGTCGCTCGCCAAGCTAACTGGCTAACGCTAACAGACGTTAGCTGTGAGAGAGGCTCTCTCAGCTGTCAGTGCCAGTTTATTTAGTCCAACGTTAGCCGTCCAGTGTGAGCAACGCAGTGCAGCCAAATACGAGTTTATAGATAGTTCAGTCAGCGTTGTTAATGTCTGACCGACTACTTGTGCCTTATTTCCCGCTGCAAGATTTGTTTGCTCACTACAATCATGCGAGTTTCAGAGAAGTGAGCAGTTCGGGGTTACACCCTTTCACACGGCCACCGAGACACAAGTTATCAGGCACCAGAGCAGTGAGAGGATTAGAAGAGCGGTTTCAGAGCCACTGCTAAACATGTACCAACGTGTAGCAACTAGCTACTTGACTAGCTGAACCACAGCTGTCGTGTGTGGATACAACATAATTTAAAAAGGCCAGCGAGCTCCTCTGTAGATTTGACTGTTTTTCCACGATTCTCATAACACAATACTAATCTGTTTGGCCTGTCTAAATGTACATCGTAACGATCAGTAAACACATGTTCGTGTCATCACAGGTGATGCTGTTCTTAGAAATCTCGAGATAAAGGAAAATGCCTTGGTAAGTTGCAAATGAATGCTTCAGTAAGTGAGCAATATTAGTCTTGTCATGACATTCTGGCATTAATGATGGATTTGTGTCGCATTGATTGACTGTTATTTTGTTGCAGAGTCAACTCGACATTCCTTTTAAAGTGAGAGCCGGTCACATAGGTGAGAATGTAGTTGCTGTCCCTAACCGCCATCTACTCTCCTTATTTGCCACCTGTCCTTTGATACAGATTTGTGTTTCTGTCATCAGGACAGCTGCAGCTAAAGATACCATGGAAGAACCTCTACACTCAGTCAGTAGAGGCGACTCTGGACGGCGTCTATCTGCTCATAGTCCCAACAGCAAGTAAGATCATCATCTGTGTCCAGCTAAATACATACAAGATGATGAGATTGAAGCACTCATGTTAAAGCGTATGCTGTTGATTCCCACCATTTCAGCAGACGCACAAAGTGCCTGAAGGATATTAACATGCTGTATGTCGGTGTTGATGATCAGGTTCCACTGTTTTCATTTTAGATATTTAAAAACACATTAAAACATCTTTGCATTTTAATGACTTTTATTGTAGTGAAATCCCGCAGCATGCATTTAAGAGATAATTAATATCTAGTTCAGTCTAATGAGATGAGTAACCTCTTTGATTAGCCGACACAACACAGTGCAGCACAGTAGTCTGACAAAGAAGGTCTTTCACTTATTCATGACTCTAATGTACTTGTCAGGACTAACAGGAAACTCCAACTTAACCCTCTCTATGTTTTATTGTTTCCGGAGATGTGCACACAAGTCATCATTTGTATTGACCCCATTCTTTCCAGGTATAAAGTATGATGCAGTAAAGGAGGAAAAGCAGCTTCAGGAGGCTCGTCAGAGGGAGCTACAGCGGATAGAGGAGACAAAGCTGAAGGCTGCAGAGAAAGGTCAGGGTTTAGCTTTGATTTTAAGGTCTGTGTGTGTGTTTGACAAGGTTTAGAGACATTCTCAGTCAAGCTGGAAGACTGAGGAACCGAGGAAGAGGGAAAAACAATCAAATGAGGAACTGTTGGTGAAAAAACACATCAGTAAAGATGTTGCCAACTTAAGGTGAGATGGAATGTTTTGTTTAAAAGCGATGTAAATGAATGCAAAGGACGATTTACAACATTGCTCCCCCTTGTTATCAGGGAGAGGTCAAATCTTTGTCCTAAAGTAAAGCTTTAGGAGAGCTGCAGGATCAGATCTGGGGCCTGTACCCTTACCGGGGTAGACCACTATGGTAACTTGTGCTAAAATTTCTAATATCAATGCCCCATCTCGAGCAAAATAGATCTGACTAGAATTACATGTGGGTTGTCAGTGTTGCTTTTAGCCTGAAATAAATGCTTTTCTTGACAGACAGATTGAGAAACCCTGAGTTGACTTACCGAGTTGGTAACCAGTGTCGTAGGACCGCTTAGTGTGATCACGGTTGTTCGGGTTAGTTAAGCCAGATAACCAAAAGATACCCAGGGCACGTTGAGCTTGCTTCGAAGTACAGGCCCCTGGTCTCATATGTATCATATTGGTCTGTGTTTGACAGAGGACCCCAATCTGGAAAAGCAGGACACCTTTGTGGAGAAGCTTGTCACTCAGGTCATCAAAAACCTGCAGGTCAAGATCTCTAACATCCACGTACGCTATGAAGATGATGTGAGTATTCAGGCCGAGTTACCTCAAGGGCGTATGTATGTACAGCATAACTCAATTTTGTGTTTGTAAATTAAACTAACTGAAAAACGCAGGGACCAAGATTTGACTGCATTTTTAGAACAATGACGGCATTAATCATGCAGAGTGCATACAGTCTTAACCAGGCTAGCTCTTATTTCATTTCTCTTGTTTGATTTCCACAGGTCACTAATCCAAATTGTCCCTTGTCATTTGGAGTGTCACTTAAAAACCTCAGTCTTCAGGTAATGCGTCGCAATGTCCCTCCTGTCACATTATATTCTATGTTAAATACATTTAATGTAATCTCATGAACTCTGTATTTCACTGCTTGTTTTATTTTCCAGACGTCTGATGAGAACTGGAATCCAAGACTTTTGGATGAGAATTCCCGGCTCTTCTTCAAGGTAACCATCAGCCATACCTGCACTTTATAACCGATACCTTCTTTGTCGTTTTTTCATTACCTTTTGAAAGCTTTTTGGGCAATTTGAGCCAGTTGGTTCAATTTGTCGGCAGTTGTTCAAGGAACCAGTTTTCTTTCATCATAACCCAACTTTGGACCGTGATCAACATTTTAGAACTGATTGCACACCGTTAGTGAAGTTACGTCGTCGTGGTAAGCATCTGCTTTGTGTTTTCTTCTCTCTCTCAGTTGGTTCAACTAGACAACTTGTTTGCCTACTGGAATGTCAACTCTTTACTCTTCTCCAATCACAGTCCAGATGAGGCCTTGGTGAGTCTCCCTATTATTACAGTATTTAATTATGCTTTTTTCTGTCTTATTCTGCTTTGTTGAGGTTTAAGATTCAACCTCGTAAGCACACAGTTTCACTTTCAGGCAGTAGAACGGTGTCAAAGTAATTCACAATGTGAAAAACCCTTTTCTCAAATCCTTTTAAGCTCTTTTTATTAAATTATCTTGGTGAATATTGGAGTCTTCCAAGTCTTCTGCAAATGCTTCTGAGATGAATGAATATTTTGCTAACCATTCATTTCATCCACTACAGTGTTTTTAAATGTGTCGTTGTGATTGTTTACTCCTGCATGTTGTTAAAGCCGTAACAAAAAGAGATGAAATATGTTCAGAGGTTAAGAAAATATTGAGTAAAGAAAGCGTGTAAAATGTAAATGAAGCCCCTCTCCCTCTGTTTTTTTTGTAGCGATGTCTCCAGAGCAGCGTGGATATCCACAACTCCCTTTCTGTCAGCCACGACTTCAGTGAGTGTCTTACTGTTATCCTTAATTCACATATTTTATACTTTTATATAATGTAAGGACTTGTTGTCTAGACTGCCTGATGAAACCCATCTAAAGCCACATTTTTGCTCTGACAGTGCAGTGCCTGGAAAAAAATAAAGTGTGAATCACACAGCTTGGTGCACCATCACCAACAACACATTGTAACAGATTTTTAGCACATTTTAACAGATTTTGTTTTGAGGCACAAGCTCACAGATTTTTGAAGAGCTAACCTTGCTACACAAAATATATTCACAATTTTCACATCCTGTGTGTGTGTGTGTGTGTGTGTGTGTGTGTGTGTGTGTGTGTGTGTGTGTGTGTGTGTGTGTGTGTGTGTGTGTGTGTGTGTGTGTGTGTGTGTGTGTGTGTGTACCAATACAAAGTAACATAAAGCCTTGTACAACCCCAAGGTTCATACTGTAAATACATTGTTATGCCAAGTTTAACAATTTTAAAGTTTTAAATCTAGGGTTGGTAGTCTTGAGAAAGAGTAGGCTAGATTTTCTTAAATTGTTTAACGGAAAAACCCAGCACAGTTTTTCCATCTCTTTACCAATGAAAGTAGCTAGCAGCACCCGCTCCAAGAGTCTCTAAATCTAGCGAGAAAGTCGCCAATTCGGCCACCCTGACAGCCCGTTCCTTCAGAATTCCCCCAAAATTAGCATTGTGAAAGACAAACAATGTACATGCCTATTCGTACTCACAGCTGTTAAGATAACAGCTTGTGGAAGACTCCGGTGACAATCAGTGAGCCCACAGGCATGAGAGAATGCAAAGGTAGACAGGCAGGTAACCCGTCCAATCATTTCATTAGCTTAGTACAGTCATTACATTACATTCATTTTATTTAGCAGACACTTTTTTTTTAGGTAATCACAGATACCCATTATTTTCTTCTTTTTTTTTTTTAGAGCATCTTATTTATTGATTGCTGTCTGGATGCAATGAGAATTTCAACAAATATAACAAAAAATGTTTTTTAAGAAATGTACCAATCCTAGCTTTAAATAATCTATTCCTTGTTGTTGGTCCACAGTTTTTCGTCCTATCTCAGCCGGCGCTAAACTGCGGATGAATCCCAAGTCAGATGTGGACTTCTCTTCACCCAAAGTGGACCTTATGGTCAATCTTAGTGAGGTGGCCTTTGAACTCAACAGACCCCAGGTAGGTGTTGATTTATAAACTTGTTTATTTAAAAGCCTGGTGGAAACAATGGTGCTTTTGGGAAGATAGAGGAAAAGAAACAGAGAAGTAAAAGACAACCACGGTGGGAGAATTTAATTTAAAATGTAAAAGGGCAAATAGTTTAAAGTGGTTGTTCAGTGATCTTAACTGCTCTCCTGCCATTACTCTTTGCCAGTGAGTAATTGCTTACTTCCTCTCTTTCCAGTACATTAGCATCCTGGAGCTGCTGGGCTCAGTGGATATGATGTCTCGGAATCTGCCGTACCGGAAGTACAGGCCCATGGTCCACGTTAACAAGAATGCTCGCATTTGGTCAGAAAACACTTTGATTAAGAATTACAGATGATGTTTGATATTTTATGTGTTTGGTGTGGATTTGACTGTATGCTTCTGTGTTCATGCCTTGCAGGTGGAGGTACGTGATCACAGGCATCCTGGAAGTGGATGTGAAGCCTCGTCTCCACATGTGGTCATGGCAGCGCATTCGCAGTCACCGGCAGATGGTAAAATGTTACCGAGAGCTCTACAAGACCAAAATCACCAACAAGAAACCCAGCGAGGAGCTGCTCAAGGCACTAGAGGTGGGACAGGGCGGAACCGAGCAGAACGTGGGGAGAGGACGGAGATGTGTAGTGTCCCCGTCCTAATATGTGAACCACTGACGAGCTTCATATGATATTAGGAGAATGTCGCCAGGTTCTTGATAAATTTAGGTCTTTAAATATTAGTGTCTCCTCATGACTTCCTCTCCTGTATTATGATGCATTGATTTTAAATAGATAGATACTTTATTAATCCCGCAAGGGGAAGTCTGTTCAAATAGATAAAATGATTACATTGCTTTCATATACCAACATTATTTTTAATTCTGTTGGTAATGCCTTAGCCACACATCCATTATGTTTTACATACTTTTGATTTGTTCACAAATGCTTTGACAGATCCTGTATCTGCCATGCCATTAATTCTAATGAGGATTTGAGTGTAGTTAAGGAAGGTTAAAAGTATTGCTTACTTTTTTATTTAACTTCTCAGCCAATCTATCCAAAATATAATTGTGATTTTGTTTTTTTTGTAAGTATGGCTTTGAGCTCTGGACCTTTTTTGTGTAACTTTTGCCTCACTAAAGCAGACCTGCTGTTGCTGCTCGGTTGTACACTGGCAAATATCCACAGTACTTAACTACAGAGGCCACAATTCATTGCCTATAGGAAATGTGAATGTAATATAATATGAAAGTAGTTAATTACTAAGATATTACCATCTCAATATCCTTTCAGTGATGCTTTACTCCAGCCATAATTGCCCACTTATCCAGTGCCCTATAAAGAGATTGATTATGTACCTCAGAAGAAATACAACATTAACTCTAAATGTCTTTTTCTCTGCCACTTCTCTGTTCTGGAAGCATCATATTTTCCTTTCCTGTGATTAGTAATGGACATTTAGTAATTGATGCATTCCTGCATGGCGTAGCAAGAAGCTGCAGAAAGCTCTAATCCGCTTGTCTGGTGTCTATTCTCAGGAGCCTGAGAAGACCTTGGATATTTTTAACATCACATTGGCCAGACAGCAGGCTGAGGTGGAGGTAAGCTCTGTCTCACCTACTGTATGGTGGGCATCTTCACTTTGTACTGTATCTCGAGCATAAACCGTGGTCACTGCAGCACTGTAGCCAACACATTCTGTGTTCAAATGTCCTTTTAATCCTCATGTCTCAAGTATGCTACTTAATAAACTATTTAATAATGTAATTAATTCCATTCATGCAAATTAATTTAAGAAAAAATCGAAACGGAAATGTTACAGAGTACAACTCCTTTTCAGAAATGCACTGTATGTTTCCATCAATATACCACATATTACCCAAGTAATACAACACAAAACAGACAGTGGTGGTAACAGTTATCAGCAGGTGCATTAGTGGTTGAGCCGCAGCGGTCAAGTCCTTCAACTTGACAGCTGGTAAGAAATTCTTACATAATCTTGGCTTTCCTGCACAGCGTTTTGCTATGAATTGCAATTTTACAATAGAGTATTACAATTTAAAAATAATGCATATTGGTGGCTGACAAAATAACATTTTGTTTTGGATTAATTTCACGTGACACATAATGCAGAGAATATGTGCTTCCTTGATTTATCTATGTATGGACACAAACTGAATAGAGAAAACTGTTTAAGCTCAGCCTTAATACTCAGATGGAAATAAGTCAACTGCCAAGATGAGATGTTTGAATCACTCTGTGTCAGATTTAAACCGTGTGTTTCCATTTGTTTAAAAATTATAAACAAAAACAAAAATAAACTCATTTTTTAAAAACTTCCCCAGGCAAGCAAGGCAGGCCTACGCATTTACCGTCCAGGGCTTAAGATGGAGGAGGAGGAGTCACAGGGCTGGTTGGGCTGGATGTGGAGTTGGGGAGGAGAGGCTGATACAGAAACAAAAGAGGTCAAGACTGGAGGTAAGATGTAGAAAACCGCAAGACGTGTAAATAAAAGATAATATGCACATGTGGCGAACGGAACCAAAAGCAAAATAGTTGAAGGTGTTAGCTAATGCTTGTCTTACTCCTCACATTATTTCTATTCCCTCTTGCCCCGTCACTCTGTTTCAGGCTTTGATGAGCTGTTAACCACCGCTGAGAAAGCCAAACTCTACACTGCCATTGGATACAGTGACACAGCTGCTAATCCCAACCTGCCAAAGAATGTGAGTCACCTGTCAACAACACTTGATTTAGGCTTTCCATCCCACTTAAAGGAATACTTCACCACCAAAAAGATCATTTGTAAATCAGTTTCTCACCCCACGTCGCCATGAAGACTAGAACTAAAACAAAGGAAATTCTTAGTGAACTGAAGTAAACAATATTACCAAGAACAAAATGCAAATACTGTATCAGATACTGTGATTATGTACTATGTGTTTCTTTATAGTTTGAGGACATGAAGGTCAATTTCCACATGGAGAGGCTGACTGTGGCCATCAAAGACAACAAAGACAAGAATGAGATCATCAGGCTGACTGTGGGAGAGCTCAAGTCCACACTCACACAGAGACCGGGAGCACAAGCCATCAAGTTCGTCATAACTATTTGTTAAAAAGCAACACCCCGTAGTTGATCCTTTTATGTATGCAGGAGGGTGGACAACATAGAGACACCTCCTTTGACCCCAATACTTACAGTACATCTCATATTTCGGATCCTGGCATGGGTGTCACTGACATTTAGTCTCTTCCTCTTTTTATCAGACTCACAGCTCAGCTTAGTCTGTTTGAAGTCACCGGCCTGGCCAGTGAGCGGCCTGCACCAACCCTCCTGTCATCAAGGAAGGCAGCCACGGGAGCCGGCACCCCGCTGCTCTGCATCCTGTTTGAGACCAACCCGCTGGATGAGAGCGCTAACCAACGGCTTCATGTGGAATCACAGCCCTTGGAAATCATCTATGATGCTGTAAGTGGTGTCCGTCGGTGTATGAGCATGAATAAAATGTGTACATGCATATCAAATGGATTCTCTGTTTGTGTGTCTCTGTAGATAACGGTGAACAGCATGTCATCGTTCTTCCTGCCTCCTGACGACCTGCAGCTGGATGAGCTCACCAACGCAACCCTCATGAAACTGGAGCAGTTCAGAGACCGCACAGCCACCGGTCAGTTGCACATACATTTACAACCATCTGCTGTTTATCAGGGATTAATTCCGAGCCTGGTCCCAACCCTCTGATGGGGAAATGTTTCACAGCCTGCATGTCTGAGCCACTGATTCATTTGGATTGTGGTCTTCCTGTTTATGTTCTTGAGACTGATTGTTCCCTGAGATTGTTTGCTGAAGTTTCAAGCTCATTTTGTCTCTTACAATGGCATTATTCACTGTAGCTCATTTGGGCACATTCAACGAGGCTCTAATGATGACTTAAGCTCTCAGTGCTCATCAAGAGGCTTCAGCTAAATACACATGTACAGTACGCCGGACATGTAATTCATGAACTAAATTCAGCCAATAACTAAATCAGTGCTTATAATAGATCTATGATCATAATTTGCATATTACAAACAACAGACTGTAGTGCTTGATGTTGAACTTTATCAAGCTTTTTTTTTTCTATCGTCATCATTAATTAGATAATAATAATTCTTACATCATTAAGGTATTCTGTATTTGATAACAAAGCTGATCTATTGTTTTGGCTGCGATTGATAAGTAAATTCCTTTTTTTTATAGGTTTAATGTACGTGATCGAAACTCAGAAGGTCCTCGATCTGAAGGTGAACCTGATGGCCTCCTATGTCATCATTCCTCAGACTGGATTTTTCGACGGCACTCAGAACATCCTGCTGTTGGACCTTGGGCATTTTAAGGTCAGAGAGTACAAATCTTGACACTGGGCTGAAAAACCAACCCACATCAAATTGTGTCAAAATCCTACTTTTGGCCATGAAATATAAGTAAATGAGCCTTTTGAGTTGTTGTCCAAAAGGCTTGCTTTGAAGGCTTTAGAGTTACAAAGTTTTAACATTAAAATGTTCTTGTCTTTTCAGATGTCCAGTCAAAGCAAGAAGCATCTGCCTCAGCTGTCAGCTTGCTCCAGTAACATTGAGGACATCATGTCCAGAGCATACGACAGCTTTGACATACAGCTTAGCAGCCTGCAGTTTCTTTATAGCAAACCAGGTACACACACTTTTTAGATATTGCAATACATTATACAGTACAACATAATTTATAGAGAGAAAACTGAAATTTTAAAATTCAGTGGGTAAGTCTCGTAGCCTTGTCAGCTGTACTTTGTCTTAGAAATAATTCATAGATATCGAAAAGATATTTTCTCAAAGCTTTTAAGATGTTTTTTGTGTCTTCGTGTGTGTGGAATAAAAATAAATGTAAAACATTTACTTTGTTTGATAGATGGCGACTGGAAAATGGCCCGTAAGCAGAGACAGTCACCGCTCCACATTCTAGAGCCAGTAGATCTAAAAGTGGTTTTCAGCAGAGCGATGGTCATCAAAGACTCCCGCATGGCAAAGTACGTTTTTCTTATTTATTTTTAACCCCATACATCTAGTTATTTAGTAGTCCATGTTGTTAGGATGTAAGATGCGAGGCACACTGAAGTTAAAGGTCATATGTCTCGGTGTGTTTGTCTATTGTCTTCCCATTTTTGCACATGTGTTCCAGGTATAAGATGTCCGGACAGCTCCCCCTGCTCTCTCTTCGTATTTCTGATGTTAAATTCCGAAATGTTCAGCAGCTGGTAGAAAGTATCCCACTGCCTGAGAGCAGACCTGCTGCACAAAGCGGTGCTTCATCCTCCACTACAAAGGTAAGACCAGCAGGATGATTCATAAATGGCCCTGTTCACGTTTAGTTTGGATCGGATAAATGACCTAGAGGAAATAAAACTAAATAACAGTTTTGGGCAAAATCCAGCAAGAATATTTTTCCTGCAGTTTCTTCTACAGTTTGCTGTTGTTGTTCTTAGTAGAGATTAAAGAATGGAGAAATAAATCAATTTATCAATTGAGTACAATGTACTTTTATTATAACAGATTTAACTTTTTTCGCTGATACATCTCATGTTTTGGTGTTGTTTCCTCCTCAGCCGAAGCAGTCTTTCACCCCACAGCTCACTCCCAGAAGACCTCTGAACTTAGCTGACCAGCGCTCCTCTCTCATGTTTGAGTCATGTGAGACCATCAGCGTCACCTCATTGGGTAAGACTCGCTGCACATTCTATCGCCATATCCTCCTCTCTCTGCACCGCCACACATGCGTAATCATCACACTATATACCTTGTAACGCGCTGGAACACGACGGTGTAACCGATGGGTCATTGTGTGTATTTTTGTCACCTCTTAGGGTCGGCGGAAGATTTGTTCTACGATGCTCCCAGCTCTCCCATTGGCGATCGGTCATTCTTCCCAGATAATCCCATGCCGCTGAGCTACAAAAGAAAAGGGTCAGAAGCTCAGAAGAACATGACAGAATTCACCATGAAGTTTGAAATCAGTGAGGTACGGAAAGGTCTTGTTGAAATAAGGGACAAGCCCAGTCTGTGATGCCGTTTCATTTCTCTAACTGTCTTTCCATTATTGTAATCTGTTTTTCCTTTTGTCCCTCTGTATATTCTCTCTCTATGTCTTCTTCGTTCATCTAGTTTTCTGTTCAGTTGTGTCGTCTCTCCGGGGATCAGGAGGTCACGGTGCTCCACTTGGACATAGAGGGTCTGGGCACTGAACTGAAACTACGCACCTTTGACATGACATCTTACACCTACCTAAAGGAGATCTGCCTCAAGTGCCCTGAATACATGGGTCAGTAGATGCTTGCAGGACTCTCAGTTCTTGAGACGTTATTCATAACTCAATTTGACTAACATTTGGTGATTACAAACATTCTAATAAGCATTTGTGGAAAGAAAAGTCAGACGAGTATTGACAGCAGTCATGTTTTATTTATCTCAACCTTGTATAGATTCCGAAGAGAAGCAGGTTCAGCTGATCACCACTCTAGACAACACAGAAGTGGACCTTCTTACCCTGGAGTATATTAAAGTATGTGTGATAGTAAATGTTGAAACTTTCAGATCTGTCAGTATCCTGAATGATTATTTTGTAAATGGCTTTCTCATTGAGGATTGTATGTCTTTTCTAGGCTGATAAGAATGGCCCGGAGTTCAAGTCTCAACACAACAATACAGAGCAATTCATTAAGGTGAAGAAAATGTTAATTCACTCGTAATTCAAATGTAGATGCTTCTATATTATTATATCCGCTGTATTGGAATACATTTGTAGCAGGTTTCCCTATCAACTATTTGATGCTGGAAGATAATGCAAAGTACATTTTAAATATCTGTATTTCCATGACAGCGTAAATACAAGCCAGTATAAGAACAAAAACAATGGTACTTGATGCAAAACGGAAAGCAAAGATGCCATATTATTATTATTCTCCACTAATATTTACATTTTTTGACAATGCATCCCCCATCAGGTGGTCGTCTCCTCCCTGGATGTCCATCTCCATACGGAGGCTCTAGTTAACACCATGAACTTCCTCAACAACCTCCTTCCTCCGTCCACTAAGAAGGAGGGAGGGCAGGAAGAGCTCCCCACCATCCTGGAGGAGGAGGAGGCCGAAGCAGAGAGGGAGGGAGAGAAGAAGGAGGAAGCTACTGTAACCAGGAAAAAAAGTAATCTGTTCTAATAAACCCTTTCAGAGTTTCATTGAACTTTACTTTACAAAGCCATCATTCGCCTGTGATCGTTGTGTATTACTCACCTTTTCTTTCTCTGCACTTTTTTTCTCATAGGCACAAAGAGTTCAAAGTTTGCCAATATGGTAAATCTGCATATCAGAGCTGATCTCCGCTGTCTGAAGGTTTTTATTCGAGGACAGAAAACCAGGATCTCAGAGATCAGTATCGAAGGTATGTAAGGGTTGTGACATCTCTTGCTCAATTTGTCTTGTAATGCAACATTTCTGATTTGGTCCTCCATGCATGCATGCATTGCATGGAAGTATGCCCTTAATAGGGGAAATGCAAAATAAATGCTTTCTCTCTTTCTCAACCATCCAGGTCTGGTTTCTGAGGTTCTGATGAGGAAAAAGGAGATGGAGGTTCTGGCAAACCTGAAGAGCATTGTGATCCTAGACTGTGACAAAGATGCACTTTACAAGAAGGTACAATCAGCAAGTGGTCTTTCTTCAAAATGTGAATGCTCTATGCTAATCTATAATAATTCAATTCTATGTATTTAAGTCTACATGTATACTTTGTCACTTCCTGTGCTTTTAACTATTTGTGTTTCTGGCATTCATAAATGTTTAGTCACTCAGGATAAGAATAATAAATGACTGATTATTCTAATTTGTGTTTCCCAATAGCTCTTTAATTCTGCTTGTCTCATTTATTTCTTAGGCTGTGTCTATCGCAGATAAGGAAGTGTTTGACTTCCACATGGTAAACTATACAGACGCAACAGAGGGCGATGCCTATCTGGACATGTCTAAAGTTGACACCTCTGTCACGCTGACTGTGGGATGCATCCAGGTCATCTTCCTCAACAAGTTTGTCTCCTCCATACTGGTAAGTATCACATATCCCTGGAACAATTCAAGCCTTTTTTAAATATATAAATGTGTTTATGTAACAGACCTGTTACAGACAGTTTCAGATACTAACTGTGAATAAGAAGTCTTTCTGACATTTTTAACAGTTTCAACTCATAAACAACCATAGAAACAGACAGCACAAAATGCACTCATCATCCCAGAATAATCTGCCCTCTTTCCCACCCTCCCACATGTCCGAGGAGAATACACTTCCTTGCGTAACAGATGAAACAAAGCAAAAAAAAAGACTTGGATAGCAAGAGTTATTGATTAGGGAGTTAATATAGGAGAGTAAACGGTCCCAAGTTCTGTGAAATCTTTTAACAGATCTTCTGACTGTGTGACTGTGTGACTCATTTTCTTTCTATGTGGAGGAAAGGCATTCAATTTTTTAACAAAGAAGTTGTGCCAGGGGGGTTAGCACCCTTCCAATGCAACAATATATACGATGCAAATAGGACAAAGTCAGCCTCGTATTTGGTAAATCTACCTTCAACAGGAGACAAAGATAGCAATCAAGGGGCACGGGGTCGGGCAAACACTCCAAGACTTTTAACAGTTGGTCTTGTCCCAATCAGTGAATAGGTGTGGGATAACGATGGTGGAACCCCACTTTCAGATTTATGTATTTGCCAGGATAATTATTTCATTAATATGAGTCTCAAGAATTCTTTTGTAAGATAATTATGAAATAAGAACTTTCTAACTCACTTAAAACTAATGATGCATATATATGTATGTTCATTTTTCCTTGTACCCAATTATTTCTGCATTCCAACCCAAACTTCTTTTAATTTCTCTCCCACATTCTTTTATTGTCCGTCCCCTTTTTCCTCCCAGGCTTTCGTCAATAACTTCCAGGAGGCTAAAGAGGCCCTGGCTGAGGCAACAGTCCAGGTGGCAGGAAAGGCAGCATCAGGTGTGAAGGAGCTGGCCGAGCGGAGCACTCGGATCGCTCTGAACGTCGACTTCAAAGCACCCATCATCTTCCTGCCCCAGTCCTCCTCTTCCTCTAATGTCATTGTAGCTGACCTTGGTCTGCTGTCTGTCAAGAACAGCTTTGCCAAGCAGCCCTTTAAAAGTGATGCAAAGATCCCGCCTGTTGTGGATCAAATGATTGTGAGACTGACTGACCTCAGGATGTACAGGTCAGAGACCAGTCATCTTAAGAAATTATGATTCAATAATTACTTGCTGAAAGAAGATTTTTTTTTTTTTTTGCAGAGCAATAAAAGAAATTGTGATAGATTTGAATTACAATAATATCATATTCTCGGGATAACTTCTCTCATTACTTGTGTGTTGTTTCTTTTTCCAGGACCACATACGTAGATGAAGGTTTTCAGGGAGAGACCCAGCTGTTGATGCCAGTCAGCCTGGATTTGGAAATCCAAAGAAATCTTTCATCCAACTGGTACCACAGCATACCTGACATAGAGATCGCTGCTCATCTTAAGCCCATGAGTGTAAGTAGTGCTGTATGGTTGCATGGGAAGGAATGACTAGTTTACAGCAATTGTAGTGTAATTTTTATTTGTGCATTTAGAAAATTTGATTAATAATTAAAAGGCCTATAGATTAGGATATACTGTATTATGACTTTGTTTTTTTTTTTAAATATCTGATTCCAAGATAAGTTAAAGGTTTATGGTGAAAATCTAAATCAAAAAATGTTTTCCCTTATTATGAAATCCTGTTTCTGCTCCCAACAGCTGGTCCTCAGCCAGGATGACATGACGGTGGTCCTGAGGACTCTTAGTGAGAACCTGTCGGAGAGTTCTGATGCTCTTCCACCTCCAGCTCCTCCACCCACCACTGACCGTTCCTCTGACTCTGTATCTAACAAAGAGTCCCAGGGATCTGGAACCACTGGACCAGCCAGCAGTAAGGCGTTGTGGTTATGCTTGTTTATGTTCATGTGTGTAAAGTAGTTCTGAAAATAAGGCACAATCTTAAAATTGACTAGCTTAGAGCTTGATAAGTGAAAGAGAGGCATCTACAGGCTTTCTAGGACCAGGACCAAATCCTAGAAAGCTTATGAAGTCTTTCAATGGACATTTTAAAAATAATTGTAACCAAGAACTAATGAACCTTTCTAACGTGGTTTGTGCTGTGTAACTTTGTAGGTAACACAGTAGTGACGGCTGCTGTTGTGGAGCTCCGCAAAAGCAGCAAGTTGAAGAACACTCTCAAAGTAGACTTCAAGTTTGACTCAATGACACTTGTCTTGTACAGCCCTAATGAGAGTGAGGTAATGCATATACACACAAACGCACACAGACACAAATGATGTGTGAAATGAAACCTGTCTGTCATCATTTTACAAAACACAGTCTAACACGGTGTGTATGTCATTATCTAGATCCAGCTGTTGGATTCCCACGATGAGCAGCTGAAGTTGGCAGAGTTTACTCTGGGCACCATCTCCACCTCCGTCCACATGTTCTCCGACAGCTCCATGAAGGCCTCAGTCCGACTGGCGGCCTGCCTTCTAGAGGACAAGAGACCCAGGATCCAGATGGTCACCCCGAGGTACTCGGGACGCGCACACACACTCTCATGCACATATTTATCAGTATATATACACAACTCAGGCTGACATAAAATATTTGTTTAATTAAAATTTTACATTGTAATCACTACTCATTCTTTACTCTCTCAGTCCTTCTTTTATGTACTTCTTTGTGTCTGACCATCATTCATACTCTCACTCTGTCCTCTCCTCCACATCCATCCAGTTAATATCGTTAACCCCTTTCCTTCATCTTCTCCAGGATGATTGCAATGCGTCCTGGTTCAGAACAGAACATGATGGTGGAGGTGAACTACCGTCAGGGCCGTGATGGAACCACTTTGGACACAGTGGTGCAGGATGTGTACCTGTGTGCCAGCATGGAGTTCCTTCTCACGGTGGCAGATATCTTTCTCAAGGCCACCCAGCAGGGTTTTGATCAAAAAACTCCATCCAAGAGCAGTAGTGGAGCGGGAGAGAAAAGGAACATTAACTCCTCTACCACATCTAAAGAGTCCAGTGAGTTAACCATATCCATTTAAAGGGATTTTTAATTCAGCAAAATAAAACCATCTGCAAGTTCCCTTAATCAGACACAGCCAGGGGGAGGTCATGTCGGAGAAATGATGACTGTTTCTCTTTTGGATCATGTATTTTGTGTGTGTGGTAACATAATGGGTCATATACTAACTGTAAGTTATAAAGAATTGAAAGAATCTGACGTTATTTGTACCCTGTTGCCTTACGACCTGAATTGATGTTTTCCTCCGACTCTCTGCCGCGGTCAGCTGTAGCTCCAGCTGTGGTGTCAAAGACGGAGATGAATGTTCTGGTGCGTAACCCGGAGATTGTGTTTGTGGCTGACTTGACGCGCGCTGACGCCCCGGCCCTGGTGATGACCACGCAGTGTGAACTAGTGATGAAAAGTGGTGCAGAGGGATCACAGATGACTGCTGTTATCAAGGACCTCAAGGTTTGTATCATCATTGTAACGCAACCCTGAAAAAACAGATTGTTTAAATAATGAAACAGATGTCTTGAATACAAAAATTAAACGACGTTTGTTTTAATGTTGTTGTTGTAGGTAGTGGCCTGTCCCTTCTTAAGAGAGAAGAGGAAAAAAAATGTGACCACAGTGCTGCAGCCGTGTCAGGTGTTCTTCCAGAGTACTCAGTCCCCAACCTCCCCTCAGGCTATGGAGGTCTCCATCAACGCTCTCACATTGAAGGTAGTTTTTTCTTTCATCATCATTACGCAATCTGAATCCAGGAATTTCATCTATGAAAGGCATTTTCTTCCAATACAAATGTTAAAAGTTTTTCCAGGGATTAAGTTGTTCCATCTAGACGTCGATGATAATAAATGCCTTGCTATTAGCAACTAATGGCCTGTTTTACCTTTTTAAACTGTAGTGTAAAGCTTGATTTATACTTGATGCATCCGCAAGGGTCCGCACGTGACATCACACCATCAGACACGCCCCTTCACAAAAAATTGAGACCACTAGGCAACACATGTCAGCTTCTGTCATATAGATGTGTATCAGCCGCCGTCAATGGAAATTTTAGCATCAAGTGAATGCAACATTTTAAAGCAATGAAAGTTTACTATTGTGTATAATTAGAAACTTTTAAATGTAACTTTGAACTATGAACTTGGTATAAAACGGTTGTGTCTCTGCGACCTGACTCTCTGCCTAGGTATCTCCAATAATCATCAACACGGTGATGACCATCCAGTCTGCACTGACTCCCACAGCGGAGACCCCTGATGAGCTGGATAGTCCTGTTCCCGTGGACCTGTGGGAGAAACGGGGCTGGAAGGAGCTCAAACTTTGGTTCCTAGAAGAGGAGGGGGATGAAGACCCACAGTCACAGCCCCCGCTGATACCACAGGGAGAGTCATTACAGGTATGTGGCTGCATTTTGGCTCAACTGATTATACTTTATGGTTTATTGAATGTTATTAGTCAGTTAGGATTTTGGCTTTGGCCATGTTTGTACTACAAACCTATGATATGTTTTCAGTCTATACACAGACTACAGGTTTGATGTGAAAGAGCATTTTGTGTCATTTCATTGGCTGTCCATCCCTGCAGGTGACCATCAAATCTGTCTGTCTGACTCTGGAGGCTGGAGTGGGACACCGCACTATCCCCATGCTGCTGGCAAAGTCCTCCTTCCATGGAGATGTCACAAACTGGTCCACACTCATTAACTTACACAGCGAGCTTAACCTGGAGGTATAGCACATATGCATTGTATTTATTTCCTTCACTTGATCCTAGGACCTTATCCTAAATCCTACATTAACATGTCACTGTAAAATTGCCCTAGAACAATGTTTGACTTTTGCAGTTGTTTTCTTTGCTTTTGATATTGTTTGAGCCATTCAAATATGAGGAATGCACAATACCCTTTAAGATTATATATTTTGTATACTTTACATAGACCTATTGATGATAATCTAACACAATACCTCAAACGTATTTACGGTTACTGAGACTTTCTTGAGTTTTGTATTGCGTTTTACTTTTAGGTTCACTATTACAATGAGATAATGGGAGTGTGGGAACCGCTGCTGGAGCCCTTAGAAGATGAGACAAGAGATGGCTTTCGATCATGGAGACTGGAACTGAAGGTACTGATATAAATAAATAAATAAACACACACATACTGTATTCATACTGTATATACTCAGACATGCATGCACAGAGTATTTATAACTTTTCTCTATCCTATAATCAGATGAAGAAGAAGTCGTCAGTGAGTTACACACGTTTGTCAGATGAAGTGGATTACCATGTCCCAGACTATAAGACGGTCATCGTCATCAGCAGTGAAGACCAGCTCAACATCACCCTCTCCAAGTGTGGCCTGGCCATGCTTAGTAACCTGGGCACGGTAAGAGAAGAGCTGTAAACATTTTTAACAGGAAGTCTGAATAGGTGGTCATCTATAATGTTCCTGTTCCTGCCTTTCCCCAGGCATTCGCCGAGGCTGCCAAACAGACAGCGGACGCTTTCCAGAAGGATGAAGCGCCGTTTATAGTGAAAAACCGCCTCGGCCTGCCGGTGTCCGTCCGCCACAGTGAGATGTTTTGTCCCATCGGCCAGCAGAGCACCAGCGGCACTGTGACGCTGCAGGACGGAGAAACCGTCGGGATGGACTATTCCACCAAAGCAGACTCCGACCAGTTCTCAGCCATGACCTCCTTGAGCGGAAAGGACTACTACATAGAGCCTAGTAAGTTGACCTGTATACACCATTATGTATGTGCACATGTGCAAAAGTGAATCATTAGTTGTGGCAATATCACTAATACACATTACTGCCAACAGGGTTTAGTTTTACACAAAGCCTACAGTACACTCACTTCACCAATATGCTTTGAGATCAGGAAACAAAAATGTAACAAAGGATACAAACAATGTTAAAACTGGGCAGTCAACATAACCTAACAATGAAGTTAAAGCACAAAATGTAAATGATTAAGGGTGATTTCATTTTAAAATTATGACCTAATTAATTTTGTGTGTATTTATAGAAGAAAAAAAACTGGTGATTATCGTCTCTGACAAGTGTCGTCATCAATCCCCTCTCCATCTCCTGTATTTATTTCTGCATCAAACTATATAATCAAAAAACAAGAAAAATGTCAAAATATAATACTCTCAGGTTAAATGAACTGCTCTTACTTCCTCTGCTCTCTCCAGCTCCGATGGGCCACACCTCAGCCGGTGTGATCCCTCTGATCAAGGTGGGCGGAGGAATGTACAATGTGATGCACGAAGACTCGGGAGTAACTCGTTTCCTGGTCTCTCAGATTTACTCTGTGGAGGGCAGCAAGTACATCAAGATCCGCTCCCCTTTCCAGGTACTACACTTATCCTGTTGTACAAGTCTAGTCATTTTTATCCTTTATTTTAAAATATTTCATGACAATTACACTTTCCCTTCAAGGTACAGTCTTTTGGGAACTTCATCATTTAAGCTAATTAAATATGTTTTGCAATAACTGTATATCAAGTGTCTTGCCGATCACACCAAAATCACTAAAAAAATGTTTTAATTCTTTTTTTTCTTATGTCCTGCAGATCATCAATCATTTCTCAATCCCATTCAAAGTTCTGGAAGGATCAACATGTCTGGGTACAGCTCTCCCTACTGAAGAGTTCTGTGTGCCTCTGGACTCGTATAGGTGAGGGAAAGCACATGAACAATCCTGCACAAATTCATAAAGTCTTCTTTTTTTTTCGTCTCATTTTCTCTCTGCACAAGACAGCAAAGGGAGAGTACGCCTAAGAGAGGCACATAGTACACACTCCTTCACACACACGTGGTCTCTGCTGCCCCCCTCAGGTCTGAACTGAGCCTTCAGCCGATAACAGAGGACGATGCCGACGACCAGGGTGAGCAGTTTGAGTGCTCGGAGGGTTTCAGCTATGACGAATTCAGCAACAAGCAGCCTGAGACAAACCTCCAGCAGACCTGCCGTCGCCGTGGAGATCAGGGTGGTGTACTGATGGTCAACATGGTGCCATTAAGAGACGCTGTGACATTCAAACACACCGGAGGTGTTGGGGAGAACTTTGATGTTCCCTTTGTGCTTCACCTGTGGCCTTCCATCCTGCTACGCAACCTGCTGCCTTACCCCATCTCTTACCAACTGAATGTACGATGACCTTTTTATACTTTGTTAGGATACTGACATTTGAGACTTGAGATTTTTAATGCAAGAAATAACAGCATCCGTGTTAGTTTATTGTTCATCTTCTGGGTTATGTTTTTACCCCTACACCTTGTGAATGCATCACTTTTCATAAAATGTCTGTCAGCTCATGGATGTTTTAGCATCAGTGAATGCACCAACAAGGAAATGACTAAACACTTGCAGCTGCTTTGCTGCCTGGAAGATAGAAAACCTAAAAGTAAAAAAATGAAAAAAGCTATATTTGGGGAAATGGTCACAATGTACACACAGTACAGTAAATATTACTCTTTGATTTGTCACCATACCATCATGTGTTACAAGCTCTGAATTCAGTAAGGGGAATTGCTTTTTTTGTTTTGTTTTTTACATAATTGATCTGATTTAATGCTTTATTGGCCAATTATCTTGCTTTTGAACTCGATGTCCCTCTCTGCCTGCTGCTCAACAGGACAGCGGAGTCTCTGCCCCTGAGGCCACTTTGGACGCAGGACACTCAGCCCAGCTTCACACTGCAGTCATCGACCAATCAAGACTCAATCTCTGCCTACTGAACTACTTGGCTCAGGACTGGTCTTCTGAGTACAGGTTTGACTTCCGTTTGATTCATTGTTGATGTTTTGCTTTCCCGTTGTCATTGTGTTCTTGATGTCTACACTTTGTGAGTATATTTGTCATAACATTTATTGTGAAAAGGTCGTTCTGTTTATGTGAGCGCTATAGGAAGAGATGTATATTAATTTATCATCTTTATTATATAAAGGGTAAATCTAAAATAACGCATTCTGCAATAACATTCTTATTGAAATAAACAAGTTATCCTGTCATACAGTTTTCACAGTGACAAGGAAGAGATCACCTTCATAGTGTTCCAGTCGCTGCGCGAGAATGACGAAGACGACGGTGAAGGGACGGAGAGCAAGAGGGCCGAGTTGGATATAGCCGTGCATGTGAAATATGACCTGGGGCAAACGGTGGTTGCCATCCACTCACCATATTGGATGGTGAACAAGACAGGCAGGTTGCTGCAGTACAAGGCTGATGATATCCACCGTAAACACCCCCTGGACTACGACATGCCTCTGCTCTTCTCCTTCAAGCCTCGTTACTTCCTGAAAAACAATAAGGTAAGAGGGTTTCAAAGTCAATTAGAAGGTTGATTTGATGTTTTATCTGGATTTTTTAAAATTTAGATAATTAATAATTAAGCAGCTTTATGGTGAGAGTGAGAATTGAGAAATGATACCTCCATATCTCCGACATTACAATAACATTCACAAATATACATTTGTCTTAACATAAGGGTGAAAGAAATTCCTCCGCATTTAAAGCGTCACTGGAGAGGAACTAGGAAACTACGTAGGTTAGCCATGAACAACCTTTCGTTCTAAGGAACATTGAGACGATCCAGAGATCCCTATCCGTAACCTCTGGCTGTCATTTCTTCGTGTATATGAGTTTGATGCCTTTCTTTTCATCCCTCAGGTCCGTCTTATGATCTCAGACAGTGACCTCTCTGATGATTTCTCCCTGGATACAGTTGGTAGCTATGGAGATGTCAAATGCAAAGGCCGATTCAGAGATTACTTGGTAAGATTTTGCTTCTTTGGCTGGTATTCACACATTGATTCAAACTTACTGTTACACGTGCTTTACTTAAAAAGCCAGATGTATTATTTTAGATGACTTTTGTATGTAAAGTAGGCAGGTTTGGTTATTGAAAATAACCGTCATGTTTGTATGTGTGCAACATCTGTCTGATATCAGGTCGGTGTGAAGATTGACGCGAGCAGTTTCAGTCTGACCCGCATCGTGACCTTCGTGCCGTTTTACATGCTGGTCAACAGAACCAAGCACAGTGTCTTCATTTGTGAAGTGGGGAAGGACAACTGGACAGAGGCTGAGCCAGGACAGGTCAAAGCCGAACCCGTTGTTGTTTGCATCTGTGTTTCCCTGCACGCATGGTTCACTTTAGGGCACTGCTGTTTCTACAGTTAGTGAATTATGCTGCACTTAAATGCTTTATACATCATGGCAGCAACAAATACCACACAGTAGATCTACAGATACCTGACAGTTGGGCCATGTGGGTTTGACTCTCATTAATATCAAGTACAATTATATTGTTTGTGCTGTTAATAATTTACATGTTACACATTTCATTTCTTTTTGACTTCTAAATTCACAATGTCTGGATTAGGAAAATATGTTACTATTAGTGATGTACTTGTTGGGAATTTCAAATACTGAAGGACTTACATTTTCAGATGAAACCCATACTGTACAGTGTTATTGAATGTTTTGTTTTATATTTTACATTTAGTCAGCCATTCCCTTCTGGCCTGAGAATGACACCAAGCAGCTGAAGATCAAAGTAGAAGGTTGTCTGTTGCCTCCTCGGACTATTGACTTTACACGACCAGAAAACTGCTTATTGCTGCATCTGGACAATTCTGTAAGTGCAAACAAAGATACGTGTAGTCTCTTCATGTTAAATGATTAATTCCGAGATGCACTATATTAAGAGATGTTTAATTATGTCTCGTGCTGATCAAATGTTCTCACATTGGCTTCCAGAGCATTTAGGAAACCTTTATACTTTACACCAGTGTGTAGACCGTTATTTGTTTTTCTTCTGCAGGTGGGCGGGATCGCTGTAGATGTGAACTTGTCAGAGCACTCGGCCACAATCCGATTCTCTGAGTACCACGACGGTGCCGCCCCTTTCCTCATTATCAACCACACAACTGACCAGACTCTGCACTTCCATCAGAGGTGAGAGATCAGAAGGAGGACCGTTAACGGGACAGTGTTGTGTTGAAACTAAATACTTACTGGGTAGGATGTATTTGTGAATCGGCTCAGACTGGGGAGGAAAAAGGATATAAGTTAGATATTAAACATGATAGATTAAGCTTGTCATCACACATGTGACACAGCGGGTCTTAATCAATCACAGATATGAAGAATTCAAGTTTGGTGGGGGGCTCAATAAAGAAGTGATAGAGATGCAGGAGAGAGGAAGGAGAAGAGTGAATGAGATGCATTTCAAGTATGTGCTGGAGATGGACTGGCACTAAATACTTTATGTTGGTGAAGATGCATTCAAGACTTAAACAAACCTTTGTTAGAAAATCTATTTGCTTGGTACTTGTTATTTACAGTTACAGGTGCATAACATCTCCCACTGCTTCATTTCATAATAAGTCAGTGCTTCTTTGTTGTAAGTGTTGTCTCTAAATAGTGCTCCAAGTTTCCTTTCAGTTAAGTTGTGGATGTGGCACTCTTCCCTTAAGATGTTACAATGCCTCGAGTGTTAAGAGAAAATCTCTCAAAGATCATAGTAGGATGTTGTGCCAGCTGTGCCATGTCTATTCATTCAGCCTCTGTGTTTCTGAATGAAGTCTTCTCATATTACTACCTTTGTAAACATCAGGTTTAAATTTCACCCACAAAGGAACATTTCTTCATGCACAATATTTACATTTGCTGTTCATTGCTTTGTTTTTTGCATATTTCTGAATGACGATACTATTTCCTCTTGTTGCAGCAGCCTTAAACAGTTAAGCTAATAATAACTAACAGTGTTTGTTTTTTGCTGATAGCAATTTATGTTTTTGTGTTGTGGGTCTTGCAGCGCCCTGACAGATTCCTTGTGGGTGGCTGACGAGATACTCGACCTCTCCTTCTCAGTGGAGGAGGACAGGTAGAAAAATATGAAACGGGAAAACTCTTCTGACACACTCTGAACTCGGATAAAGAACGGCCTTAGATGGCTAAAGCCAAATGTGGGAGGGAGAAGAGGAAGAATCAAGTATGGCATGAAAACACGTCCAAAAATCAAGAAAGATGCAAATACTCTTCAACACTTTTCGGGGCAGACAGGAGGGCACAAAACACACAAATACTGCAGTATGTAAATATGAATTGGTGTAACATCATTCACTTCACTGTGACATCACACTTAAGTGCAGAGTGTGGTCAGATCAAGAGTGCAGGTAAAGATTAGTAGAAGAAAATGGATTCTGGTTTGTCTGTGTAATCTGCTCCTCACCCTTACCAATGAGAAATAATTACTCTATCAGACGTTTTAAATATTATATCATAAGACATTATTGTGCTGGCAATATACTTAAGAAATCCATTGGTTCAGTAGAAGGAGCAGGTTAGACATCTAAGACCATTTACACATGTCTTACTCTGTTCCTTTGATCTCCTATCAAGTGTTAAATCATCTTTACTTGCTGCTGACTGGCTGGGATTCTGCCAGTGGAATCACACCTCCTGCTTCCTGCAGTAGTTCTGCTGCTTGACTAGCATTCTCTGATTTTCCATCTCCATCTGTAGATTTATGGCTCATTTCATTTTCTTATGTCTGCTTCGTCTCGTCCGAATCGAGCTCTGTATCAGAGGGAACATGCATATTTAAACCTTCTCTCTCCAGTGGCAGGATTGTGGACTTTTTCAGTGTTTGGCCGTCGTTCTGTCCTCTTCATGTCTGTTGATGGGAATTGTTTGTGTATTCTGTCGAACAGGTACTTTGGATTGGATGGTTGTCGTGGCGGTATATTCTTGGTTGCTGGGCTCTGTTACACTGTCTTCTCTTTTACTGCAGCGTCCTCTTGCATTATTAGCTTTCTGTCATTTCAAATCAGTGGAATATTGTTTCTTGATTATTTCTTTTAGCAGTGATTAGGAATGTTACTGATATATACACTGTGTGTGTGTGTGTGTGTGTGTGTGTGTGTGTGTGTGTGTGTGTGTGTGTGTGTGTGTGTGTGTGTGTGTGTGTTTCATGTGTAGCTCTCAGAAGAAGGAGGCGGAGCTGGAGGAGCTGGAGGCTGGGAAGGCTGTGCACTACACCTGGACTGAACCCACTGGGTCCCGAGAGCTTTGCTGGAAGTGTGGTACTTACAGTGGGAAGCTGAAGACTGAGGAGGTACTGCGCTGTGCCTGAGACACAATCCTTTTTGTGGTTGAGGAATAATACAATAGTCATACATTATGTTAGTTTACTCACAGACACCTCAGAGTTGGTCTAGTTCATCCATGTTTCTGCTTCTTTTAGGGCCAAATAATAATCTTTTGCATGTAATAATATTAAACGTAAGCACAGTTTACCCGTCATCGTGTTTTAGATGTGAACACAATTGTTAGATGAGACATTATGATGTTTGTTTAAACGGTATGTGTGTTTGTCTCTATCTTTAGGACCTGCGTGAGGACATGAACAGTGACGGAAAACTGTTTGTCATCTCCTTTTATGAAGGTAAAGCACAAGGAGCTTGAAATACAATACCCAGACCACTTAAATGCATTCTGTAGGTTTGCTTTACAGTCTTGTTTTCACTTCACAATCCTCACAATATCCTGTTTATTGTCGGTGCATGTTGCCATGTACACATTGGCTAGAACTGTCAAAATATACAAAACAAATAGACATTGAGGTGACACATTGATCACAGGGTTCAAGTCTAAGCTCTTGTTTTTTCTTGATGAATTAAATAATGAGTCACGTAACTTCAACCAGCTTTAGGAATCTGCTTACTATTACTGTGCTGGAACTGATCCTGACTTCTGATCTTTGGGGATAAAAGGCTGTGAAATCTTTTTATTTATTTATTTTTGTCTATCTAAAGGGCTCCAGCGCGTCGTGCTGTTCACCGAGGAGCGACGTATCTACAAGATGCTCTGTGAGAGCGAGAAGGCGCAGCTGGCCGAACAGGAAATCATCCTCTCACTGCAGAACGTGGGTGTGTCTCTGGTCAACAACAGCAGCGGCCAGGAGGTCTCTTTTATTGGGATCACAAGGTAGCCAACCAGCAACATACACATGTGTACACATGTGTACACATACACACATGTAATAAAAAGCAGAAAACATGGCCAGGTTCATGTTATATCACCATGGCTCACTGCCAATTTAATACATCAAAATGTGTATGTGTTGTGGCATAGATAGTGATGTTGTGTGTGTTTTGTGAATAGTATTACAAGGCAACATACTGTTCTCTGATATGCAGTTGAGATTGTCCAAAAACATCAGATACATCTAATACTTTCGAGGCTCAGATGAAATAGAATTGTTGACCAAATACGTTTTGATTGAAACCTTATTTGTGTTTTGTGAGCTTGCTTGATGATCTTAATTTTATACAAACTAGATGCAATTATTGTTCCTTACACATCACATCAGTGAGTGACTGAGAGACAAAGTTAGCAAAATTAGAAATTAAAAAGTTAACATTCCCTCAACGTCAGATAAATTGAAGACGCTTATATGAGAAGAGGGTGCTGTGTTAAATGGTTCTTATTGTAGAGTAACATAGTAGCAACCAAACCTTTTACCTATAAATCGTGTTCTCTGAATACTGCAGTAAGTATAAGTATTCGCATGATGTCAGGCCTCTCCTGTTTAATCCTGCTGTTATATACCAAGCGGTGATTTGACAACCCCTTGTTTCTCCTTTCTTGTCACAGCTCTGATGTGGTGTGGGAATTAAAGCCAAAGAAGAAGAGTCGGTGGAAAACTCTGAGCTCTAAAGAAGCGGAGATGCTGGAGAACAGCTTCAAAGCGTACACTGAATCTGGACCCGTAGACCACTCCATCGTCGACCTGGAAAACAACTTCCAGGTTCGAGACTAAATACTGTATATTCTGATATGAACTGGGAAGAAGCGTTTGATACAATTTGAAAAAGTAAACACAAAATCATTAGTTACAGATCTATTAATTCAATTGTGTGGTGTTTGTAATTGTCCTCCAGGTGTCCTTTACTCCCAATGGCATAGACATGAGGATGCTGCAGCCGTGTGATGCTCCTCTCAGGAGGCACTTCCTGCCTGGGGTGAAGGTGGAGTACAGCGTATCGCCACGACAGAGTGCCTACCGTGTCCAAATCCACCGCATTCAGGTGAAAAGAAGTCAAATATACACAAATTCCTCAAAGATCCAGTCTATCCATGTCTGTGTTGCAGTATTAAAAGTCACCCAATTGCCTTCCTCAGCATTTGTTCATGAATGCCACTTGAGTCCTTAGTTCACTTTCTTCTGTTTACTAGCTTTAGGTAAACATGCTTTCTATCTACAGATCCAGAATCAGCTGCCAGGAGCCATCTTCCCCTATGTTTTCTATCCTGTAAAACTGCCAAAATCTATCACCATGGATGCAGGTCTGTTAATCCACTCTGTGTGTCATGTTTAAGTCAACATTATTTTCTGTTTATATGCCGTGTTTCATTCTGGAATATGATTTTTCTTTCTTGTTCCCACAGAACCCAAACCTCTAACTGATATCAGCATTGTCACCAGAACAGCAGGACACTCCGACATCTCTCGCATCAAGTAACTGTTTTTCCTTTGATTCTTTTCTCACATTACTGTCACTTCCTCCAGTGCCCCACCACTGTTTTTGTTAGTTGTAATGCGCTGTACTGTATTTGTGCTCTGTTGTCCATCTGATAATTGATTGTAATGTATACTTTGTTTCTGATATAATCCCTGCGATCATATTGCCCTGAAAACCATTTAAAATCTTTTAAAATGTAGCCACATACCTGTATACGTTTAACAGTATTCTGAGTTTTCCTGCAGAGTGGTCACGGGAGTGTCTGTCTTCCTCAGGTACTTTAAGGTGTTGATTCAAGAGATGGACCTGAAGCTCGATCTAGGCTTCCTGTACGCCATCCTGGAGCTGTTCACGCCTGAGAATGCCAGCATCATGAGCTCAGAACAGGAGGTCAGATACTCGCGTATCCAAACACAGTTACTGTGACATACCCTGTGGTTTGTTCATAATCTGTGGTACTTAATCTAATCTTGATCGACTTGAGGAGTCGTCCATTCTGACCTTTTGTGTTTCTGTGGCTGTTTTTTTCAGGTGGAACTGTTTGAGAAGGACATAGAGTATATAAAGACAGAACTAAACCATGCCTCTGCTGCTGACACCTCTACTATCAGCCTCTATGAGTACTTCCACATTTCCCCCATCAAGGTTCGTACACTACAGTGTGTATTTAGGTAATGCTATATCAATGAAATGATGAACAAATAGCATCACATTTCTTAATTATCTCCAACATCTCTGCAACACCACAAGTGCTGAAAATCAACATATTTAGTGTTGAAAATGGAAAGAACATGAATAAAACAGCATCAAAATCTAGACACAGCTACAAAGCACATTTCTGTTGTGAGTTTTAACAGCAGAAACGGCCACGCTCAGTCATGTTTTTTTTTATTTTGCAGCTTCATCTGAGTTTATCTCTGAGTACGGGAGGAGAAGACGGCCTGAAGGAGAAGCGAGATAAAGAACTCATTCCCGTCCAGTCCCTCAACCTGCTGCTGAAGAGCATCGGCGCCACGCTCACTGATGTGCAGGATGTTGTCTTTAAGTACGAACGCATGTGGCGGCCCAGATAGACGACACATAAATCACACACGGTAGCATTCATTTATCTGTGGGTGAATCCCTGCTACCTGACCGATTCTGTCCTTGGTTTCAGGCTGGCCTTCTTCGAGTTGACCTTCCAGTTTTGTACCACCCAGCAGCTCCAATGGGAGGTCATCAGGCATTATTCCAAGCAGGTAACATGCACACTGACAAAGCCACGGTTACTCAGAAACTGTGGAAGTGGCTAGTGGAGTATTGTTCATGTGTGATTCATATTTATTTTTATTTCAGGCTATCAAACAGATGTATGTGCTGGTGCTGGGCCTGGATGTACTTGGAAATCCTTTTGGGCTGATTAGAGGACTGTCGGAGGGAGTGGAAGCTTTCTTCTATGAGCCTTATCAGGTAGGAATGTAATACAAGTACTGATGAGTGCTAAAATAAGGTATCAATGTTGTGGCAATAAAAGTAAAAACATTGCGCTCATTATTTAGGGTTAACATTTACATCGTATTCTATCTTGAGTATGAATTTATCGTAGGACTCCAGAGATTGTGAACAGCTATTAAAAAACAATTGAATATTAAAGATGTGTTATGTGGAGACGTATCAGCACTAGGTTGACGTGTGCCTGCCTAAAGCCCCAACAGTACAGACTGCACAGAGTGTCTTTATGTCTTCTTCCTGTTGAACTGTTATCTGTGGTTTTCCAGGGAGCCATCCAGGGGCCCGAGGAGTTCGTTGAAGGAATGGCTCTTGGGGTGAAGGCTCTGGTGGGAGGAGCTGTCGGTAAGTACAGGGCTTAAAATACTATCTTTTTAAAAAGAGAAACATGACTAATTAACACGTTATCGCTCCTTTAACGAGTTTAGGTTTTATAGTAGATAAATGCCGTATTCATAACATTGTTATTCCAGCACATATAAGGCCTGAATCTCATACAACTAGATCTACATTCAAAAGTAAACTGAAAACTTTTCTGATGGTTAGTTATTGTGTGTGTCTGCGGGATGTCTTTTTGGAGGGTGGGTGGTGTTTCAGTGTTTGTTCTTTTCTATTTCTGTTTTATTTAATAAGCACATCCAGTTTTCTTGTAATGAAATGCGCTACACAAATTAAAATTGCCTTTGCCTGCCGTATGGACAGAAGATGAAGCGGCAGAGAAGAGCACAGTTTCTCTCACCAAAGACTTTAAAGAAGAAAAAGGACATATTAAAGAATGAAGTAACTTTACCGTCTCAAATGTGCCATCCAGGGGGTATAGCAGGTGCCGCCTCTAGGATCACAGGAGCCATGGCAAAGGGTGTTGCTGCCATAACGATGGACGAGGAATACCAGCAGAAGAGACGAGAGACTATGAACAAGCAACCCACCAGCCTGAGAGAGGGGCTGGCCAGGGGCGGAAAGGGATTAGTGTCTGTACGTACTCAAACTTGTTAATCAGCAGAAAATATACCTTTTGACGCATGTTTTTAAGTGCACGAATTTAAAGTAATTACCTTTCTGTTGCAATTGTCATTCAATCATTTAATAGATTAACCAGAAATAATAATGTAGCTTCGCCACTGGCCTGGAAGCGGGTCTGCCAACAGGAAGTCTGCCATAATGAATGAATGAATTGCTGCTACTTGTTAATATTGTTGCATTCTCTTTTCAGGGTTTTGTCAGTGGGATCACGGGGATTGTTACCAAACCTATTAAAGGTATGCTGACTTGGACCCTCATACAGATTTAAGTGATAACGTTTGGCACATGCTGATATGAAAATTGAAAGGCCGAAATAGTGGCAGAAAATCTAAATATTCTCTGCATTCTGTCACGTTTGTGGAACAGCGTACCGGCTCTGTTTTTATCGGTTTTCACAAATGTGATGATGTGTTGTTGTTGTTTTTTTGCAGGAGCCCAGAAGGAGGGTGCAGCAGGCTTTTTTAAAGGTGTTGGGAAAGGTCTGGTTGGCGCAGTAGCCAGACCTACAGGAGGCATTATTGACCTGGCCAGCAGTACTTTCCAAGGGATCAAGAGGTTTGTGCCACACATGTGTTTACATCACCGGTGTGTATTTGTGTTAGAGCAAACAATTAGTGTGGCTCTGTGGTGGAATCACAGGGGTGTTAAACACCAAAAGTATTTACACTTGCAAAGTGTAAGTAAGAAGTAGAGTAGCACAGTGGTTGTTATTAGAGCTGGTCAACGGGTCATGGAAGATGCGCTTTAGGTCTGTGTACTCGTGTACTCGTGAATGTTTGAGTGCCACAGCCGTCCGTACTCTGCGTTTGTCTGTTTTGTGTGTGTTCATAAGAAAAGCTGTGTCTCAAAATACATTTGCATGTCTTTGTCGCGTTTTCAGGGCAGCGGAGACTTCACAAGACGTCGCCTCTCTGCGTCCTCCTCGCTTCATCCACGAAGATGGTGTCATACGACCATATAAGGAGAGGGAGGGCCTCGGAAGCCAGATGCTCCAGGTAGGACAAAAAAAGTCTCTACATTATCAACTCCACAGTCAGAGCTCAGCAAATAACAGTCGGTTAATACTCTGCTGTATTTAACAGAGATGAAGAAATCTTAAAGTAACATACGCTGCAAAACAATATCGTTTATGCACTCTAAATAATTTGCCCAGTTTTGCTAGTAGAGTTGTGTGTGTGTGAGCGTACATGCAGGCACATGGACATAGACATTGAGTTATTATAGGATTTAATTATTTTTTAAACCATCCTTCTGCTTTATTCTAACTATCTTTAAACTATATTTGTAGCCATTGTATTGGCCTTTACTGTTAAAAGTTCCTGAGAGAGCTCAATTCCCACTGATTAATTCACCTCCGTGGCTGTAAGAACATAAAATAACACATTTTCATCAAAAGTAAATATGCATAAGCAAAACCAGAGCGTTTCAGAACCCCTTTAGTTCCAAAGAAAACATGAGACAAGTCTTTAAGTTCTGTTTCATTTGTTGGTCTTACCTTTGCTGACATAGCAGTTATTCTGGATGGAGTGGGTGGAGGTTTCTGATCGCGAGTGTCAGGTCAGCGCTTCACTGTTTGGTTCATAGTGAAGATTTACAGATAGGTGACAAATTAAAGTGTCCCATCAAGGTGCTGGGCCACAGCTTTGATGCTCCTTTTGTAAAGAGTCTAAAAATGTCTGGATTCTACTGGAGTGTTGTTCCCTCATCTGGTGTTTTGAGCACGGCCGTGGAGAGCGCTGTCCAACAAAGACATTGGTTTGGTCGAGAGCTGGCGACTGCGAAGACTATAGCATGTGATTCACGTCACTTTCATGCTCCTCAAACCATTCTGTAGCCCCTCACGTTTGTCCCGTCATTTCATTTAGGTTTTCCCTTTAATTTGTCACCCATCTGAATCACCAGCCTCAGACTGAGGCCAAGTTTGTGTGTGTCGATGTGTTAGTGATAGAGTAGCAAACTACGACTCACGCGATGTCACACTTCATGCTTGTGTTTCATGTTTCGGTTGTAGTTTCGTTACATAGGCTTCAAATAGATTGTGAGTTAATTGAATTTACTTTATACTTTGGGTGGGAAACTCTAGACAGCAAAGCAAATGGAAGGAAGCAAATTGAACTGGTCTTGAGATAAATCTATAAAGAAGATCTTCTGTATATTTGCAACAGAATAATTCTTTGACGGAGGAAACACGAGGCCAAACACACTCTCCACTTGGTCTGAGTGGTTTGGATCCGTCTTTCTTTGACGGTAGCTGTCTGCATAGAAACGCGCTGTGTTCTCTCTGCTCTGACCCTGACTCTTCTCTCTTGTCGTGTCCACAGAGGAGGTTGGCCTTCAGTGAATGGCAAAGAACTCACTCAGAGGATGAGGGTGATGAGGAAAACTAGCTAGAAGCTAGAAGTGAAAGCTGAAGTGTAGCGTCAGTGCTTTTGTCTTTAGTCTGTGCCAGAGTTGTAGTTCACGTTTTGAAAGATTTAAACAAACCAAAGAGTAATTTAAGTGTTTCTATGTATTTCATATTTCTTAGTTGCTTGTTGACTTGATGTGTATTTCTTTATTTCTTCAGTGTCTTTATATTTTATTATCTAACTCCATCACTTTTCTTTCATCTTTTCCTCACAAGCCACGAAGGAAACATTTCGTCTTGTTTTTTTAGACATTCATTCACTGTCAGAGAAAACTCATAATCGTAGAGATTTGTCGACTTTCTTTATTCTTTAATCCTTGTTTTATCATTTTATCATTCTGTCATTCACTGCCCTCTTCTTCTCAATAAAGTTTTCACACTTTAAACTTCTGCCTGCCATTATCTTTGTCTTTGTTTCATCCCATCAACCCATTTTCACTCTTTGTCCAGACGACCATTGTAGCTGATACTTATTTACAGAATGTAGTTTTTGTGTATATAAATTGTCATGGAACATATACATCTTGGTATCGTGCTAGTTGCTTTTTTTTTTTTAGTCTTGCTGTTTGTTTAAATATTCACTCACTTTCTTCCTCTAATTTCTTCAGAAAATTGAGAATGGACGTTTTGCCAAGTACAGGTACTTCGCTCATGCCAAGGTCAATGAGTCCGACTTCCTCATGATCACCAAGAGGTGAGTGTTGTTATCATCCGATTCGGCTACTTTCTCCTTCTGTGTGTGAGCATTACGTTTGGTTTACCCACCGTGTTCTCAAACACCCATGAACATGTGAAATCAGTAAATCCTCATTATTGTGTGGTTTTACTCAGGAGTCTTCAAAGGACATGTTTGTCACTTTTCCTAACCCTTGTGATGTGGTTTCTTTTCCAGGGGAATATTTTTCGTGACCAAAGGCACCTTTGGCCAGCTGACCTGTGAATGGCAGTATCTGTTTGAAGAGTTCACCAAGGATCCAATGATTGTAGAGGACCGGCGACTTCGCATCGAGGCCAAGGTACAATGGCAAACTGAAGTTTACTTTGTCTCCTCAGGAAACTTGTTTATTAACAGATTTACAGCATGGTTTAAACAATAATTTAGCAGATTGTTGCACTAAACACGTTATGTTGTGTTCTGCAGGAGAGAGTGAAGTCTGTCTTCCATGCCAAGGAGTTTGGGAAGATCATAAACTTCAAAAATGCTGAGTTAGCCAAGGTGAGTGGACCATTTGGACTATGCTGCAAAAAGATGCTCCTATTTATGTATTTTATATATAGATTCATTTTTATTGTTCATTTGTTTAAGAAATGCCTGATTGTCTATTTATATTCAAACTAGCCCACTTGTTGTCGTGAATCTTGTTTCCTTGTGTCATCAGTTGAGATACGAGTCACAGTAAATGTTTCTACAGCAATGACTTCTAACTTTGGGTCCTATTTGTTTTCAGTGGGTTCTTGCCAGATTGGACGATGCAAGAGATAGTTTATCCAAATACTGACTCATCAAGAAGAGCGAGAAATGATCATAATTCAACAAAATATAACACACACAAAGTCTGTGTGTGTGTGTGTGTGTGTCAGTGCCTTTGTTCTTTGCTGCATGCCACTTTGGTTAACCTCCATGTGTGAGTCGTGGTAAATGATGCTGTATGGTGACTGTTGGTGTGTGTCTGGGATGAAAGACTGCGCGAGTAGTGTGTGTGTGTGTGTCTGTGTGTGTGCGCATGCTTACGAAAGTGCTAGAAATGGGCGGCTGACTTCCATTCATTTACCACAGAAGCTCAGAATACACTGAACCAAACATCGTCTCGCTGTCTTCACTCATCTTTTCCCACACAGTTGAATTCTAATGATCTTTTTAATGAAACCATAACAAAACCTTTAGTTTGCCATACTCGATCAAATACACATATAAGTCACTCATTTTGATTATTGAACATATTTCAAGTTGTGTTTTGCTACACCGTTACATAGCAACAGCTAGTAAGAGACTAGTTGAAAACAGCTTGAATAACAGTGAGGCCAAAATCACCCATTGTTGTTGTTGTTGTTGTTGTTGCACATTTAATGTTTTTCACTGTTTTTTTTTACTGGATTATATAAAAGGGAAACTAATTCGATTTCTTTTGATAGGACTCTGTCACACACATGATTTAAAATGTGCTGTTTTCAAACCGGTTTTCTTTCTATTTCTCCTCTTTTTTTTAAAAATACATTTCTGCTAGATGAAGACTGTTCAGTGTGTGATTTAGAGCCGCATGCTATTTTTATACCGTACTATCAAGCTGTATATTGATCTAATGAAGTATCCTATCTGTATATAACCATCTAACACAATAGTCTGTATTATGGCGTTACAGATTGTAATTTTGTGATTTTTAGGTTTTTATACGACACTTATGCAATGCCAACTATGTTGATGACTTGTGCAGAGAAAAGTATATTTCAAAGAAATGAATGCAAATTATTAACAGCTGCTGTTTACGCTGATGTGTATTTTTTGCTTTTGGTTTTGGGTGCATAGCAGTTTAATATGACTTCATATTTATGTTGCCAGTAATGTTTGTCATTTATGAGCAAAGTGTTCACTGCAGCGGCTTAATTTGTTCCCCCCCCACTGTTTGAAAAAAAAGAAAAGAAAATAATAAAATGTGTTTCAAATGTATCTCTTGTACCCTGAACATCTCAAGCACACACAATGCACTCTTAATTAAGTAACTATAATTCTTTATTGAAAATAACCATAAATATAACTTCCATTTCTCCAGAGAATAAACAGTTGAGAAGAGTTTTCGAAAGCACAACTTGGATTATTTACATCTAACTGACTGTCCTGAGTAAATAAGGCACTTGCAGGCAAAAGCAGACACGTGGCTCAGTGTGAGGAAAAAACCATCAACACAAAACTCACGACTAAAGGGATTCTTGCAGCTGTTGCCTGAGCAGAAATTGTATACTTGGATCCTATTTCTGATAACTGTATTTTTAATAGTAATAAAATAAGTAGTCCACACAATAGGTCAACGATATTACTTCCCACTAACTTTCACATTCTTACTTCTACTGCAAAGTATCATTTTCTTACAACACATTTCTAAAAGGCTGGAATATACAAAACGCACAAAATCCGCATTTCCCACACTATAACTTAGAAAAGCGGTCGGTTACATGTTTGTATTCTCTTTGGCTGGATTTTTACAGGCATGAAAAATATTGTAACCTTTGGATTAAAGAAACCATAAATCTTTTCAGTGGATCTAATTGTTCTCTGTTTAGCCAGCCACGAAACAAGCCCTGTAATGTTTGTCTTAAGTAATTCTCCTATCTTGGCTCTCATCATGTCTGTCCTCCTGCTCCCTTTCACACCAGATTGAACTCCTTCAGGTTGTGTCTGAGGATGGTGTCTTTGACGGCCACGAAGACGAAGCGGATGTTTTCTGTGTCCGTGGCGCAGGTAAAGTGAGGGTACAGCTGCTTGTCCTTGTCCGGGTTTTGGTCTTGGTACATTTTCAGGATGAAATCTTGAGCAGATGTCGTATCCTGCTGAGGTCCTGCAATTCAGGTTTGATATTATTTCAATACGTTTTCAGCAAATAAATAAAAAATAAGTCGAGCCTTTTCCTCTAAACATTTACAAAGTGAGACCAAATGTGGCAAATATAAAAAGCATGCTGCTCCAGAGAACGTTTCTCAGTGCGCGACGTATCTCGGTGTGTCGGGGGAGTTGTGAATCTTTGCCACCTTTTCTACTTCATGTGCCACATACCACTCCACGCCAGCATAACTAAAACTAATCTAGTACAACAGTGCTGCAATAAATCAAGTTGACATTTACAATGTTCATTCATTTGTTGAAGCTGTTTTAGAGAGGTGTTGAGTCAACTTTAGGATCATTTCGGAGGATGTAGTTTAACTTTACCGAGCTATAAAGAGTGGCTCGTTTAGCCTGTCCTCAATGATAATAACTAATTACTGACTGTGGACGGAACAGAAATGCCTCTCAGTATGCTGGGCTGTTGTATTAGACTGCATTAGATTTAGCTGTTCCTAATAAACTGACGAATGAGTTGTACATCGCAAGCACTAACTAACCTGTGAATTCAGGGAAGTAGGTGGCTACATGAGAGTGCATGATCTTCTCCTTGAGGATGTCGGTCTTGTTGAGGAACAGTATGACGGAGGAGCGCTGGAACCAGGGATAGGTGATGATGGTTTTGAACAGAGCCTTGCTCTCCTCCATACGGTTCTGAAATGAACATTGCAGCATGTAAAGAGGCAACAAATGGCAAAGGGTCGACGTCTGGAACAGGATCTGCTGTTGAGCTGAACTCTCACCTCGTTGTCGCACTCAGCCAGCACCTGGTCGTACTCGCTGAGCGCCACCAGGAAGATGATGGAGGTGACGTTCTCAAAGCAGTGGATCCATTTCCTCCTCTCGGACCGCTGGCCCCCCACATCCACCATCCTGCAGTAACAACAACACAAAAGGTATGAAACATCCCCTGTGATGCCTCCTGGTCCATTTCCCTGTTACACTTGTTTGTTATATCTCACCTGAAGATGACATTCTCCATGTCGAAGGGGTATTCGATGATTCCCGTGGTCGGCACTCGGACTCTGAGGATGTCCTGCAGGTCGGGTATATAAGAGGGTTGAGAAATGCGATCCAGGTCGGTGAGATAGCTGGGAAAAAAAAAGAAAATGAGTACAATGAGAGGAAATCTAAAGGAGAATAACAGAGTGGGGGAATTTCATAGCTCTTGAAACAGGTAGAAATCGAAAAATAACATGAGAAACCTGATTTATCTTCCCATAAAGTGATGTGATCATACGTATTAATATTAGAGTGAATGCACATACATGTGGATTGCATGCAGTTATCTGTACACCATCACCGTAGTAAGTATTGACTGTGGTGTGAATGGGTTTGTGAGACAGAGGGGAAGTTGAAACCTTTGGGAAAGAGTTTTGCAGAGTACAAATACAGTGTATTTTAGTACACGCTGCCTTTGCATAGCTTAAAATAGCAACCACAGGCTAAAAATGGTTGCCTTTCTTTTTCTTTTGTTTTATCTGGATCGATGGTAGCGTCGCAACAAAACCCAGGATCTGCAATTATGCTAATTAGTGTTTCTCTACGAGCAGGTACTGGTCTGTGTGGTCAGAAGGGACGCCTTCTCTGCTCATTAATGTTTATTTTTGTAATAACAGAACGCGGCAGCCGGATCGACGCAGCAAGATAAAGGGGGTGGGTTTTTATCTGCCAACATTTAACAACTAAATGCTCAAAGCCTTCTCCCCAAAACATCTGGTGGAGAAATACAGAGTCCTTTATATTCCTTTACTTATTTATGTTGTGCTATGAATAGTTAGATTTAAATATTCTAGGAATCAGAAACCCAAACCCATGTGTAATTTTGTATTGAAAATAAATTCCTGCAGGTTATTAAGCATAAATTCATGGAGTGTGTGTGTGTGTGTGTGTCAAACTGACCAGTTTATTATTTCTAGACCTTATTCTGTATAGTTGAGGCTTTACCTTGTTGTTTTGTCTACCCTCTGTAACATCTGTGGGAACTACGTGGCAGAGCTGTAGAGAGTAGAATCTCCACAAGTTACAATTAGTACTGCGTGTCCAATGCTCACTATTTGGTGGAGTCGGACAGCTGGTACTCTCTGCGTCTGTCGTAGCACGCCTGTATCCCTGCATCGTCCCACAGACTCCTGATGGCCACCGCCAGGCTTTGATGGAACTCCTCCACCTTATCCACTTCCACCTCCAGAACTGAGTTTGCATGGCTCTGTATGGACACACAAGACAATCAGAGAATGGTTCGTCCCACATGTCCCACTTTTAAAGGGACTCCATGCACGCGGCGTGACAAACGAAGACAAACATTTACCGAAATGAACCTGGACTCCAAACATAAGATCAGGAGCAGACCCAGTTCGACGGTGTCTGTACGGTACCTGGTTCTGGGGATCAGCGAAAGAGATGCTCAGCGCCTCCATGGCTCGGATCATGGCCTGCATGGAGGTGAAGATGTTCTGGTAGACCAGCTTGCCGTAGCTCCTCTTGTCCTCATCTGTGTATCCTCCTCCGTGGATAATCCTCATTTGTTTGATGAAGGTACTCTTTCCACTCTCTCCGGTACCTGTTGAATACAGCGAGGCTCAACTCCAGTCATGTCTTTTCACACTCATCTGTCTGTGCAGCTTGATACGAGGAGTCAGGTTGGAGTTGGATACTATAGCGTAGTCTCCTTTGTATTTAAATATGCCGCAGTGCAATAGAGTGCTGTGGGTTTGGACACATACCGGCTTTTCCTCTGACAGTCAAACAAACAGACACTCTAGATAAAAGACTGGCCCTCTACATTTAATGACAATACATTATAAATGCACTCCCTCACATGTTCACTGTCTATGTTGAACACACACACACACACACACACACACGCACACACAGATTATCTGTCTGTCACGTTCCTCCTCAGTTCTTACAGCTAAAGCTCCTCTTTTCTCCTTCAGGCCACATGATGCTGAATCTATTTGTTTAACAAATGTGTGTTTGTTGCCAGACCTGAATATTGAAAGTTGACGTGTGTGTGTGTGTGTGTGTGTGTGTGTGTGTGTGTGTGTGTGTGTGTGTGTGTGTGTGTGTGTGTGTGTGTGTGTGTGTGTGTGTGTGTGTGTGTGTGTGTGTGTGTGTGTGTGTGTGTGTGTATGTACGTGAAACTATTCACCTGCATCTGTGTCCCTGCCTGTCAGCAAAGTGTGTTGAGGCTCTGTGAGGACTCTGAGTGGTACCAGCAGTCTTGTGGTTTCCTGGCTGTTTTGCATGGCTTCATGAATACTTGAGTCTTTGCAAACAAGGCTTAGACAAATCGTCTGCATTTGAATGCACCTTGTTTACAAGTCAAGTTTCTTGGAGATGATGGGGGGGGGGGGGGTTTGGGGCAAGACAGGCAGGTAAATACTGAGATGGAGGCAAATCGTGATCCAGCCATCCGCTCACTCAAAGGGTCGAGTAGGGTTCATGTAAGGTCATGAAGTTCATTCTTTTTGTGTCCGTCTTTAATGTTGCATTTGGTGTCGTTATCTCAGTGGCTCTAACATCCGACTTTTCTTTTTGTTTGGAGCTGATGTTCACTAGAATCCAAGCAGAAATGGATCTGCTCTTTTATTCCTCTGTCATCAAATTGTTGAATCATCAATCATTATATTCAAACAACTGACTCATCAACTAACGTATGCTGTAAAAGGTCATACAGACACAGACCTACAACAAGCCCCCAGTGTTGTGTACACATTTCTAAGCTCTTTGCATCTGTTGGCCTGTCACTCCGTTTTACCTGATGGATGAATGTTGACCATCATGTATGGCTTTTTTCTCTTAATGTTCTCTCTCTAAAATGTACAAAATACACAAATTGAGTCCTGGATCGCTTACAGATGAAGTACTGTTTGAATGACTCCACTGATTTCCCTCATGAAGATAATTTGATTTGTCGTGGGGGAACATGTGTGTGTCCGTACATGAATACCTGCTCATTTGCTTCTATGTGTGTCTTTGTGCACATCTGTGTGTAGATGTGTGTGCATGTCAGCGTGGTGATTTACAGTTTACCTGTGGGTGATGATGCTGACCACAGATGTCTCCACACACACACGTATGTACTGTACGTGCAGAATTTACCACAAACACAATGTCACACCTACACACACTTCCTTGTGACGCCGGCTCTGTGAATGATTGCCGAAATAAAAACTCCTATCTCCTGTCACACTCTGCCCTCGTAGTTTTATATAATTTATAATTTTAAAGTTATAATTAGAATGATATGAAGTTGAAACGGAGGTTGGACAATTATTTATAACAAACTGCAATCAAATTATATTTGAAATTTGAATTTAATTCCATGCCACTATGTGAGTGTAAAGGTATCTACATTTATAATGCATATGTGATTACCGTAATAACTAGATGTAGATGTGTTGAGCAATGTCAACACAATATGTTTATTTGATTGTTTTTCATGTGAGATGTGTCCTCTGTAATGAGTGCAAAAAGGGGGGAAAAGGAAAACCAATATAAATTCGGTCAAAGAAATTAAACAAACTTACTAAGTGAGGTTTTGGAGGAAAATGTGGCGCACAAAAGAAGAAGTCACTCCAAAAAGTTGTAGTTTGTTTGAACTGTATGGCAGCCATCACACAAAAACAACCCCTGATTTGATGCCGATTATATACATGTATGCATTTTGTCAGTGTACTCGTTCGACATGGTCTATATTTAAAAGTATGTCACACATTTACGTTCCATTTGACTGTTTCTCAGATAGTTCAGTCGGCAACATTTCTTCTCGGGCACAACAGCTGTAAACGCTAAACTAAAGAGGTTACAAAGAATCCATTTTTTCTTTTGCTACGAGCAGCCTTCCCTCTCCATCCACTGAACCAAGTGACCAACTCGTGTATTGGACTGTGTAGAGCAGTGTTGACATGTGCTCATCATCCTACAGATTTAATGTCCAGCTGCTGAATGGCCAGAAGAGGCAGAACGTGTTGGTGTTGATCTTTCCTTCACTCCCACTCGTCCTCTCCGGGGACCTGACTGTGACCGTCCTAATGAAACCCACTGAGAGCTCTGAGTCACTCTGATCAGGTACACACAGTAGATCCCAGGTGTAGAAGATTACACATGACTTGATACTTTTGTCATGTAATTGCTATATTATATATCCCAAAAATCTACAGGGTAAGATCCAAAGAGACACAATGCATATTGTGTGTTTCAGACAGTACACAATGTGTTCAATGTCGAAAGGTTTCAATAGTTCTGCTGAATAGCCTACTGAGCTTTGATGACTAAAGTCATCTTTTTTTCTGGTGATGTGATATACTAATTCCTCCTAAACAGACAGTTAATAGTGCTATTAATAATAATAATAACTTTATGTATATAGCATTCTTTTAAAGTATATGAAGAGCGTTGGCAGACAAAGCAAAAGAAGACTCGGAAGACAATTTAACAGCCAAACAAACATAATCAAATAAACGTAGTTTTATAAAAATGGGTTTTAAAGCATTTTGACTACCTCGGCTGAAAAGGCTCGTAGCTAACGGTGCCAACAGTGCTAACAGTGCAAACAACGGCAGCAGCGCTGATATAGCTAGCAGTGTTTACCTGAGTGGTTGCCAAGAGCCACGTGCACGAACCTGAACTAAAAGCATGCAGGCCGGGGAGAGTGACTTCATTACTCCACTATATCTATACATAGCAAATATAGTTGTTTGCTGCTATATTAATGCTCTGAATGTCGAATAGAGAACCTTAAAGAAGTGTTAAATAAAGTCACTGGTTCTAAGGCTGCTGACAGACTTGTACGGGTCAACATTTCTCCTCTATAGCTTGAATCAGACCCAGACGTGCTCTAGAAGTGATCAGTAAAATATTCAAATTTATTGTAAATCAAACAGGGAGTTGCTGCTGCATTCTGAACTAGTTGGAGGCGAGAGCTCTGTCCATCCGTTTCACCAGACCACTGACTCGTTCCCGTGTTTTGTTTCCTTCCACATACATTTCTCAGAACTTCCCCAGCAGCTCTTATAGTAACTTAGTTTTCCTGCTCCGCATGCACTGAACCACAATCCACATCCTGCTGAATGTTTAATGCGTACCCCCTTTTTCAGATCGTATCCACCACTGATTCGTGAGCCGAGAAAATAATTTTCAAGCAAATGAAATGTGGATTCTAATAAATTGTGACTAGCAATTTTTCTCAGAGAGCAGTGGAGGCAGACGAACTGCGCATGTCCTACTCGGGGCTGGATTTGCATGACTTTTGCATGAGGCGCGCCCGCAGCAGCTAGTTATGGCTTTCTGTCACACCACTGACCCAGACCTTGACAGTGGCTCCGGTCCCTGGGGGGGGGGGGGGGGGCTCCCGCACTGCTGCAGTAGAACGGGGTTGTGTCCAGAGCGCTGACGGTCATGGATGCTCTTTGAGATGCAATTATCTGATCTGTCGCGCGCTGCCAAAGTTTCAAAAAGTGAGCATTGGACACACAGCACTGACAGGGTCACGCTTCATCTCTTTCTCAACCGGTCAGCTGAAAGTGTCCATGAGCAAGTCAGTGAACTCAGACCAGGAAGTGAGCTGTGTACCTGAAGTAAAGGAAAGAAGCTCAGCAGTAACATCTCTATGAAAGACCCCACCGTGTTTAAAAAGTCCCCCTGAAACTGAAATGACTCCTGGGCATCGCATTCATAGTTATATTCTTTACTCCCTTTGTCTGCTAATGCTCAGATGAGGCTGGAGTTTATCCCAACAGAGGATGAGAAAACTCCCACGTGTCTCCAGTCCATCATGGAGCAAACACAGGAATCCTCCACCGCGCACTCCACTCCACTCTGAGGGAGCTTATCTGTAAATGAGTGCGCTCGTTTTAGTGTCGGTAGACATTCCTGGAAACTCGCAAACTTTAAAACTCCTCTTAAACTGTCTAAACTCTCTGCCTGTGACTGTTTTCAATATTTCCGTGGCAGCTGAGAACTGAACGAGTCTAGTATACTAAATGACTTAAGCTTGGAAATTCTCCAGGCTACTGAATATTAACGGTAGGCTACGACTATGGCGGCCGAGCCTGAACGCTCGGGGACAGACAGCGCGCGCTGCACCACATCCGGAGACCAGAATGAGGAGATAAGAAATGTAGCCTACATCAATCCAACCCATCAAACATCTTAAAGGACAGAGAAAGGACGCCCCTTGTAAAGTGCCTGCTTATTCCTAAATCATAACATCTTATTATAATTCAAATAGACGGGCTGCTGAGTGCTGTCCCACCTGCCGTGACACCTGCACGTCCAGGTGTGGCCAGGAAGCAGCGAAGTATTCACTCAAAGGAACATTTTAAAGAACTTTGCAA
Source organism: Pholis gunnellus (assembly GCF_910591455.1). Taxonomy (NCBI): domain Eukaryota; kingdom Metazoa; phylum Chordata; class Actinopteri; order Perciformes; family Pholidae; genus Pholis; species Pholis gunnellus. Next base: position 10,804,007 of record NC_136532.1, on the reverse strand, counting down.
AAGTATTTCATGGCATTTGGGCAGAACAGATAATAATGTAGCTATGCGCCAAGAGTTTCCTCCCCTTAGGAGCATATGTTCAGGCTATTATTGACCCCTCTAAACCCTAAGTCACCCTCCGGGTTTGAACCCCGGTCCCCGCCAGTGATGCTCACCTAACAGCAGCAGCTTCAGCTCCCTGCGCGAGTCCTTCTTGTCTCTCCGCAGCTGCTTCTCGATCTCCTCGTTGATCCTCTGGTTCTCTTTGTCCTCCGCCGACACGCAACACCCGGCCATCGTTCAGACTGACCGATGAGCCCTTTCTTTTTCTTTTTTTAAACTGTCACCGTCAAAAATGCTTCAAAAAAGGCCCGCAAAGGTGTGCGCGCGCTCCGTCTTCTCGCTCTCTCACTTCACAAAGTCAGTAGGAATAGACGCGGAGCATCTTTAAAACGTGGCGCCTTCTTCTTCGTCTTCTTCTTCTTCTTCTTCTTCTTCTTCTTCTTCTTTCTCTTAAGTGACAAAAGCAGAATATGGAGGAAGAAAAATGATGAATATCCCGCGGTTCAAACAGAGAATCCTTCAAATAAAGGGGAAGTCCAGAGTTTAGTTTAGTTTTTTTTTTAGGAATAAAAGGCGTTGACCCTCTTTGATAAGGTGCTGCGGTTGATCTGAAGCAGGAGGACACTTGTTGAACTGTATCTCGGGAGGGCGTGGCACTGGCTGCAAATAGAAAGGGATACATGGGAAGTTAACATCCGCAGCGGGCCGGCGGTGCTGTCTTGACTGTGACATGATGAATAATGAGAACTAATGGTAGAGAAGGGGCACTCACTCATGCTTCAGTCAAAGAAAGCAGCAAAAGCCAAGAAAAGTAGGAGCAGTGGGCCTGGCTTGGATAAACTGGCCCTGATGACATGACTGGCATCTGCAAATAACTTTGTTGGCAAAAGTTACACATCAGACGTAACACTGTGAGTTCAGTGTGGGAAGCTTCCTCCATAGTTTCGATGCTGCTTCGGTGCATCCTCGGACACTGCCATGTCTCCTAACGGCCACTAGGGGTCAGGAAGGCCAACTGTGAGTGAATGCATGGGTGTCTGAGTTGTATACTGGCTTTATGAGAAAATTTATTCATATTTTCAACACTTTTAATCTTGTTAGAGAAAGGGGAGGAATGGCATTCACAGTTTTAGTTCATAGCATGAGCAGTTATGTTGGAGTCAATGAGGTGAGTGTCACAGATCAGTGCTCAGTATCATTATTAAAAAATGCAAAAGAGGGGCAAAAAAACAAAACAAACTGGGAGATCAAATTATGTATGAATAAATTCATGTTAATATCAAATGAAAGAGCATAAAGATGGAAAGTAGATATACGGTGATGTACGATCTGCCTATGACTCTGTAGGAATAATATGGTGATTTTCCTTTCTCATTTTTCTAGAGGGGTACACAATAATGATATAATAATAAAATAAATCAAATAGTGGTTGTGGAACTGAAATAAACAGTCACGTTCTTCAATCCACAAAAAAACTGAGCAGTTACTCTAATGTGAAATTATTACAGCCAAGTTTGCCTCAGACCGTCTTTTTAAAATGTTCACAAAACTAAGACAAAAAAACATCTCATTCTCTCAGTGTCTTATTTTTATCTTTTAAATATCTGTGTGTGTGTGTGCGGTCCTCGATTATATTAGTATCAGTAACAAACATAAATCATAATTCACTAAGAATGTGAGAATAATAAACAGTAAATGTGTAACCAGTGCTTGTCATTCATCCACACATTAAAATATATAAATGAATTACAATTGTTGAGTATAGAGATAACCTTGACAAAATAACCACACGCAGTCTTCAGGTTTTTTTTGTGTGCAATTTACTCTCCACTTATCCACACTTGTGTCCTTTATTTTGAACAACGTTCTCAATGCGTACAGAAGCCCAGTCTACTTTGAATCATCATGATTGCTTTGCAAGAAGAACATTCACCACAACAGAAAGACTGAACATGTTATCATCAGTGGGAACAGGTAAGTACAAAGATTTCCCTTTTCAATTAAGGGAGGGTCTGTTCGCTAAACCAGGAGGTAAACAAAGTTGGCTCCCTGCCAGTATATGTTGTCCTATTTGTCTCAAAGTATTCTGTTGTCTCTGTGCTCTTATTGAGCATGTAAAATATTAAAAACACTCATGATAACCGGGAGAAAAAGGAGAAGATGAACCTCTAACTTACCGTTGGTCGATATGATTCAACTTTGCAAGAATCAAATATGTGTTCACTTTAATTACATTTGCAGTGCTTGACAGAGGTTTGTGATACAAATTGGAGTTTAAATACAACTTGACTTAGGAATCTGGCCGGTAGTATGGTGGGGAGGACTGATATCGATTTAGAGGCATTAAATTGCCCACGTTGTAGAAATATCTGAAATGATATATGTATCATTGAAATCACCAATTGACACATATTTGAAAAGAAACATGTTGATGGAGTGCCAGTTTATGGAACAGGAAACATTTGACACTACTATGATTGGAGATCACCATAATAGCACTGTCATAAATTAGTCACTAAACGTCACATCTTCAGAATGAAAGCAATCAGATGAAGCGTCTGAGAGAGAAAGAGCAGTTTATGTAAAGTTGTTTTTCCAAAACTCAACCATGTAGTTCTACATGACGCAGTCCTCGATATACTGTATGCGTAGCACTGCGCTGCTCATTAACATACTGCATGATACTTGAACAGCAGCAGAGGATTCAAACTGTCAACACCAGCTGGAGTCTCTTAAAGGGAAAATCCAGCCTGAATACAACTCACATGTGCTCCCCTCAGAGTAATGATGTGAACAAGTCACTCACAGGGCTCGGAAACAGTCCTTTGTGGCTCGTATTTATCTGTCAAAATTATCAAATTATCGTTTGTATTTATGCCCGTACAATATGTTTTTTTATGATGCAAATAAGCTAAACCAAAACACAAATAGTTAGTCTGTTTTTTCATCTTTTTATTACTCTTTGAAGCTCACAAACATGGCCAGGCGGTTTCTGCTCACTGGGTTGAATGCAGTGTGAATTGTTTAAACAAGGATTTTCCCTTTAAGCAGCAGAGACAGTGTAAATAAGCACTTTATCACAGCAGGGACACAAGGTACTGATTACTGCAAGTCTACAACAAGTGACCATCAACACTGATAAGTTGAAACTGTAGTCCATCTTCAAAACATCTCCTCTGGCAACAAGCAGAATCTCATTAACACCATTTTTTTTTAACATTCAGTGAAATGTGTGAAAAGTTGGCCCCCTAGGTTTTTCCTATTAGGCCCTGCTGTTGAGACGTGGTTATCGCAAGATTTACTCAATTCTCACTGTGAATTGGGCTGGAAATGAACTTGTTGAAGCGGTTGTTTCCTGCCAAAATCAATCATCCTTGTAAGAAATTTCACCGGCCAACTGAAATATCTGAAAACAACAGGACCTCCGAGGGAGGGCTGGTTGCCTGCCAAAGTGGCTGGTACAGCCAAACACTCCACAGGTGGCTGGTGGTGGATTAAGAGTCCAGATCGTGGCACATACTCATCCTGATGCTATGTTGTTTCATCGTAGTCACATCAGGCTGTATAACGCACTGTGGCGTGAGTTTTAAGATATGAATCTGATGCGACAATATCATGAAATCAATAGAAGGTATGTTCAGATTTCAATTCACTCATGATGTTCTTATAATGTCCTGTAATGCTGTTGTATTAGCTACACTTCAGGGCTTCTTATAGCACAGAATAACAAAGAGAGACCACCAAGCCATAACAAACACTAGGACATTATCGGCTGCACTAGCGTCACTTCAGAGGCACAGCTTATTCAATAAGGCAATATGTACATGTGAACTGTGTAATGTTGTCATCTCATAAATAAAGTCTAAAATAATACTGTACATTTTAAAGAAATGGTGGCATTCAAGATTGAAACAAAGTTAAAAAAAAACAACAAATATAAAAGCACCTGTGAATGTACCATCCTAATTAGGCCAAATGGTTGAGTCTTCTTTTGTGTACACACTGACTCTGACAGACTACAATACTGAGTTTCTATTGGGGCGGTGTCAAGGGTGATGGCATTCCCATCTAATAGCACAAACAATCAGATAAATACATCCTTAACAAGATTTTCTTTATACAAAATCTGAGCCAAAGCAACACTTAACCTGCCTGCCATCCACCTCGCTCTAGCAGTACTTGTTAAATAAAGCATATCAAGGTGGTGCTCAGGATCACAAGGTGTGCAGTACACTAAGAAATCTCAAAGTTAATAAATATTTATTGAGACGCAGTGTGATTAAGTTAAATATTAAAGAATAAGAATCAATGAGTGATGTGATTACACCTATATGACGAGTGCTCTGTTCCTGAAGCCAGTTAAAAACTAAACTATTACAATAAGCCCTGTAGATTGGATTCAGTCTGCAGTTTTTCCATATAAAAGTCAATTTAACAAACTGGCTACTATAAGTACTGGCATACCGATTAATGTGTTTTTGGATAATGATATTCCTCTTTATGTCGTTCTGAAGCTGAACAATGTTTCGTTGCTGAGAAACAAAACTTACATTCTCCACTTAAAAAAGCAAACAAAAACAAACATGTAAATAACATTTTTCTTCCAAAAATGAATTAGCCATTAGACATACAATACAATTACATAGATACATATTTTCAATACCGCACATTCAATCTGCCAAAAAAGCAATGATTACAAAGCCAACAAAGATTCTGCCATATATATATATATATATATATATATATATATATATATATATATATATATATATAGAGAGAGAGAGAGAGAGAGAGAGATGTATGTACAATGATTATAGCATTTATAATTGCACTATGCCTCAATAAATGTAAATTACAGGCTTATGTTTTAGGGAATTGTTACAAAAATTACTTAAAGCAACATGGAACATGGAATGAGGCAATTGCAAATCAGAGAGGTGCCAATCATAAAGACGAAGGGCGTACTTTGGTACAAACTGAACATCAACACTGTGTCCTTTTTATATAGGAATTAGCCAAATTTATTCTCCACTGCTATTTAACTACAACAGTCAGGACAACTGGGGGGAGGGGGTTTACCATTGACTTGGCTGAATACTTGCAGGAGCTGATCAATAAGTTAGTCAGTAAAGTCTTCATTCGTTAGCCCTGCTCTTTTTCATCGTTTCATTGAAGCAGCAAACAGCGCAAAGAGGAGTACGGTGCTTGAGCTATTTTGGCATCGGCAATAAATATACATATCACCATAATGAAAAGCGTTAATGTGGCACAGATGAACATAAGCATTTGACAACATGGTCTCATAAACTATCCCCTCCTCAACTCCCTTCAGTCTGTGTAAAGCAGCCAGCGACGTCACGATTCCCATGACATGACGGAGCAGAGGCGCCTCCTCAAAGCTCAGAAAGCCTTTCAAAAGCCAGTTCCCCTCAAACTTCTCAACTCCATGGTTGAAGCTGCTGGAGAACTCGTGTGCCTGTTAAGACTCTGTAGAAATGTAGAGAATGTGCTTCCATGGCCACACATGACCTACTCGTCGGATGGTACCAAAGTCAATGCAATAATAATAATAATGATTTACGTCAATCATACAAGAGACTTGCCAATCAGTCCTTTGAAGGAAAATGACAGCTGTCAATTAGAGATCTGTTACATCATTTCCTGTTGAGCAGACAGGTCAACACCCAGGACGGAGCTTCAGAATGAACCGGCAGTTAAGGAGGGAGGGTAAAAAGTTTTCTTTCTTCTTGTTTATAAAAAGGCAGGAGGGAACACATTGCATTCGTTCCAGCTCTGATGTATCTCACTGACTGATTGAACAAGCCCCCAAAACTCAAGTGCACAAAGTAGTTTCTTTCTGTCTGTCAAAAAGCTAAACAAGAAAACCTAAACTTCACTATGCGCAAAGCCTCAAAGAGCATTGTTGCTGTACATATTCAACAGCGTCCCCCTCCTCCCCTTATTTCAACAACTCCTTAAATAGCAAGATAACATTTACTTTGCTCACCCCTTGAGGACCAAGAGATCAACAAATAGCAAATAAATTAGTATTATGCAAATATTAGATTTTTTTTTCTCCCCCCTTTTTGTGTTTGTGTGTGTGTGTGTGTGTGTGTGTGTGTGTGTGTATGATCTATCTTTTCACAGATTGCGTCAGTCAGTGTGTGCCGAGGGCCTCCTGTTGGCAGCCCCGCTCCGCTCTACACCAGGTTGTACTCCTTTAGGTTGAGCTGCAGGATGGTGTCTTTGACGGCGGCGAAGACAAAGCGGATATTCTCTGTGTCAGTGGCGCAGGTGAAGTGAGAGTAGATGATCTTATCGCTGTCTGGATTCAGGTCCACAAACATCTTGAGGATAAACTCTCGGCCTGCTTGGGCGTCCCTCTGGGGGCCTGGAGAGGGGAAGACGATGCTCCGTGAATGCACTTTCATCACAGTGAGGACCAATAAGGTCAGAATACTTTTGACATTTGATTCTCTTGCAGGCTAATGCATTTTAATCTACAGGGATGCATCATTTTGAAATACACAATGACAAATTATTTCAAAATGTAACTTTCCTGTTAGACGATGATTATATAATAGTATATTATAATAGTATAATGGTCGAATTACTGCTAAATATTTCTCAGAAATACGCAGACGGGTATTGCTTTGATCCATTTCAAACTGCATTAATATGAAGCGAAACATTACGACATGGCTGCAATAAACTAAATCTCAGACGTAGGAACTCGTAATTCACCAATATATCACAGATACATCAAATACTGTACAGTATGATATTAAGCTGACCGATACATCACGCAGCCTCAAAATCTAAATACGAGAAGGTGACACTGTTGTTATTTAGGTGTTGTGTTTGCTGCCATAATACAGTACATCACCGACCAAGACAAAGCAAAGTATGGACTCGGTATTGGTCCAATACTATTCTTAAGGCTGATATCTGGCTGATTTCACATTCTGTGTTACTCCTAACCTCAAATTACCAATAATACAAAAGTCACACATGTAGGACATGTGGTGAACGTTGGTGTTTTGATGGCACTGACATCCATTTTAAATTGACAAGAGGATCTGAGAAAGTGTGCAAACTAGCAGCAGCTCAGAAGCGCTTCGTGCCTGGCTTAGATGTTTGCTATTTGAGCTGGACAGAGCAGACTCGATGCTGCTGTTACTCACCGTCATACTCTGGGAAGTAGTCCACTAGATGAGAGTACATGATCTTCTCCTCCAACAGGTCCTTCTTGTTGAGGAAGAGAATGACTGAGGAGTTTTGGAACCAGGGGTATGTGATAATTGTCCTAAACAGAGCTTTGCTCTCCTCCATTCGGTTCTAGAGAGAGAGAGAGAGAGAGAGAGAGAGTGGGTGAATGTGTGGGTGAGGAGAGGTAAAGCGAGGGGGAGAAAGACATAGAGAGAGAGAGAGAGTTAATCACTTAATTAAGCCACAGTTTTTCATGCTCATTAAGTACCGATTTTAATAAACGTTTTACCGCACCAGAGGGAGAGCAGTAACAATGAGAGAGAGGCGGCCATATCGCCTTCGAGAGTTTAATTTCTCCCTCGCACTTGATTCCCGTGTTTAATTGAACAAAACAAACGTTCTGAAAGCAAGCCTTGGATATCACATCGCTGACACTGCAGTGCGTTGAGAGTGCTGAACAGAATATCTCCTGTATAATTATAAAAACTAATCTAATAACATCAAAAGACAGAGGACATGCAGCTGGTTAGTCTTTGCCTCTTCCTGCAGTTTGCAGGTGACAAAGGAAGCAAATACAGGCAACACACATATGAACACACACCTGCTCATTAATGCACTTTAACAGACTGACACACACACGCTATACCCCCTTAAGAAGGAGATGCGGCCCGAGGCGGTATTAAAATCAGCTGACTGATCATTTACAAATGCTTTCCAAGGCCAGGCAGGAGGAGAGTCTGATTTCCATTGTTTTAAATAAGGAATAGCTTTTCATCTTCAGAGCCAACTCATCTTCGACATCGCATGAAATAATAAAGCGTTTGAGTGGATGAAGTTGGTTTGACCATGTGAAACTGAGCATCACACAAACGTTAAATTGAATCACTTAGGGTTTTGTGCGCCCATGTTTTTATCATTCACCTCGTTGTCCGATTCCACCAAAACCTGGTCGTACTCGCTGAGCGCCACCAGGAACATGATGGATGTGACGTTCTCAAAGCAGTGGATCCACTTCCTCCTCTCCGACCTCTGACCTCCGACATCCACCATCCTGTCGCGGCAGCAGCCCCCAGGGGAGAGAAAACGGTCACTATCAGCCAAAAGTTTGCAAATCTGTGTGAATCTCTTCTCGACACATTTTGAGGGGTTGAGCCTCATTAATGACTGGGTTAGAATAGGAAAGCAGCGTGGTTTGGGTTAAAATAAGTACGTTAATCCCTGAAGTTATCTCAGGTGGCGTGTGGTAAGGTGGGCGTGTCGTGTAGCTGCAGATAGACCCGTGTCATGGCTCCAATCCCCCCCAATCACTACCGGGATATTTTCCCTTCACTTTTGTAAAGTGGGAGGAGGTGGAGAAGCGTCGTCCGTCTGTATATACAGTCTGTGTTATGTACACAACGTTATTTATGTTTTTCTGATCCTGAATATATTTCCTTCCTCACCTGAATATGACACTCTGCAGGTCAAACGGATACTCAATGATGCCCGTGGTGGGGACTCGAACCCTCAACACATCCTGCTGGGTGGGAAGGTAGGCTGGCTCGGCGATGCGGTCCAACGCGTTCATGTAACTACAGTCACAGAGAGGGGAAAGGAACCAGGGTGAGTATTTGTCATCACAGAAACCAGCCAAAATACTACCCCTTTGCCTGCTCGAAAGTCTTATATTTCACCTTTAACATTTTCCAAAAAAGTCTTCCCTGAGACTTCTTATAAGCCTCAAGTTCAATTTATACTCCAGTCCAGAGTTTAGAAGTCTGGTTTTGACATCTGTTTTTGTTTCCCCCCCCCAGGCTACTCACTATTTCGTGGAGTCTGAGAGTTGGTATTCCCTCCTTCGATCGTAGCACTCCTGGATGCCCGGGTCATTCCATAAGCTCTTGATTGCGTCTACATGAGGATTCTCAAACATGGCGACCTTTTCTACGTCCACGTCTCTCACGATGTTTGCGTTGCCCTGGAGAAACAAAGAGAATAACCGCCATGATTTACTGAGACACATCTTATTTACCAACACCATACAAAAAGCAATACTTAACTTTAAAGTTAAGTATTGCACCACCCCCAATGATGTAAGACAATCAGCATACAGGTTAATGCAGCCCTAATTATCGCTGGTTTCTTTTCTCACTCACTCACGTATTCTATATCCAGAAATTACTTTACACCCACAGGCTCCACATGAACCTAATATCTGAAGCTCAATCCCATCGGGGCTATTAAGGGGAAAGATTCGCTGCCCCAGTTCCCTAATTAAACTCCCCTGTGTCCCATGACAAGAGATCAACATGTACCTGAATGTGAAACTGTTCCTCTTTTGCATACTGCACTAATTATAAATAGTAACAAAACAGAATATAATAAAATAAACTAGTAAGGTGACATAGAAGATAAAACAAGTATCCAATAGATGCCACTTTCATGGGTTTTATGGTTTTAGCCTCCAAGTCAAATCATGACATTTACTATAAGTGCCCAGACAGACAGACAGACATTTCATTTTCACTTCCTTTGCGATGTCAGTGAAGGCCTTTGTCAGAGGTATAGTACTTCCCGTTTTAGCCGTATGTATATGAGAGCAGAGGGATGTTGAAAGGCATTCAGTGGTTCTGTTATAGAACATAACTTTGATTTTATCACAAACGTTGTTGTTTGCCGTACGTTCATGGCACAATACTATTATTGTATCGTATTCTCAGGACCGAATGTCTCATACAAAACCTAGATGTGTAAGCACACGAACCCCACAGCAGCCATTTGTTTAGTCCAGATACTGGATTATAAAGTACGAAGGAGCCGGTGGTAAACTGGAATATCTGTATAGCGAGATGTGGGACAAACTGTCATTTTTCATTTTCTTAATAAAGAAGTATCATTTTGTACTCCTCATATTTGAGGGATTTGCTTGGTTTGTATTGTGTTCAAAGTGGGTGAAACAATGTTGAAATGGCTGAGCTGAAAACCGCACATTCAGTTTCATTCTTCGTGTGCATGCACACGTGGGACAGGAAGCAACGACTAACATGGACAACGGTGATCCACCACAACAGCCGAGATTCAAAGAGCGCCTGCTCAAGTTCGATCCAAGTTGTTGTGCCGTTTTAAAATCTCAACGCTGACAGTGTCCACCTGTTCTTTCACAAAATCTCAACGTTGAAAAGATAAAAGTTGTTAGTAAACTGTCAGACATAAAGTCAGATATAAAATCGTAAAAACACAACCAACATGTGGCGACATCGGTAATCTGCCTATAAGGTCTGCCCTGATTACTCAGAAATACATCCCCAAATACTTTGTTGACTGGTCTACCTGTTGATTTATGTTTATAGATATGGCAATGCTGATAAAATGTGACTAAAATGCATTTCTGATAGTTCCACAACATCAAATATCACCTTGAATACGACACTTTTATCCTCCTTTTTTCAGTGCGTTATCAATAAAACTCTTACTGGGTCCTGATACTTATCCCAAGATTATGATCTGACTTCAGGATATCACAAGAAAATCTACTAAATAATTTATCAAGCCCTCGTAACCAAAGCTCTGCCAAACCTTTCAGCAAGCAACGTCTGACTGGACAGTGGCCAGGCAGGATGGAGCTGAAGCAGCGTGGTCCGCTGTCACCTCACATGAACTGATTTATACAAAATTTTAAAAAAGGGTTGAAGAGGTAATGATGCTCCACTGCTTTTCATTTGTCACTCTCACAGGGAATAAACTGCGAGTGAGAGGTTACTGTATCAGCTCCCAAAGCTGTGATTACTCTACGAGGGTGAAAAAAATGACCTGCTGAAGTAATGATGAGAGTAGCTTAGGCTAGTTCTCTCTTGTGTATTCGTGTTACTGTATATGCACTCATGAATTTGAGTGCAGTGAAACACACAGGCAAAACACAAATACACACACGATGGAGGGCTGGAGTGCTTTAAGGACACAGGAAGTGTCATGAAGGACCGGAAACGATTAAGGATGGCTGTTCCAAGTAAGATAGACAGCACTCTAAAAATATACAAGGACGCTGTGGCCGCTCTTCTAGCGTCGTTCTACTCACCCTTCCCAACCGCCGGCATTTCAGTTGAGGAATTTGAAATGGCTTGGGTGAAAGGATCTCATTTACCTTGTTGTGCTCATATTTGTAGGGGACCTTGAGCGTCTCTGAGGCTCTGATCATGGCCTGGATGGCTGTGAAGATGTTCTGAAAGACCAGTTTGGTGAAACTCCTTTTGTCCTCGTCAGAGTAACCGGTGCCGTGGATAATCCTCATCTGTTTGATGAATGTGCTCTTTCCACTTTCCCCAGTGCCTGAAAAACAAAGGGAAAGGGGAACAAATACATTGAGTTTGATTGTTCTGTAGGTTTGCACAGGATTCTTTTTTTTAACCAGACAAAACATGTAATGTCTTGTGTCTGCATTCACGTTCCTTAAAAGGGTTAATCGGCTAAAAGGCTGCGTGGAGCTGAGGGAATCTGCAGAGTTGAGTGATAATTCTCTCTGGGTTCATCACTTTGAACAACCCTTTTTACATCACACACAGACATTTGAGCCGTTGTTAATATAGAAATGTGAATTAAAGAGCTTTAAAGTTAAGTACAAATTTAGATTTGGCTTAATTTTGGGAAGAAAGTAATTCTAAAACATTTAAAAATGTAAATGCGAGGACTTTTCCTGAGGGGGAACATGGCTGAATCTTGGCTTTTCGTAACACAACATCCTGTCTGGTAAGAAACATTTGCACACTTTAATACACACAGATGTACAGCACATGCACATAGTCATACAGTATGTACTCCCGCCCTCCCTCAGTCACACATCTAATGTTATGTGCTGGCTGCTTCCCTCTCAGCCTGTTTGCTTGGTCTAGTGGCAGACCAAGAACAACATCTCTGTCCTCTCCGTGGTGACGGGGACTATTTGGGTGTGAAGAGCTGGGGGTGTAATTTCTCTTTGGTTCATTGAGAATCTTGGCAGACCAACTGAAAGGTCTAACTTCACCTCACCGCCAACTCTTGACTCTCTTAACTTTGGCAGGAAGGAGCGTATGTGTGTGTTTTGCATTTCAGTGGCCAAGAGATGTGTGCCGCATTCCAGTGTGACCTGAAGTTTGTTGTATAATTTAATCTCCCATTTAGCCAAATAAGCCTCTCTACTGTACGCCCACAACACCGACCAAGCACTTAACAAAACCAAGCTAAAGACTAAACACTATAACCTCCAGAGTGCTGTTGTAGGGTTGCCAATTTACAGACCTGGAATGAGCAGGAAAGGCAGGAATAACAAAACAGGAGTTAGCAGAGTTACACTTGAAGTGCTCTAGAGCCAAACACTTAATCCTAAAAAATACAAATTCATGCTGTAAGGTGCATGCAGCAGAGAGGAAATGCTACCATGTACACAAAAGCTGTTGCTAAATATATGCCATTGTTCACAATGTAACCGTTGCGTTATCCTTTGGTGCACTTTCAAATACTCACCTTGTAGCACCAAAGGGTGGGTGAGACTTGCCACCACCTGCTCTATAACCACACACTCTGTTCACCTATAATTAACTATTACATTAACCTCAATGACAAGTAGTAGTTGTTGCAGGCCACAAATAGTGTTGCACCAGAGTTAATGCCTCACGGCATCCAGCCTAAAAATAGACCCATTCTATTCTTCAAACAGACAAAGTGGAACAGTGAGTAATCTAAAAAACTTAAATGAAATGCCAGTGGGTTCTGGATTTGAATGGCACAAAGGATCTGGGTTGCTCCTCTGTGGCACAGTTCTGATCTCCTCGAGGCTCTTCAAACCTGAGGCCCTCACACAAGAAGAGGAATGAGAGTGGCTCATAAATTCATCCACAGATAAAAAACGTTTATGTTTAATTTGACATGTCTGACCTGAGTTTTATGTTACAAAATTGGAATGTAATGTATTTCAAGACACTTGACTTTTCAGGGTTTCTTCTGGGGATCCACCCATTCAAGAAAACAATCCTCACAGAATAAACTTAATTTACTAGACTACAGTATTGTACACAGGTTACCCTAGGTTAAAGAAAATTAGAAGGTTATAATGAGAAAAAATATTCAAAAGCCTTAATTTATTGAAGACAACAATTTCTCCAAAAATTCCAGGATCGCTTGACCACATCTGGGTCCTAATGGACCTTCTCTAGAGCACCAACGAGAGACATTGAGGAAGAAAAAGAGACGTGTATGAGTGTGGGCTGGCCATTGGAGGCTGCTGAGTCACCTTTCAAACCAATGCAGTGACCCAGGATCAACCCCGTGTCTGAGGTTGGCGTGAACGGCTCGACATTACATCTGAGGTGAGTGTGTCCGATTGGCCCCAGGACTCGCTAACATAGTCCAACTCGGTAGCAGCAAAGGAGGGACGAAAAGAGAAGGCAGGCTGCTCTGTGTCTGTGTGCGGTGCATTCAATCACTCGTGTAACACTCTGGACATTTCAAACTTGACTGTGAGAGGCCAACTATTCACAACCTACACTGTCCAAACTTCAGATGGTAGAACAAACATAGCACATACTGAAGCTTCCTCCAATCAAAAAGGATGTTTTCCGTTGGCCTCAAGACACCACAGCATCATTGTTGGCTCTGCACAGAGCTCTGCAGCTGACTTTTTAAACCAAAGGATGCAAGAACGCCGATACAATGCTTGATCATCATAATAAAAAATGCATGAGTGAAGAAGAGGAAATTAATTCACCACTGAGAGCGAAGCATCGCCTCAAGGAGAGAACACAGATCAGAGGGAGGCCATTGTACTGCGTTCACTTTAACAAATGTTGTAGTCTTTCACTACAGTCGGTAGGAAATACAGTATTACTCAGATTTATCCTCTGTCAACATACATGGACCTGCTTCCTCTTCTAACATTTAAGGGGTCAAACGGCTTGGTCCTGATTATGAACTATTTTATACGGTAACAATAGATTTAGTATCACATTCGTAGATATTAAGCCGGAACATTACGCTACCAACCACTAATTTTGCTCCTCTCCATCTTAATGACATGAACATGATTTTGAGTTTTTGCACTTTCATAAATTGAAAGTTGACAACTCTGTTCTCGGCTCTGAAGAGCATGTTTTGGTTTTCAATTTCTCAAAGAAACTCACTCCTGTGAGTGTCGAAAATGTGACAGGCAGCCTTAGGCCAGCAAGAAAACCCCCCAAAACACACAATCCTAAGGGTGAAAAAGATGCCGTCAATGCCATGCAAGACCTAGATTATACTGTAGAAAATTCAGATACTAGGTTAAGAATTTAAGTGCGTTACTATGTACTTTGACCCGCTATAGTGGAAGTGTATCCTATTGTAAGTTTTCCTCCTTAATTCTGCACTTTGTATAGCTGCACTGTGAACTTGGCTGCATTCATACAAGAATCACGTCTTTAGTGCTTCCTCTCACCATTACAACCATGTGTATGTTAAAAGTTGCGGTGGACTTTGTTGAGGAACCAACAGCTTTCATTTGTCCGATCAAAGCAGCCGACAGCGATTGAGTAGATCAACACTTTTGCAAATGTTTTTTAGAGACGATTTGCAAAAGATTTGAGAGTCAAAACGTGCAGTTTAAATCTGTTGTAATGCAGAAATTATTTAAAGAGTCATCTATGTGCCCCCTGTGTCCTATAAAATTATTTTCCCATACAGCTTAAGTGCACCCTCAACTATGTTTTTGAGGGAAAAACATTTTCTTCCGGACGAAATGGTCGCAGTTTTCAACTGTTATAACGCGTGGTTAACGAGCGAAACGTAGCAAAAACACTACAAAACTACTTTACTAGGTTTACTACTTTGTTCACTTTATGTTCTGTGAGCATGTGTAAGTGTGTAAAGGGGGTCAGGCATCAGAAACTAGGTCCAAAGGTCTCTTGAGGATTGGAGCTGGGCCACTTTTGTAATTGAGCAGTTTTTAATCAATTTAGCAGATGGAGACAAGCCTGATAATTATCCATGTTAACCCTTCGGACTGTAAACATGACTTATAAAAATGAAGGGCACCAACTATAGATTATTTTTTCCATTTGTATTAATCTGCGGGTTATTTACTCGATTAATAATTCTGACTATAACATGTCAGAAAATTGTGACAAATTGACATTAAACTTTACTAGAGACCAAGGCAACGATAACCATTCCTAGGCTAAGCTGCTGCTGTCCTCTCCATTCATCTTGAACTTCCCCTGACTGCACAGGTTTGGAATCTCAGCTAATGTAACGGAGCCTTCTTCCACCTTCATGTCTCCGGACCTAATGTCATGCCTAAAGAGGACAAGTTCACTCTCATCGAAAAAACAAAGAAAAACAGAACAATCTCATTCTACTGGTATGTCTAGTTCCCCATCATTCCCCTCATAATGTCTTACAGACCAAATAAACATTGTTTTAAAGTAAATGCCCCCACCGCCTGCACATCTTTACAAAGTTTGGCAAGTGAAGGAGAAGTGCTCTTCTTTATCTCAACAACTAGTCAAGTGCCCTCTAAGCATAGTCCACTCCTCCTCCAGAAGAGGAGCGGCTCACTCAATGGGCCTTGATTGGACAACAAGAGAGTTCACTTGTGCCGACTTCCGTCCTAAAGACAATTCCAAACATGCAGACGGCTCACTGCTCGACTTCTGCTGGCTGGTCTCGTGGGGGCGGGGGTCTCAGATTAATTGTCTGTCGCCACAGCAGTCTCATTACTCGGACAGGAAATGTGTCAAAATCAAAGATGTTGTCCAGATCTTGATGTTATTATGCTCCACTTTACTCTGACAAAATGTAACTTTGTGTGTTGGGCCCAACTATGATCGGATCTGACTGCTGTTGAGGTACACTTCGGCGGCTAGCCTCTTACGATTAACTTAATAAACTATATCTTACCCTGTAAGACATTTTCACAGTAGACATTTTGACAAGTAAAGCACAGGTGGCACAAATAATAACAGTAATGATGCCTTTTTGGCCATGCAATACAGCAATTATCAATGTTATTAGTTGGCACAGTACATCGTGTGGAAAGGCGGTATGCCCTGTGGCTTAACATGACGTTTTGAGCATAAACCGGTGGGAATAAAAAAAGACTTGGCTGTGTTTTCTTTCCTTGTAAACACTGAGAGGTCCGAGCTGTTCTAATGGATTATAACAGTGATTTAATTGTCAACGAATGCGTTTATGTTCATGCTGGAAGAGATCAATTACAGCAGCTGGTTCTTGCTGAGATGCCCCGCCTCATTCGGACATTGATTTTAGCTGGACTTTTCCTGAGTCACCTATCTTAGTGAATCCTTTAGTGTCTCTGACTCATTAGCTGGCTTTGTGTGTGTGTGTGTGTGTGTGTGTGTATGTGTGTGTGTGTGTGTGCGTGTGTGTGCGCGTGTGTGCCAGACAGCTCCTAAGCATTACACTATCAAACCCCCTCCTCCTCCTCGCGCTGCTGCTTCCACTCTGTTCCTAGTTTTGTATTCTTGGTCATCTGCCCAGGTTAAATGAGCGACAATTTCAGAACATCTCCATTATTATTTTACAACGCCTTAATGGCTATTAGGTGCACACGGAGGATGGATTAAAACACTTGCAGTGCTCTTTAACTTGCTCATTTGTTGTGGTGTGTGGGCTTCAATGTACCCGGTCTCATGTGGATTTAAAGCAATCAGTGTGTTTGAAAGACTATCAGTGAAAGAAGCCGTGATGATTTGTAAAAAAAAACAAGACAAGCGTTGGACATTTTGAAGAATTGAGTAAGTTCTAAACTTGACGGCGATTTTTGCGCTGGATCCCACAGGACGTTGAGCAATTAGTGAGCTTGAAAACCCACAAAACACGGATAGCTAATGGAGCCATGGAGCGTGCACAACTTCCTCTGGTTAACTAGTAGAAGGAGTGGCGGAATGTGTGTGTGTGTGAAAACACAAATGTGAATTCAGAGCACTGCATAAGCTCGTATTTAATGAGCTCGAGGAAGAAAAAAAAAGAAGGTCGATTGAGCCATAATTGTTTTGTGAGCTCAGCCACGAGCATGTTGGTGTGAGGTCACACAAATGGTTCACCATTACTGGAACCTTTTTACGCTGCTACTTAATGGATCGTATATTCACTGCAACTCAATGTCCAAAGACATTAATTGTAAGCATCCTGTCATTAGAGGCACGCTACTAAACCACTGAAATATAACACTGTATCGATGGGACCTCACTGACGAGCAGCTACTACACAAAAGAATCCATATTGAATATGAATCACAATCATTAATTTGGTTTAGGCCATCAAATCACAAGACTAGTGACTAACCATTGAAGAAATACCTCACACTCATGAGGAATACAGTTGGTTTGGGTCATCGGCTGTTTATGCGTTTGCATAATAGGCGAATTGTTGGGTATTAAAAGAGATTAGAGGAAAACAACAACAACACAATTATTTGTCCCGTTAATAAGGGGGGTGGCAGTCAGCCCCTTCAAATCCTGTTAAGGGAGATTCATTTCATCATTTTGTACCAACAGGGTGGCAAAGGAGAAACCGATCTTCTTCAATCTCTCCTAATAAAACATCCCCAAACAGACAAAAAACCTTCAGAAAGTATAGTCTGGACGATGTGATCCTAAATCCCAGCCTGCTCCCACACTTCCCCTCTATGCACCGTCTAAGGGACTGAGCGAGGAGGGAGCCGGATCAGGGAGAACGGGGTCTGGCACTGCTCTCCACAACCCCGGTCATCACAACTAATGGGCTTTTCTTTGCAAATCTAACGAGTGATGGTGAGTAGATGACTTGTTTTCCTCAAATTTTCCATGTATGACAAATACTTCTCGACATGATTACCAACCACCCCATAATCACAGCCCCACACTGTAAAAATACCCAAGTAACTGCTATTTCAAATCACTGTGTCTCTGGTGATTCCAGTGTATATAAAAAGGTGGATGTATAAGCATACCACCACACACCAGCCTCTATACGTGATAGGGCGACATGCTTCCAACCTTGCTCCACAGACTGACACCTGTGATAGAATCACTGCCGGGGTTAGGTGTTGCGCTGCAATACTGCCTTGATTGCTCCCAATAAAACGCTAGACTTTGGCCCAGCCGATGTTTTGACACACTCACCAGCTCACCACCTGGATGGGCCCTCCGGCCCTGCCTGCACGGGTTGCTGTCAGGGCAGTCGGTGGATGCGAGGAGAGGTAAGAGGTGAGGTGACTGGTGAGCGTTAGTTTTTCATCGACACTAACCGGTCGCAGTTATTCAAATCATGTGGTTGTGACACTGGGAGCCCTAACAGGCCTGGCTGGGGCAGCATCTCCTCCCTCCGCTAAACCTGGCAAACTGTGCACTCGACTCACAACAGCGAGGTATTTCAACCATCCCACTCCCCAACTTCACTCAGGTGGGAAGCCCCATTATTGCCCCCACAACCCCGCCCGACAAAGGTATTTATGGTGTGAGGAATTTGGGCTGTGCATCTCTCAGCCCCACTCCTCTCCCTTCCCCGGCGAGCTTACCGAGAAGCAACAGTTTCAGTTCCCGGCGTGCGTCCCTCTTATCCCGGCGGAGCTGCCTCTCGATCTCGTCGTTGATCCGTCTGGCTTCTTTCGCCTCCTCGCTGAGGCAACACGCCATTATGGATTCCAGGGTCATTGTCGCTCCTTTTTCTTTTTTAAATGCACACTTCTGTCTTACTGATTCATTCAGATGTCAGATTCGTCGGGGTGAGAAAAGAAGAAAAAAAAGCAGAGGGCCTGTGAATGCCAAACAACGTCCTCATACAGGCCCCACTTATAGTGAATTAACGCGTGGACGCCTTTTAATAATGGGGCCGAACAGCGCACGGATTGTGGGTGGAAAGGAAAATGAAGATATTTGGAGAAATGATTGACCCCCTCGCCCCCTCCTCCTCCTCTCCCCAGTTTCGGTCCGCTTTCCTTCCTGACAGCTTCAAAATAGTGTCCAAAGCCGTTTGAGTTGAATATCCGTGCGATCCTAATTGGTGTGATCTGCTGCTTTTCCTTCTCAATATGATCAACAGATCCTTTTAAGACGCATCTTCCGTACTGCTCTGTGTGATCTCGTCAAGCATTGCCATTCGTGTCTGGGCCACACTCCCTTCAAAGTCCTTCAATGTTGTTATTTGTCAAACAACAAATTCCCCCCCCCCACCCACCCCCCCACCTGTGTTCACGTTGTCGTCCGCGGGTGATGGCAACGTGGTAAAGCCATGAATAAAGCTGTCCGTTTATTTCCCAACGGCTCGACTCCCGGGCGTGGTAAGGCAGAATATGGCGGACTTTCACTCCAATCCGCTAGGCTGGGATACAGCACAGTTATCTCTCTCTGTCTGCTCAGAAAAGCCAAGAAAGCCCCACATAACATGGCATTTCAGCCGGAGCTGTCGATGTCGCAACCGAATGTATATCCCCGTTCGTCTTAAAAGGCGTTCGCGTCCACGGCGGCTCGTCTGCGGGAGCGAGAAGAAAAGGAACAGGCGCCGTGTTGTTGCCTCTCCCCTCGGCCAATCTTCTCCTTTTCCTCAATTCTCTTCATGTATTTGTATTACAGAGGCCATCCACTCCTCCGCTGGCAGGGGTGACGTCGGTCTTCCAATCGACAAGGAGGGGATGGGAGGAGGGGGTGGGCGGTGGGGGGGGGGGGGGGTGTCACGTCAAACAAACGCCACACAAGTATTTATACTCCAACCTGTGGAATAGAACATGTGCATGAATGGAGGAGCTGAGCACAGACCTCTATGGGCGTGGGCGTAATGGACACTTACACTCAGGTTCGGTGCTGACTTTGTGGGAAGAGTCGCCACAGTCCCAATAGTCTACATGTGACGATGTGATGATGGTATAAAGATTTTCTACGAATACAACTCATGTTTGTGATGGCATGATGACCAAAGCAGTGGAAGCATTTTTTTGTGGTGGTATTGTTTTGGATTGATATTGATCTCGAGATATAGATCGTAATGTTATACGTTCCATACATTTGTATTGCAGTTGGATTGCATTGTGTCGTACAGATGTCCTTTACATTGTATCCATAGTTGTTAGATCATCTGTGCCATATACGCCTTTAACAATCCGGAGAGTTACACAGCAGTTTGTTAGTCACATTATTCTAACAATAGGCACACTTACAGACTGATGAAATGATAAGTGGACGGATGGATAGGTGGATGTTAGAGGCCATATCATGTATCCACAGTTGTTCCATTATGATCATCCCCACTGTTCTTGCCTGAGCCATTAGTGTTATCAGTGAATCAGTGTGCTTTTTACTTCTGCCTTTTCAACAACCAAACATTTGACTATAGTCAGTATTGAAAGGACAGTCATTCATGTTATAAGTCAACACTTTATTGTGTGAGCTGTTTTGTTTTGGGTCTGGGGCTCTGGGTCTTGAGCCTACAGTGGATCTCTCAGATGTAATGGGAGCAGTAATGAGCCTGGGTCCCAAGCAACATACTGAATTTCTCATTTGGACCCCATTCAGATTGAGTGCTGAGCTGCTTTATAGGCCAGTTTTGGTTTAAAGGCTTGTGTTCAAAGACTGCCTGACAACTTCACTGATATCCTGCTTGATCTACTATGACAGCTTTCTGCACCATATTATTATATAGATCAAGCAAGACAAGTATTTGTAAAAACAACTCTTTTTATTTTGCACGAAAAAAAGACACATTTGCAAGTAAAGTTATCTTAATATTATTGTGTAACCCTAACCCAAGCAAAAATATTTTCACTATTTCTAAAGGTGTTGGAGAATTTTTTTTTAAATGATACACTCCATCGTAGTTTCTATGTTATGAGGTTTTTATTATTAGGACAGCTGTCTCAGGTGTTTGTTAGAGCCTGAAAGAGCCAGGACAGTCTTGGTGTTACTCATGGTTTCGCACAATTTTTTTTAACATATACAACAAGATCATTGTTTTATTGTGTGGGTGTACCTGAAAAGATTGGCTGGGATTACATAAATACAAATCTCTTTCATGTAAATATACACACTTTTTTTATTGTAAATATCGATTTATTATGCTACATTTATATCCGGCCAGATAGATTTCTTTAGTGTTGCCACCTTTGTTTCGTGGTGGGTAACATGCTGTGTTCCACCTGTAATACTGACTCAATACAAATCATTTCCGGATACTGTTTTGCTTCTTATTTTGGGAAACAGCCACACTCCATGTACATTATCTAAAACATTCAAATGGATTCATAAGCCTTAGTCTAATTAGCAGATGGATATTTGCAGAGCTACTCTAAAGTGAAGTTAAAGCATATATTCACTGACATATCAGCAGTGAGTAAAGAACCCTTCAGCATACAAACTTTAGTAAATGGACTTCTGTTTTTACTTGGGCAGGGATAGGAGAACTTTTGTGTTACTGTCTCCACTGTACGCACAAAGAAAATACTTGAAACTGGAATAGTCACACATACTTTCATGTGGAAACTACTAAACTCAAACATATTTTTTTGTAATACCGTCATAGTTGGAATCAACATTATTTTGCCATAAACTAATTCAACAGTTTCTTCTAGTCATACTCACATAAACCATTTGCTTTGAACAAAAAGTTAGAATTCAGGTCATCTCACATCTCACAGGTATTGAACAGAGCTGATTGTAACTAACTAAGTGGCCTATTTAGACCTTTTAAATGTGACATCCCAGTGACCCAGTGCCTAATTGCTCGTAATGTATTTATTTAAATCCAGCTCATTAGAACAAAGCCTGTCTTATATTTCCTGACTTTATCTAAAAAAAATCAGAGCTACAATGAAGCACATGAAAAGAACAACTGTAAAATAGTTGAATTCATTTTAGCTGTGCAGGGACCTGTCTGATTCGTCCCAGATTTCAAGCTTGGGGAGCTATTCAACCTGTGCCTGTAATGAAGGTCAACCAACCAGCTCTGTAGAGGGACACCCAGCCACAGGTCAGTAACATTTCAACCTGCCATATGCTGTTCAGCATAGTCCTACTGAAAGTCAAGACTCCCCTTTCAACAAAAGCATTATGTTGTTAGCTGATAAATCACACTATCCCAGTTTATATTTCAGCACTAAACATTTTGAAATGTTATGATATGTTATTGGTTTAGCTTTACATCAGTCAAATGTGTTACATATACTGTAAAATCTTAATTTGGACTTTCATTTCAACCAAAGAAGAACGTTTTGTGACATAATATCAACTGACGATGACAAGAACCTTAAAATAGGTTCTACTTTATTCCCTGGTTGAGGCCCTGTTTTGTAAAAGATCATTTGGTCCACATTTTGCTAACTTCAATGACCTCAGTGTATTTAATAGCAATTATACACTTTGAAATATTCAGTGTGGTTGCTTTCTTTGTGCATACTTTTTTTTTTATTTCTGGCGATATTGTGCTCACATATAGTGCATATTTGTGAATGTATTTGTGTTTAATCACCAATGCTTTAGATAGTGCACCATGAGAGGGGGTCGATAGGAGGAAAGCTCAGCAGCTCATTGTTGCCTGTTGCCCCCCAGCAGGATTAATCCAGCCATAGATAGCCATTGGAGGGAGAAAAAAAACCTAATTAATGGCGTGGCGTGCACATGAATTACAATTCACCTCGGAAACGTGACCAGATAAGATGTGAACATGTATCGAATGCAAGTGAATTCTAGATGGGGGACGGTACGTGTCCGGAAATTCAACAAAATATCCTGAATCAGACTCTTATTTTGTAAGAGGGCGCTTTCGATTACTTCCTTCCCCGTGTCACATGACCTCGCCCTCGCCTAGATACGAGAAAGCGTCGCTCCGTGGTCGCTACGGAGAGAGGGATGGGTCTGTTGTAGTTTAAAGACACTTCTGTGTTGTTTCCCACGCAGTTAGAACAGCTCACTACTATGGCAGTCTGGGGGAAATGCTTTTCGGTCGTTGCGACAACGACTTTGCCAAGTTTTAACGTTCGTATAACCACGTTTTGGTGCTACTAGTACATTATCTTGGCATGCCGGATAAAGATTAGTTAGCATGCTAGCGAGCTAGCCACAGCCTCAGCATCACACAGCGACCACACCTGCCGGTGACAGGTAAGATATGTTGATCCACTTATCCCAGAAAAGGCGTACCACGAGTCATGAATTGTTTTTCACCGTAAATAACTAACGTTTCGGTTAAAATCATTGGTTGCTGCTACATAAGGATTGCCGGGGCGCAGTCCATAGCAGGTGTTTTCGAGCGATTAATGCCTTGTGACAGTAATGATGCGGCACTAATAGGATTTGAGCCCTCTCCTTCCTGTCGATTGTTTGAGGAGTACGCCAGGATAACGAAGGAGGAGCTTAGCTGTGCGCGTGTGTGAGAAGGCAGTGTTTGCGTAGGAACGTGTGCTTTAATCTCACTTTGTAGACTAGCTTGTCTAACCCTTATGCAAGACATTTCGCTGTAACAGGCTGTCTACTTAAGTGTGGATGATGTATGTAGGTGAGACTTAAATAGTAGGAAATAACAATTGTCAGGGAGAGCAAAATATACAGTGATACATTTGCAGCAAGCAAAGCCCTTTAGTTTCTTAAATCAAAGCATTGAGGTTTCAATCTGACATAGTAAGGATTTTAGCCAATGACCTCAGTATATATAATCGCATTTATACACTTTGAGTGTAATGTTGCTCGTATGAGATACAATTTCCCAGCTTTTGAACTGAACTCTTATAAAATAAATTTGAATTTGTAGGCTTGGAAAGTGCCTTGATCTGTTGCCCCTTATCGTCCCCACCGCTCACTAAACGCAAGGATAGATATTTATGGCGGCAACAATGATTTCTGTTCTGGTTTGTTAGTATTTCTCTCTGTGTGTCAGTGTGGCTGCAGGTTCCTGGCAGACATGGGCAAACTACAAAGCAAGTTTCGCAAGAGGTCTGACCTCTACAGGTGAGACATGCACGTACTACATACTAATTAGAGCCTGGATTTGAGAATGTAGTCCGTTCACACTAGAGAAAAATGAAAACAAAGTACTATCAAACATGTCAGTACATAGTAAGGTCACTGTCTACAATACAGTGCACAGGAGCTACTCACAGATGCAATTTTTTTTTAAAGTCACTCAAAGACTAAATTGGTTGTGGACAGTGAGACGGCTCCTGGAACATAAAAATGGAACGTAAAATTGACAATTTAATAAATATTTGGTACAATATTTTTTTTCTCTGTGGAGTTTACTCCCATTTGTATGAAGTGTCAGATACCAGTACTAAGTACATACAATGTTAGTATGTTTACTTTGTTGTACGGCCACATGGGAGGTGTCATCAACAAATATGGTGACATACATTTATTGAGGATAGTTTCATTTTAATAATTCATCTGAGGCAGGGGTGTTTTAACAGTGCAGCCTGTGAAGGAACATAATATGAGGATAATACAGAGACAGATATACTGCAGGCTACAATTGGCTGAATATGTTCAGTTTGTGATTTGTGTTTTCTGTGCAGGGCGTCTCAGGGGGAGAAGGCCGATAATACCTTCGACAGTCAGGTGATGCAGTATGAACCTGCCCATCAAGGCTCCATCAACACTGTCACCAATCTTAGCCCAGATTTGTGTGTTTCTGGTGGGAGTGACCAGGTAAATGATTCCATGCGCTAGCAGATTAGTCCAAAATAATAGCATTTTAATGACATTATTCATTTGCTGATGCTTTTTCTCTGGGTTATAGACAGGTTGAGTTGATTAGTTTAAAGATAATCAGAATACCTAATGCAAGAAAAAATACATCACATTTTCAATTAGATGGTACAAAAAGTGTCATGGATCACAGGGTTGGTGCTTAGATCACCACATCTTCCTGTCCACATTTGAAAGTGCCCTTGGGCAAGACACTGAACCCCAAATTGCTCCCTATGGTCAGGCCTTGCATGGTAGCTCCCTAAATGAGCGGCAAAAAACACTTTGGATAAATGTCTCCGTTAACCATTTAATATGCGTAGAAAATCCTTAAACATGTGGTGATTACTGTTTACACATGTGTTTGTGTATATGCATGTGTGTGTCCGCGTCTGTAGGCTGTGGTGGTGTATGACTGGAAACAAGGCCGGATGTGCCAGTCCTTCCAGGGTCACAACCGAGAGGTTACCAAGGTAACAGCCATACCGTGCGTGTGCAAACTGATAACGGTGTGATGCTGCTCAGCGCTGTCACACATTTCACACAATGTATCCTCTTCATTCTGCCAGGTGCTGTGCTATCCAGGCAGTACATGGATCTTTAGTGCCTCACGGGACAAGACTGTTCTGATGTGGGACCTAAACCAGGGGGACGAACCTATTCAGGAATTTTGTGGGCATGAATTGGTGGTCAATGGACTAGCCATCAGCCCTGGTACATACACACACACACACACACACACACACACGCACACGCACACACTGAGAATGAATATCCATAGTTATACTCCTGTTCAATTCCTTGTTTAGTAGTTGGTTTGGCACAGATATCTGTGTTCCTATTGGCTGCCAGTCATTGCAGCAGTTGATATAGAGTGATACAGAAACAAAACTGGGAGTAATTGCAAATATACTAAAGCAATGTTTGCAAGAAAGTCCACCATCAGGCCTCCAGGGTTTAGATGGACTTTGAGATGTGAAAGAGTTGAAGGCAGACGGGGATATCTTTGAACTGATCTCATGTCTCGGTCAGTCAAGATGCTCCTACAAGCAGCAAGTCAAATATCGACCACATGTCCTGAATGCAAGCGGGGATACATCTTATCACGTGACTGGACTATACGTTTATTATCTCAGTTTAGCAACGAGAACAATGCAAGTTCATGTTAACTTTCATATATTTCAAGTTAAATATTAAACTAGTCCTGGTGTTTTAGTGGCGTTTGGGGGGGGGTTTTGTAATTTCATGCACATTGCCATTTATTTGGGGATTACTGATCTGCACTGATTATATGGAACTGCTTTTATTGTGATTTGTAGAGGGGAGAAAGCTGTGCACCGGTTCTCGTGACAACTGGATGTGCCTGTGGGATATAGAATCTGCAAAATGTGAACAGAGACACAACATTTCTAGAAACCTGGTGAGAAATAACAGTATGTGCTTTTGTGTGCACACAACCTTGTACCAAGAATTGTTTCAAGCACGCTGGATTGCCTTAGGTGTGTACCTGAGCGTATAAGAAAAAGAATCGAATCAATAAGCCATTTAATCTGCCGTCTGAGTTCATGCCCTTCAGGCTTTAAACTTTTCCACTGTCCTTTCTTCTCTGTCCAGGTGACTCATGTGTGTTGGGTGCCAGGCAGCTCCTCTGTAGTCCAGACCTCCGAGGATAAGACCATAAGGTACAGAGAGATTTGCGACTGCAACTATCTTACTGTAGATGCACATGTGCCATCTGCAGCATAGCAAAACAAAAATCATTAGATATCCACTTTGTTTGCAGTCGGTAACGTGAATTATCCTGACCTGTCTCTACTTAGGAATCGTAGAGCAAAAAAGGTGTTATGGAGTGTAATACCAGCGCTACACTACGATTCTAAGCAGTCATTGAATGCTTCTTATTTGGTAACAATGCAGGGTCAAGACTGCAATACGTAATACACAAAAGCAACACTGAGACTGAGCGCTTACGGTCACACACCGTAAAGTCACCTTTATTTAGATTTATGCAAATCAGGAGGTCAAAAACAGTCACGTATGCATCTGTTTACAGACAGAGGTTTACTGCTGAGGGATTGACTTCTGCTAAATTAGTTTCACCTTCAGCAGCCAATTAGAATACGGTTTATTCCACCTCTACGTTTGTAACGAGACAGGGAGCATTGTTTACTGTAAAACTTCTTCTGTATATGCGGTCATCATCATCAGATGATGCGATAATAGGCACACGTTATATTGTATTACTTTGTAAGTGGCATAATGTCACTGGTTTGTATACGTGTATTAATCCTAAACACTTATGATACAAAACATTTTGAGAGGCAATACTAGCCCAGTATTACAGCCCAAATGGATGATGAACTGTTTATCCTCAGTGTACTGTTAACATGTCAATATTTCATTTGGTTCTGTTTGTGGTTTTAGTTGCAATCTTCTTACTTAATCCATTGATACATTTGTTAGAAAACAATACTAAGAAATAAATGTTTTTACGTTTCGGATAAAATAAAAGAGTCCACTGGTGTGTTTCTATTGTGATGTTTTTGTGTATGTGCACAGGGTGTGGGACAGCCGGGCATGGCAGGTGACCAATACTTTTCCAGCCAAGCAATACATCCAGACCCACTGTGATGTTTCTCCAAATGGAAACTACTTGGTTTCCAGTAGCAATGGCTTTGGAGGCCAGGGCTGTGAAGCCACGGTGAGACCACTGGAGGGGTTTGTGTGGTTGTAGAGATGTCGATGTAGAGACAAACATCATCTGGAATAAACAATATGTTTATTATTGTATACATCATGCGCTCATTAGCGGTGGCTAATCACTTAATACCAGTTATTTTTCATTTCTTCTCAAACAAAACCACACTTACACATTGCCCTTGTGCAGATGGTCTGAATGTTTCCCTTGTGAGTTTGACTCCCCCCAGCTTGCAGCTTGAGCCTCCAGCTAGAACAGTTTCTGGTCTAATCTGTGTCTTCTAAAAGTAGCGAGAGACGAGTCAAATATGAAGTTAATCCTATTTGAGTAATTACCAGTGGTTCTGTTGTTCAATCCAGTCTGGTAAACCAAAGCACGTACAATGCTTCAGAGCAACGGTTCTCAACCGTTTGTGACCTAAGGCCCATATAACTGTAATTATGTGTTATGCCACTGTCAGCTTGATATGGTAATACATAAATATACCTCTTACCCTCACCCATCACTGCCTGCCATTATGAATCTAAATGGAATGTATTCAGGGTCATATTTCCTCACCACAGGCTTTAGAGCTTTTACTGGCACAGGGTTGTCTTCCGCATTTCAACAACCGATGCATTTCGTGTCACTGCACAGAGGGAACGTTAGCTAGCTACCGTGTGTGTCTCCACCTGATGACGCGTGGTGATGAGTTATAATTTGACGTTCTTTATTTATATGATTTATTGAGTACATTGAGATAACAAGCTTAGTTAAAAATAACTAACTTTGTATATTACCCCAAAAAAACGTTTTATTTAATCTGATCAATTGGTAGTACCACGGCCCACTAGGTGGCGCTCTGAGGCCACTGTTTGAGTATAGCTGGTCAGGCATTGATCGGTTTTATTACACTACTGCCAGATCATTTAAGATTACCTTTAATTGTGATTGTTCAGATTCAGAACAGGATTTTGACAGAGCCTTTGAAATGTTGTATCATCTTACATTTGATTAATATCTTATTTTATGTCAAGACATCCTTGTCAATTTTAAGGTGGGTGGATGTCATCTTTCCCTGTTTGTTTTGAGGATTGTAACTCTTGAGTGTATATTCGTATGTATATTTTAATAGTTATGTTAATTTAGTAATATTACAACAGTAATACAATATAATTATTGTTGATTTCAACACATTCTAAGGTGATACTTGTTATGGCGCAATCTCCGATTCATCCACTGTCTTCTGTTGATAGTAATGAAACTTCTGACATTGCCATTTGTTCTCAGTGGAGTTGTGTCTGTGTTATCAGCTCTGGGACCTGCGTCAGCCCGGCTGTAAAGTAGTGGAGTACAGAGGTCATATGCAGACCGCCGCCTGCTGTATGTTTCTGCCTACGCCTCCTGGTGGCGCAGCTCAGGTAGTAACATCCTCCCATGACAGCTCCGTCAAGATCTGGGATCAGAACACAGCAGGTAACACCCACTAATGGATGGAAACATTGATTTACAGAAAGACAAATACACACACACACACACACACACACACACACACACACACACACACACACACACACACACACACACACACACAGGCACATTTACCGTCATTGTTTTGGGTGTGTAGTCATTTTACGCTAACTCTCATCCAACCCTCCCTCCGCCATCCTCTGTTCAGTCTGTTTAGGGACGTTGTTTCTGGATGGTGCTGGTCCACTGCTTGGTCTGACCCCCACTGACTCCACCACTCTGCTGTGTGCCAGCTTCAACAACGGCCTCCATCACATCCAGCTGGGCCACGGATCAAACCCGGCTCAGGTTTCCGGGGCCGAGTCAGGTGGAGTTGGTGGCATGGACGTCAAAGTTGTGGCACGCTTCTGACAGCCCGGAGGAGCCTGGTGTGACTCGTGACCCTGACCTGTGAACAGCCAGCTACTCAGTGAGCGGATCACTGGATGAGGACGTCATGTCAGTCCTTTCTTTTTCTTTGTTTTTTTACTATTTTACACATTTCTATTGACATTTTTGCTTTACTGGACTGTATGTATGGAGGATGCACCTTTTTGTCCAGCAAAGCCACCTGGAAGCCCATCACAGCTGCTCTTCTGGGAGACTGGTCTGTAAGTCATATTGCCCCTTAAATGACTGTAAACAAAATGATCCTGCTTTGATTGCTGCCTTCATGGACCGAACCAGAATAACTGGGGATTGCTCTCAGTTTAATACGCTGCTTCGGCTTTTATTGGTGTGGGTCAATACATGTTTGGAGGACATCCTGATGCGTCTGGAGTCGTGTTGAAAATGTGGACGCACTCTTAGAGCAGGAAAGTCAGCTATTTAGTCAGGTGTGTATTTTCTTCCTGGATAAAATGTAGTAGATGCAGTCAGACTCGCAGTCTTGTTTGTCCATCGGTTTGTGGAAAGTTATTTTTATACCCAGAACAGAGTAATGGAGTATAAGTGTTGATAGTAACGTAACCGTTCATTAGTTTGTTCTGTAGCTTTAACCTTTGTGTTAGACCAAATGAGAATCTACGACACAACACTGTATTAACACTGGCTTTGTTTTTTAGGTAGAATTCATTTCATAAAGATACAGATTCTGATATTTTTTAACTGAAGCTGCCTAGCTGATGTTGGTGCCGATATTCACTACATTAAATTTGAAAATGACTATGCAAAAAAACCTGAGTAATTCCCTTTTAATAAAGTATTGTTTGAGTAAACAAAATGAGATTAGAATATATTGCAAATACAAAAAGAAAGCTGCTCTTTGACCCGTAAACATAAAACCTGCCACCAGTTAAGATTGATTGAGGCATTAGACTTTTTCGATATACTGTTGCTACTGTGCTTCTAACAGATGCTGAACTACTTTGTTAGAATTAGCGATCCAGACTGTAGGCTGTAGTTTAGCCAGCAACTGCTAATGTTAATATTGGCAGCCTGAAGTCACACATCACATTCCTACCATAACGGATTATTGTCGAAAGATGAGCTAAACCACTCTTACTCTATTATCTATATACGTGTACATTTATTAATACTGGTTACTTTGTCAGTTTCAGCATCTTAATCATGTTACCATCTCTACCAAAGACAGTTGTTGCGATATAATCCAATTCCATTTGGAGAAATATCTTCAAATGGAAGAACACAACGGAAAGGTTAGGATGTGGATCAAAGTCACTATTTCCGCGTTAATGTACTCGCAGGTGATTCCAGATGCACTCGTGGATATTAATCTGAAGGCTTAAATTGGTTTGTTGACTTCTAGGCAGACAAGACGCAGCAGCAACAAACGATTGTAGGTTAGAGTGGAACCTCAGCTAACCGTGATGT
This sequence comes from Pholis gunnellus, assembly GCF_910591455.1. Classification (NCBI taxonomy): domain Eukaryota; kingdom Metazoa; phylum Chordata; class Actinopteri; order Perciformes; family Pholidae; genus Pholis; species Pholis gunnellus. Next base: position 10,773,089 of record NC_136532.1, on the reverse strand, counting down.
GTGGCTTTGTCATTCTATAACTCAGTATTTTTCTAAAATGTAGGGAACACTACCATCAGTAAGGAACCAAAGGTCATCAGACGTTTCATTTCATGAGAATTTGCCGTTTGGGTATTTCACTTGAAACATCCAGTTGAATTGATCTGTTAGATACAATATGATTCAGCAATAAATAAATCATTTATAATGTCTGAGGAGTAGATCTGGGTTCTGTCTCCAGCTGAGATGTTTGGTCACTAAATATGAATGCTTGCTTCATCTCATTACTACAGATGAACCAAGTACCTTACTCTGTGAGAGGTGTGTCCCAGTACAAATCATTAGATCTAGTAGAAACAAGTTCACACCTGAAAGCTGCTGTGTACAACTTACAGATTCTATTATCAGCCGCTGGAGCTCGTTGGGTTAATTGTTTAGCTGTTAATAGAATGGACTTCCCGTATTTTCACAACTGTTTGTCATCTGTAATTCAAGTTTACATTAAGAGGACCAGCTAATATCAAGAGTGTACATTTATGTAAATGCCTTTTCAAGGTATTTCTTTTATTGATGTGTACACAGCAAAACTCATGGCACAGCTGAGACTCATTTCATTCCTTTTATGGCTCTTGAGGATAAAGAGATTTAGTTGTTGTCAAGCAAACTGTTAGAAATGAGGATCTATTCCAGAACAGGCTTTTAGGAGCACCAAAGATGCATCAGCGCCATCTAGTGCCAGACATGTCCTCGTTATAAAGTTAATACCAAATTCTACAAAATAAAAGAATGTAATATTGTGATTCATCAAATAAAAGGAAATATTTAAATCGAATGGACATTTTGTGTCAAACCACACTTTTATTAGTTCAAACTGATTCCTGTGACGTTGGTATAGTTGAATTTTATCCTGAAGTAATTCTCATTATCACAACATAACAAATGAACACATTCACACTTTGCAGGGATATCACATCTCAATATCATTGAACCAGAACGTAGACTTTGTCATACTGTGGTGTTTAATTTATTCAAATCGGGACCTCATTTTCACTGACAAAAAGAAGAAAGAGCCATTTATCCATCAACAGGTTTTGATAAAGACACATTCACACACAGACACCAGCAGCTTGCCACATCACTGAAGTACAGAAATATTCAGATACAAAAAAAAAGGTCTAAATATATCGATGAAATTAAAAAAAAGATACAAATAATAGCCTTAAATTAAACAACATATTCATTATTGGCACAGCATGTTATAAAAAGCAGGCGACATGGAATAATAGGAACAAGTAGGATACAGTACGTCACATTTAAGGAGTTATTAGCCATTCAGCAGGCAGTTTCAACAATCTGAATGTAGCATTCAATCCGGTGCTGAGAAAAAGATCCACTGGCGTCTTTCATCATCCGAGTGGTGATGACAAGTGGTACATACACGCCTAGCTAGTGGCAACTTTAAGTATACAGTTTGTGTTCTTAAGCTGGTGTTTGTCTCACAAACGTAACATTTTTGTGTGAGAGAACTTGTGCGCAAGTTTAAGACACAGTTTCGCTCCTCGTCCTTCAGTTTCTCTCAAAATCCTGAATCTTTTTTGAATTCTAACTCCGTTAATGCCGTGATCCAATTGGAAACTGGGTAGAAACCTTCCGTCAACAACATACACGACTACTATTCAATCAACACCTTCACAAAGCACATATTCTGTCATTAGTGAAACATAACACAGGTCACTGGCTTCAGACTCCGCACCATGCTCCCCTTTCAAGTCTGCTTTAAATCATTTCCGTTTTAAGATTCCCCAAACGTGTCAGAGATGAATTCAGGGGATTTGAGTCCAGTTCAGACTTGTAATGTGAAACAGAGCATGTGTGAGGATTTGGTCTCAAGTCATCGTAATACAGGAAAATAAGACAATTATAACAATTCACTGGTATAATTAACTTCTGACTAACTCATCACACGACACATTTCAGAAGGGTTTTCTACCAAGGCAGTTAACAACACGTACACAATGTAAAGTAAGAACGTCATGCAGGAAGGTTCTGATTACTTTAGCTATGTGGGGAGTCGCTGCAGCGATGAACTGGGTGTTTTGGGGAAATATCATTTCAATCAATTGATACACGTTAAGACGAGCTGTATTCAAACATGAAACTACTTTGGTTTAAGTAAGACTTCATTTGAAGATAAGGATGAAATGCAAGACAACAGGTCTAATACAAATCTGAATCCAGCCATTGTACAAACACTATATGTAATGGTACTTATCTGAATGTGCAGCTACAAAGCCACAAAGTCTGTGTGCGTTTCTGGTATTTTGTTGATGCATCTCACACATACTGCTGCTGAGCTGCTGAGGATTTAGTTAAAGTGAGTGTCTAAGTGTCTAAATACTGGTTGGTTCTTTGGCCTCAGTAATGTCATGAACTATACAAGTAGCCTCTGATGATTTCAAGCACTCTGCAACAATACTGACTTCTGTAGTCAAACTTCCTCATGTGATACTAAAGGTAACATTGCCCCTCCCAAATTTGCACAGCATTAGGGTCATTTGTATAAAAACATGTTTACAGTGTCCAGATTCTACCAATTTAAATTACAAAAAGCTGTGCCAAGGGGAATATGAATAGAGTAAAAAAAACATGTGTTAAACGTAGAGAAGCCTGGCGGGAAAAATTGTATTTTATGCAGCATATGATGAGAAAAACAAATTGTCCGAAATAATAAGAAAAGAAGATAAAAAGCCCATCAAAGTAACAGGCTACAGTGATGCACACCGAGCACAGTTTTCATGATAAACTGTATGAATCATAAACATCTCATTGAGTTACTGGGAAGTATCACTTACCACATACTAACATAAAACAATTAAAAATAATGTACAGCTTCAAATTTCCAGAGCAGGGTGCGATGGGGTTGAACAGTGTGAGCTTGTATTTTCGCCACAGATTCAGAAGGCACTCGACCAAATTCAATCTGTAATCAAGTTGAGATATTGATCCCGTTTACGCTCCTCATCAAAAGATGTATTAAGACACACGTTAAGCCTTGATAGACCACTATGCAACGTCGACATGATACAAGAACACAAACTGCAACGAGTTACCGAGAGACAGATTTCAAACCATATCTGAACAACTGTTAAGTGACTCAAAGAGACCAAGACGTGATTTTAATATGCTTGATTTCTCTTTTCCCAATTCTATATGCGTGTTGGTTGAGTCCCTGAGATATTGCTGCCCGTCTGCATTTTGTCTTAATCAGTGCTTTTCATTTCACACACACACACAAAATAATGCATTTGCACACACACTCGAGTAAGTCATTTGCTCAAACCCACAGAATGAAAAAGAGGTCCCGATGAACTATTGCCACTACGGGACGGTGACCTAATGAAACAGGCTGGATCTACACGACTAACATCTTGGATGGAATAAATAAATCTTACTATGAACATCTTGAGGATCTTTTTACATAATTGAAATACAACGTTTGTATCGGCCCCCCTGCATCACACACCCCGCCCCTTCCCTATTTCAATAGTTTCAAAAAGGGGAACAACTGTTTGTGGACAAACCTTTGTAAGAAGGGTAACCCCCATGGTATTCACAAGGATAGAAAAAAATAAAACATAAAATATGACTATTCATTTAGCAAAAGCATTGACGATGCTTATCCAAACACCACAACTTCAAACCCCAAATTGGGAGTATTTTTCCAAAAAGTAGTTGAGGTGTAGAACTAGGCCGGCATTTAGAAAACCATGAACTTCTCTCTGATATCTTCCTCACAAATGTAGCAAAAACCTTTCAATCAAAGCCTCGAGACAAACATGACAAAAGAAATCAAACGTTTGGTTGTCAACGTCCACACCTCTGAGGACTTTCTTTTTTTTTTAGGTATTCTGTAACTAAAATCAACTCAAGCAGTTAAAATACTGTTTTCCAAAACTAGTTTTGTCCCCCATCTGACAATAGCGTTGTAAATACCCAGTAGTTGTGTTGCTGCAGATGTGCACAGGAAACAATAACCCCTCCCCCTCATCCCCGCCGCTACCTACTGGTCCCCGGTGCGCTCCAGGCCGTCTATGACGCGGCTCAGCCGGATGTTCAGCAGCCTGATCTGAGTGTCCAGGTGGTCGATTTTCTCTTCCAGTGAACCGGACCCACCTCCCCGACGCCAGTACGCTCCGACGGGCCCCGTCATGAAGTACACCGCCATGATGAAGCAGAGCGGCAGCACCGCGCGCTCGGGGTCGCCCTCGAACTTCTGCAGGATGTAGAGGCAGGACAGGGCGAAGAGAGTGACGCGGGCCAGCCAGAAGAAGCGCCCGAACACGGCGTGCAGCAGGTAGAAGAACCCCCCCAGGAACATGGAGAGGAACCAGTAGGCCACAAGCACAGCGGCCACCAGGAGCAGGGCGCGTGCCGGAGAGTTGGTGAGAGACGTGGGGCTGAAGTAGTGGCTGAGGTTTGAGGCTACAGAGGGGAGAAAGAAGAGGAGGAGGCAGTCTTACAATAAGTCTCTCTCTTTCTCTCGTTAGAAATGCCATGACACATTTAGAGACTTACACTCGATGCCCATCACATCCAGCAAATCTGACCAGATCTTCCAGATGGTGTCGAGAAACGAGTCCACTCCATGGACAAACCGCTCCGTCGTTTTGGAGAAAAACTAGAGAACCAAACAGGAATGCAGAGAGACGGGTAAGACCGAAGCATGAAAAGAACTGTGGCAGTAGCTTTAGCCAGTAGAGTTGCACAATAATCATCTACTCCAGCTGTGTTGTGGTGGTTTTTTTAATCCTACAAGGTGGAATGGACTGAATTAAAACTTGACATTACAAATTTGGGGACGCGACAGAACAGCTTTCAATCTTGTGATTGAAAGTCTTTTGAACAATGTACATGTACAGCTTTACACGTGTTTCTCTCTGACTCTGTTTATGGCCCAACATAAACAGCCCTTTTTAACAGCTCATCGTTGATATAGGCTCTACCTGTATTTGGTCAATTCAATGCCACTTAAGAGGGCATCATCAGTTCAAACGCAGACAAACTAGAGAATAAACTAAACTACATCTGTGAGGATTATGTCAGCTGTGGCTTTGTAGACCAGTCACAAGACGAGGAGTTATTGTATTGTATGCAACTGATCGCCTCCATAAGTTATCAGCCACTCAGTTCGCATGTTGTTATCAGTAAAGCAGACAAACTGAGACACGAGGCTTTCATTATACGTTTTAAAATCCACACGGGCATATGTAAATGTTTATTTATTCATTCTGTGCAATTAGACGGTTACTAGTCACGTGCGTAGCCTCACATATGTCACTGTGGTCTGCTCTGATGGCCTCATACAGGAAATAAAATAAGGACTCAAAATACAGGAAGTGCATCTGAACCAATGACAGCGTACAGGGTAATGAGTTTACCCAGCAAGAGCAGCTTTCTGCTAATGTGAAGAGGAAGCGCAAACGGCCTGGGCCGACGGGGCTTCCTGTCATCTGTGAGGTGATATTTGATGCACTTGCCGGTGGACTCAGAACAATGAATGAAACAATTGGATACACAACAAATTAAGGAATTTAAGCGTGGCTGAATAAGAACACATTTTCTTTCGCTGTACACGTTGACGCTGTATTAACTGACATCTTGCTACAGATGGATAAAATATGAGATAATGGCTAATTTTTCAAAATGGCATCCGTGAAATTGTTGGCCAGGCCCCGGCGCGCTGGCTTTCCTGTTCGCCACAGTCAAGACCACACAACCGCCTCGACTGCTAGCTTGTACGAGCCGCTGAAACAACACGAGCTGTGTTGCCTTCACATCCACATGTCCCACACTCACCTTGTACATCCCTCTGATGTTGTCCTCCCCGAAGACACCACTCAGAGTCTGGTAGATGCCGTTAGCTGCCCGTCGGAAGCTGTTCTGGTTGCTCGTCTTGCTCCTGGCCGCCTCGGCTGTGCTCAGCAGAGACGCGGAAAGCACCAAGAAAACCACGAAAACCCTGATTCCCTTCATGGCGCCGAAAGTCCCGAGATGTTATGCAGAAATGTGTATCAAAAACGGTTCAATCAAACGCGAGGTGAGACTGCGAGTTAGCTGCCCAGAGAGACACCTTGAAGGGGATGAGACGCTCCGCTGTGATAATGGTGATACTCTGTGGTGCCTTCACGGACCGCTCCTTCCGTATACGAAATTAGCATTTCGTGCGAGATGAGCAGTCGGTTGAACTGCCGCTGCTTTATTGTATCAGTAAAACAACGACAGTTTGAGCTACTCGTTGCTGCAGTGATATTATTAACACAAGATCAGTATCTTAATTAGTATTTGAACTGGTTTACTTGCTAAATGCATCGCTTGTGTCTCCTGTAAGCATTCAAAAATGAAAGTTGTTAAAAAGACTCATACGCACCAACACTATTTAGAGTACCAAATTAATTAATTCATATTTATAACATGTATAATCCATCTGTTTGCCTTTTGAAACACTTGTATCTAGGTGTCATACCTCTCTGATTTCAGATGTCCGTTTTTCTTTAAAAGCATCGTTTGTCTTAATGCAAATTTGAGGCAGGGTCGTCTCATCTGAAGCCCGCTGCTGCCCCCCAGTGGTGAAGTAGTCTCACTGGTCTCCCTGACTCTTTTTCCTCAATCCAGCATTTAGCTTCAATGAAAGCTCCAAGCTGATCTGGTTTCTTGCACACCAAGTAAAAAATAAAAAAAGTCATATCAACTCTATAATGTTTGGACAAAAACATGTTACTCAGCATTCAGTCTCCCTTTATCTGTGTCTACAGCTACACAATTAAACTGCTAACCAAAATAAATAAAGATAATATTTCACATACGTTTTGAACTGAAGATATTGATAATATCTTTATGACATTTGTATAGGTGTTACTCTAATTTACAACACCAGTGAGAAGTTGCCCACTACTGGTACAGATATCTTGTCATTGACAAAAAGCTATATTTGTCTCCACTGTGTCTACGATTGTTATTGCTCCTGCTAAGTTATTCGGTGCCCTGTTGTCTGACTAAGTTCTCCTCTTGGGGATTAAAAGCATCTGTCAAATCGAATACCATTAGGCAGACAAAACACCATGCTCACGAGACACGGCAAGAAGTTTAAAATAAAGACGGTCCAGAGAGGTATACTTGTTCCTTGGTTGGTTTACCCCTGAGTTCTCATTATCCGTATCTTAACTGCATCGTGAGACAGGATAATAGTGCAGGGGAAAGTAGGTCAAGACTGCAAATGATGACAACAGGAGTGGTGACGAGAGTGGCCAAATGCAGTTAGTTGTTTTTTTACTCGAGAAACCAGCAAGCTGTGCTGCTAAAATGTGTTTAATAACATGCGTGTGAGTACGTTTTTACGTGTGCTATTGTTGCACCTTGACAACACTAACCATTCAAATATATACATGAGATTAATATGGAAATACGCTACCCTTTGTTAAACAATTTGATGTCGGTGAAAATCAATTTTAGATGGATTTCCCAAAGCAAAACCAATACTTGTGATATAATTTATTGGAGTTACATAAATGTTTCTGTGGTGCAGTAGTAGATGATTATTTATTATTATTATTTATTATTTATTATGGGTTACTGTTGGCTCTTCTTCTCTCTGCATCTGATTTCTGGTGTGTAACGATATGTGGTATCCAAGCAACGAGCGCACGCACAAGTCGGGACTGTGAAGAGAGCAGTGAAGGCATGTTTGGTTTCTGTTTGGGGAACAAATTCTATAAGAAATAAAATGAGAACTACATTTCCATCTCTAGTAGCAGGTGTCCGTATTTCACAAATGAGATTTAGTCAAGCTTCCTGTTTCAAACAGGGGAAGTTAAAATGTATGGACGAGCTCCAAGACTGACCTTCATGACACCTCGTCCTCAGTCGGCCCCGGATCCTACGATGTCACCTTGTCCACTTCTAAACAAGCAGGTAGGAATGAGCTTAATGAACGTTAGCTAGATTTGATTCCAGATGGCTATGCTCCATTCCTGAGCTTGACCAGCTGGCAGTCAGTGTTCAGTCAGTCCAGTGAGAGGACACCAGGACCTGGACATTATGACTTCTCACCTGTCAAGGTACTGTAGGTCAGACACAGTCACTTACATCATAGTACATATCGTGTACCAGAGAGCAGCTCTTTAATAGCCTTTTCCTATATAAGACATCTAAAACTATTGATTTAGGAAGGTAGTTGAAGCAAGGGGGAGAATTTGTTGAGTAAATACTGTGAAGGAAATCTTCCTTGATTGCAATCTCATCCTCTCTGTGTCTCTGCTTGTCTCTCTGTTGAACACATGTCTCTGCAGCTAAACATCCACGGTGGCCGCAGTCTTCAGAACCGCTCCAAGCGTTTTGAAGAGGTAGCGTGGAAGGTTCCGGGCCCCGGGGCCTACAATGGGCTGCCTGCTTCGGGAAACCCACTGAGGGCCGTGACGGCTGAGCATCTGAGCAGGAAAATAGTAGGCATGTGGGCGTAGTTATTTGGGCAAAGTAAATCAGCAGTCAGTTTGCAGGAAATGACTTACTATAGATTTTCTCCCTCCAGCTTATTATGCTTTTCATCACAATATGTTGACTTGCATGCAGTATAGGAGGAAACCTGCTCTCTTACTCTGACCTGGGCAAGATCCACCATGGATCAATAAGTCATCTAATACCCGAAGAGAAAAAAGAAAGGCATTGAGCTTAGGTGTGCAGACACTTTACCTTTGTACTGTTGGTGTGCATATCTCTACTCTTAACAATCAAAGGCTTTATCCCATGTATTATCAGCCTTATATTGAGCCGTGTGCTGGTGAGAAGTCACCTTTCCACCCCAGCTAACCAGGTGTCTCATGAACCATTAGCACTACACACACACACACACACACCTACACACACACACTTAACACATTTTATTTTAACACATACAAAAATTAAAGATTTACTGTAAAATGTAAAACTCTCCTCAGCACTGTGTGCTGTATCTATGCGAAGCAAAAGATAAGAATAACAGTGCCTCCTCCAAACGTTGTGATTGCCAACACCTGCAGACAGCACCTTGCCAGCACCTCAGCCCCTATCTATCTACGGCAGATCCACCATCTGCAGACCACGCAACACCAATCAACGGGAATTTGATGCTGCTATTTTAAAACCATAGAGGGAAAAAGTTTCTCTAGACATTTGTCAAAACAGTCACTTTTCTATTGTTCTTATAAAAAGAACACCACCTGGTGTATTTGCTGTAACACCTGGACACGTATCACATTCAGTAAGGGCATTCTTTGGATATAAGAAGCGGAGCAATGGAAAGGTAGATCTTTTGTCCACAACAAGTTCATGATCATGATGGAGATATTGAGGACCAAAAAGACAGTCAGACTAAAGCCTAAAGACAACAGTGTGTCCATTTTTACCTCTGTTCATTATCAGCCCCTGGAACTTTGCTTACCCTTTTGTGTTTGGTGTCCAGTCACAAGGAGGTTTTGTCAAGCACTCCGGACATCATTGCTATTCATCAAATTCAACAAATAGTAGCGCCTTGTCGCTTTGCAAATCCACATTTGGCACAACAAAAGCATCAAATGTCTCAGGTGCTTGGAGAGTATGTGACAAAGCACTTACAGAGCATGCAAACAATGGAATGATTTAGCTCACGAGATACCTTGCATGCTTTTTAGATAATGTGGCCTGTCCAGTAGCCTCCAGCTGCACCAGTGAAACAGGCTAAGTCCACCCTTGCTTTGAGTTAACACTGAGCTCGGGGCTTTTATCTCATCTAGTGTGTTACTTTCAACCACCAGACCTGACCAATCATGAAAGAGTCCCCATAGAGAATATGCTCACATTCTCCTGCTTCTATTCTAGCTGTAATTATCTGAATAGTGCACGCACGCACACCTTACTTCCAGCTAGTTCCAGACTTCCAGAGAGTTAGTTGAATAGCTTTGATGCATTTTGACTATAGGACTGTTCCCTCAGCAGATATAGTTCCTACTCCTGCACCTCTACTTCTGTCTTTCCTTCTCTCTTCCACCCTTTCCCTTCCTCTTTTTTTCTTTGTATCCTCTGCCTAAGCTTGCGCCTTCTCTTTTTGTCCCTCCTTCAGACTCGCACTTTATTGGCCCCAGGCAGTGCTCAGCTACTTTGAAAGCCAGGGCATCCTTTCCATCACAAACCCTGACCTCTCTCCCCTCTCTCCCTGTCTATTTCTTGCTTTTTCTCTCCGCGCAGTGGCTGCAGGCTAAAAGTCTCCGGCTTGTTCGTCAGTCAGATATCCCATCCATTCCTCCCCCGGGCCAGGCCTATGGCTACACGGAGGACGCCTTGGGTGTGCTCCTCAAGCAGCAGCCCCCCCTCCCCCCCTCCCCGCACACACACTGCTGTAAGGACAGATACATGCACACACACACACACACCGACGTTTGAATGAACATCCATCAGAGAATATGAAGTGTTCATTTGCACGCATGTGTGCTTTCATTAGTCTGTACGAGTGTGTGTCTGAGTGTACTTACTTTGCCCGCGAGGCGAGGTCCATTAGTGCTAGGCAGATCTAATGCACCGCTGAACCCCATTCACTTGGCTCAAAATCCATTTCCATAGCTAATGAATGCAGCTCCACTTAAAAAAAAAAAAAAGCCACAGCGCACCGATACTCATCCATTTTACATGCCAACAAAGAGAGCCATTAGTAATTATTCTTCAAGCTATATTACAATATTCACTTAAAATAATGCACAAGCCTGCTGGTCTGGCTCTCAGTTACGTTATTTTTCATCTGTTAATGACCAGAGGAAGTCAACAGCGTCCTTGAGTGTTGGCCGAGCTTGTGTCAACCCACCGGCGCAGGCACAGCGGCGCACTGTGATTTAGGGCTATCGGCAGTGCATCCATCCTCGGCTCTTTTTTTTTTCTGTCTCAACTTCTGTTGCCCTCCCTTTGAAAGTTCGACCTCCATCTCTTGTCTGTCTTCCTCCCTCGGTCTCTCCATCTGACACACTCTTTTCTTTAAACTCAAACACTTCCCCCAGCCTCCGCGCTCCGACTGAGTTCAAAAGTGTGGGGAGACAGAATCAAGTGGTTGTCTGAGGACGTAACTTCAAAGTAGCCGGGGCAACCTTTGAATCATAAGACATTGGGCAGAAATCAAAAGAGCGTAACTTTGATTTCTGTCTGAATGATATTGAGAAAAACAAAAACATCTTAATCTGTTTCATCCACTGACCCTAAACGTGTGGTTCACGCCTGAGTTACTTTACTGCATCGACTGATACTTACTACTTAGTGCTCAGAATTAGAGACAGACTAAAATGCTAGAATAGGGATTATTAGCCGATACATTGATAAAGGCACATATTGTTGCTGAACATAACCGGTGCATAATGCAGTATAACGCTCTTTGGAACCACAATTTAGAACCAGCATCATCATGGGATATTTTGTTAGTTCCGGCTGTGTAGTTATATATTTGTCAGATGATCATAATGCAGCTGGCCAGATGGAGATATGGAGCACAGACTGTGTTTGCATGTAGAAGACAGAGCACACAAATCAGTTTAGAAAGAGACATTTTGAAAAATATGCATTGCAGCACTTTCTAACTGGTCAATCAATCAGTGGTTCCCACACCAAAGTCGGTTGTCAGAGTTATGGTTTGGTTGCCACCAGTTCTTTTTGCCTTTATTCAATAGATAGATAGACTGCAGAGAGGAGCTTTATACTCCTGTTTCTTTGAAGAGTCTGTAAAATGAATACTTTCATTGTTTGTCTGTAAATACTCTGCCCCAGAAATCAAGTATTGGTCAGTCTCTGCACAGAGGCGAAGATGTGAGATGGAAACATGGGCAAGATCGTCCTCTCCATATCCTGAATCAGATTCTAACCCATGCTGTGTTGTGCATGTTTGTCGAGAGCACACCAGCAATTTCAGCCTGCGGGGTCCAGCCCACACACGACCATACCGACAAAAATGTAGTCTCATTTAAATAATAAATAGCATGCCATTCCATTTTATTAAAGTTGAATGAATATGTTTATACCCACTTGCTGTGTTTTTGGTTTTGCTTTTAAAAGCTCTCCTTGACAGAAATAGGCAATTTGTGCCACTGAAGTCATTGCCAGCTGCGATACCATCACGGTGTTTGTATGTGTCTGCGTGCGATGCAGAACAGTGATGTCTTTCTTTTTAACTTTAAGCATTTGAACATCCTTGTTTGCTATCTCCCTTCCTCAAAACTGGACTGGAAGATCACAGGGGACAGAGCGTCAGATCTCGTCCTCCAGTCACTGTTGAAGTTGAAATAAGGAGACAGGCACCACATGGAGTTAAAAACTTTTTGAGACTCCCTGCCAATCCTCGCATAACCTGCCTCACAGAATAGACACAGACAGCTGGGTCAAGGAATAGTTAGAAAAGACAGGGAAACATTTTCAAATCTTTGATGTTTTTATGCAGTGAGGGAAGCTTTTTTTCTTACACGTCTGTTTCATTTTAGTACAAACTGTCGACTTGAATTTAAGTAAATTGTGAGAATAAGGATTCGGTTATCTCATAGTTAGGTCTGGTCTTTAAACATGTCAAACCTCCCAAAGGCGTACTTTATGTATCACAAGTACAGTGAATCATTTTGACCTCTCCCTGCGATTTGTCCAACTATTTGGGTAATGACCAAATACCTGGAAAACGAATGGGAGCTGCGCTATTTAGCAAGTAATAGCATGCTAGCACACTAAACTACGATGGATTGGGATTCAAAACCCAGTCATCTTATTTTTGCAGCACCCTTGCAACATATTTTTTGAGAAAATCTCACACATTATCTACAAAATGTGTTTGCTGACACCTGGCCAACTCATTTTCAGACACAGCCTCTCTCAGTAGTCGAGCTGCCGAGTGGACTGGTCCTATCTGAAAGGCCGGAGGCAGAGGCAGCAAGCTGTAACACTGTGAAGCGATAAGAAGGGACGGAGGGTCTCCCCTATAGCTCTGACATACTCTGGCATTTGGCTGAACTTTATATTTCATTCAACCCCAACTTCATGAGCTCTGGCTGGAAGAGTAACCAGATAAGTGTGAATGTTTCAATTCTGTTTTCTCCTTTATTGTTCATCCATTTATCCTCTTGTTATCTCCTTCTCTCTCTCCTCCTATCATCTTTTTCTCTTTCTTTCTCCCTGGCCAATCCTTTCTTTCATCCACTCCTCACGTCATCCCTCTTGGTGTCGGTCTCTCCTCTCTCTTATTCGTTCTCTTTCCATAGTCAGAAAAGAGTTCTGCACAGAAGTATAAAGGAGTCCACTTCGGCAACATGACGGGGAAAAGAAGTGAGGCGACAGTGAAGGAGGGACCGGGTCCCGGACAATATTACCCTGAGATGTAAGTATTACATATCATGCTAGAGTATTAAATGAGTATTTAGCATCAGTGGCAACATGTTAAAGCAATAGTTTGACATTCTCCTTGCGGAGGCTTAGGTGAGAAGATGGTGGACATTTAAGTTCTCTTTAGGAACTTCAGCAGTTAGCATTACCGTAGGAACTGCGCTAACTAAACGAGCATGCAGCATCATCTGTGATTCTAAGATATTGAGAATTGACCTTGGTGGATAATCATTAATGCATTACTTCACATTTTGAATCATGGAATTAGGTTGGTTTGATTAGATGTTTCAAGGCATCTAATCTCATGAACTCATTGCTCTTGAGCTCCTTCACAGAAGCTGTTCCACCAAAGTGAAATGTTGCTTTGGTCCTTCAGCCAGGACCTTATGTTTTGACATTTTTCACACAGCATCTCTATTGATGACCACAGAAGATGTGCCCTACGAAGCACTTCTGCATTGTTGGGCACACACCCTGCTCAGATATGCATAAAGGAATCGAGTAAGTGATAGAGGGGAACAGTTTACATGTGAGCATTCATACTGTTTATACCCAGGTGTAGGCAGACGTCTTATTGTTGGAATAATTAAAAAATGCTGACAGAGCAGTTGTTTCAGTCTTTTTTCTTTTCTCCTCTTCACTCCTCTGTCTCCAGTCATTCATTTAATCTCCCATCTGCCTTCGCTTTGTTTATCTCTTCCTATTTACTTTTCCATTACACCTCCACCTCCCTTTTCTCCCCTCATTCAGTACATTGCATCTCCCCATTTCTCCTACGCTATTCTTTCCTATTTTGTATGTTATTTTAACAACATTTCTCTCTCTCTCTCGCCCTTTAGTTGTACCTCTTCTATTTGTTTGTCTGTGCCGTCTCTTTCTGTTTCAGAAAACTAGAAATGCACTGTGAGAATGTGAACCTTCAAAAGGAGCAGAAAGGCAGAGCTGAGCTTATCATCCCTCGCTACCACGAACTGGTGCCCGAGCAAGAAGAAAAGAAGGCGAGAATGTGTTTGTGTTGGCGGGTGTTTGTGTCCTTGCGGCACTCTACATGCTAAGCTTATACATCAATGAGAAATGTAAAAGATAAACGCTTCAGTGGAGTGAGATCAATATCAAGCTCTGCTTCTGTGGGGGACATAGTCCTTTAAAGTGAGCCTCAGTAACTTGCTGAACAGGGGCCACTGGGACCACAAGTGGCAATTAAACCTGCATTATTGTTTTTTTGTGCACTTGGGGGCAGTGCAACAAGCTGTACGCACAACATTGACATATTCTCACCTTATTAAAGTTGATATGGTGCTAAGCAACCCAATTATACTTCAATCCGTGAGAATATGGGACTGTGCTCATAAGTTTGTGAACTGAAATAACCCTCTTTCTCCATATTCTATATGGAAGAACCCAGCCTTGCCTTCTGTATTTAGCATCGTATCACAGGTTTGAGTCATGGATTACATCAGCAGAAACAAAATGGAGTAAATATAACTCTTAATTATGTATTCTAAACTGCTTAGTCTTAGGAAGTCGAACAGGTCATAATTCCCTCTCTAATATCTATTTTATATTGCTATGAAAACATCTTCTCATCAAACATCGAACACATCATGATGACGTTATCATTTATTTTTCGCCAAATACAAATCTTTACTGAACAGAGCCTGAACGCATCACAATGTAACTCAATGAAACCTCGTTGATATGTGATCTGCCCAAACAGTGGGCAGAAAAAGGCAGACACAAACACCCCGTGAGCAGTGTGAGGAGAAGGGCTGATGCTGGAACTCGTGAAATCTGTGCAAGCAACAACATATGAGTTCAAGCATACAGTTTGAGCAGAAATCCAAGCGCACGCGACGGCTATTTGAGTGTTTTGAGGGAGAGCTTAACAAAATCAGAAGTGAAATCAATAAGTCATGTTCTCAAATTGAAAGAACACACTCTTGAATAAAGATTGGTATAAAGCTCCAGACATCTGCCAAAGTGGCTGCATACGGTGAATTCTTGGGGATTGGGGGTCGACTTACCTGGGGAGTGTCCCCTACCATGTGTTGCTTGTGAAGTGTCTGCACGGTTTGCATACTTAATAATACTCATTTACTTCACCCCAAGCATTGTTTTCTTTGTCCTGTTTATCGTGCCATGTCTTTCCAAGGTTATCCAACATACATATACTAATTCTGGGAGTCCGGGTGAGGGTGTGGTCCCTTCACTGACCTAAATCCAGGGGAGGGTGGTAATGTACTGTATGGTGTCTCTCGTTTACAAATTCTGTCTATTTTAGCGTATTGTATACATTTGTTGTAATCACGCTAAACCCCCCATTCTTCAATTGTAATGCTTTGACACGTTTCAGGAGTATTTTACGGCTTAAGAAGACATCATTTCCATTTGGCAGCGAAACAGCTTGTCCTCTCTCTTCACTGCACTTTGATAGAGATAAATTCTAAACACAATAGGATTTGAAAACTGCAGATTGAGAATGAATCATGATAGCTAGAGATAGAGAGTGATTTACACCGAGAACTGATCAAGGTAAGTACTCTGGATTCATTCTTGATTTATATAAGTACAGTCGATTAAAGAGGAGAAAATGATTCAACCCCTCCTCCGTCTCTTGGTATAATTCATCATCTGTTCACCCATAGAGGGCAGTAGAACATAAGATTTAGTCACGGACGGGCCGCCACTCACATACAAATACACAATGATACACTGGAGCACGTTGAGTGGAGAGGAGTTACTCACCTGCATGTGAACTTGAGAGTACTGGCCCAGCGATGCTTTTTTGTGATGCCGTATTTCTCCGGTTGGCGGGGTGGAGTGAGTGAGGCAGGGTCTTAAAAAAATGTGGAACTGGGTTTGTGGAGAGAGAGGTGAACGTGTCCCTTCTGTCAAGGACCGGCACCTTCGCCTCTCTCTCTCTTCTCGTCCTCTCTTTCCTTGAACATTTTGCTCTGCAGCCTCTCCTCTCTTTTAGTTTAGTTTCAGTCGATGTTATCATGCGTAGTTCATTGTACATGACATTGTATTGCAATGTGTTCTACCCCTATTTAAATAATATATGGCTACTAAAATTGTTAAAAAATATGATCTGACATACTATAAATGATCCTGTGATTTTGAATCAACAACTTGGCCTTCTGTGTGTGCCTGTATGTGTGCACCATGCTTTATTTGGGCCCCCTACTGTGATGGCTGCACCTGCGTACGTCATCATTAGTACCTGACACACCTCAACTCACATGTACTCCCCACACACACATACAGTGACGAGATGGGTCATTACCCACAGTGGGGACACTCAGGACAAACACCTTTATTTCCTAGAGATCAGCAGACAGTCTGCCTCTAATGGCTCGGGGCTGCTGGTATCCCATAGAGTTTAAGAGTCTGTGTGTAGGTTTCCCCATTAAACAGGCATTCTGACATGGCAAGGGCAACGACTGAGCAAACGACTTTAACGAACCATTACCGCATCTATCTCTGCAATCAAACGCAACACAGATGAAGCTGTACCTCTGCAATGCCTGAAATTACCGTGTAAATAGGAAGTTCACTGCCAGTTCATCTTAACAATGCAGTGAATTCCATGTTAACATTATCATGGATGATGCAATGTTTGCAACATTTATTATGTTTAGCAACTGGGAAGCAGTATTTCTCCTACAGAAAAGAAGAAGAAAAATAACTGGTATTATCTACCTTAAAACTGAGCAAACAACTGAGACAGATTCAAATATACATAACACTGTATTTTTTATAAATAACGGTCATTATGTTTTCATAATTTTTCAAAATGACTGCAATCGACCAAGCATGGAGATTTCTTATGAATACTCATGGCTGATGAAAAGAGAGAACGTTTTTTTTTCTAGTCAAGGGCCTCCGAGTGAAACAGTGAAAAAGATTTTATAAATGGCAGAGGCAAGGTGTGAAGGTTGTCACACACAAAGAACCTCACACTTCAGAACAAACACAACAACTTGAATGTCTTTGACTCCGAGCAGGTCACAGCTGAAAAAAAGTATCCTTGTTCTCCGCGTCTTTATTCCAGATATTATACTTTTCATCATTAAGACCTTTTCACACCGAAGACGCAACCAAAAAACTAACCAAAAATACTGAATATTGGTTGACGATTCAAACCTTGGTCATTGAAACCTTTCCCACCAGGCCAACAAGTATATTTGCATTCCGTGCATGCCACCAAAAATTAAAGGTTCGCACCGTCACACAATCATGGCTGTCATGTTTTTTTTATAATAAACCGTTATTCCCAGTGTAAAATACTGTTTAGAAACGTTCAAATGTGGTCACATTTCCTTTAGGTGGGGCCAAAGAAGCATGTTAATGTGTTGACTTTAAATGCTGAGCTTCATTGCGTTGGTTTTCATCATAAATGACTGGACTGAATTATATGTATATGTGTATTATATGTATGTATGTTTATTATTGGTGATACCTGGCCTTTACTACAAGTTGGCTTATTGGTCAGTTTATAACGGTCAGCTCACACTACCTCCGGAGCTCTGTGGGTTTGTTAAGAAGTGAACTAATATGCTTCCATTGCTGGTAATAATAATAATAATTAACGTGCACCATCTCTTATCCTATATGGTCAGTTTGTACCATTAACAACGCCTACTCACCTTCACAAGCAAGTTCAACTGCTATACTTCCACAGATGTTGTCTTCATATGTTCGTTGTCTTTACGATCATTCCTTAGTTTGTTAGAGACACTAGTTGGCGTGACCGAATGGATCAATCAATAAATATGTCCCTTGTTGTGTGGCGTTATCAACACAATCATTACATTAGCAGCCTTGAAAATATATTGATCGCATGAGCAAAAGTAATTAATTTATTGGTTGGTTGGCTTGTTTTTTTACCGGCATCTGAAATTTGCAGGAAACAAAACAGCGGAGGAAAAAAACCTGCACTGCAGAAAAACAAACGTTTCGGATTCTGTGTGCGTCGGCTCATAACGACAGATGGGTTTGAATTTTTTTAATTAACGTGCAATTTATTTGCATAAATTATTTGCGTTTGGTCTGAAAAGACCTAAAGAAAAAATATTCTCCGTTGCAGCATAACTGTACATCAGCAGACTGTACGTCTGTCTGTGACTTTTCAAATTCTGAGGACAAGGAACTTGTTTCTGGCAGGAAGACATTGTAGTCAATGTTCATGAGTAAAGATTGAGCTGTCGTAAGGCACGGAGAAGACATATTGTGCTGATAATCACCACTGTTCCCCCTCAAGATGTGGGTCTAACTGCCAACAATCTCCACAGAAATCCATGCTGTTTTACTGCGGACCTAGTTAAACCACCCCTGGCCCAGCAGCCTTGTGGGTTTACCACAAATACAAAAATGTCTTGGCTCTGCAGTAGAGAATGTGGAAATGTGTGTGTGTGTGTTTCCTTACCTTTCGCTGTCAGCATCTCTGTGTGTGAGGTCTGGTTTGCCAGTTACAGTAATTACTGCACTGAAATGACGCAGTAGTCTCGGGCTGCCACATGACATGGTTCCCACGACGCAAAAGAGCAGACATGCACACGCGTTTAGTTTGTCTTCCAGCCTCTGTCTGTTTTTTAAACATAAATGACTTAATTGCAGAGAAAACAGCTTTTTCTTACTGCAACTTTGTCTGTGTTTTTACAAGTTGCTCACTCATCTGGCATTGCCTCATTTTTCACTGCTGTGTCTTTCATTTAGTTAATGAATCTTCATAATAGTCTTTACCTCCTCTGTGTGCCCTTCACTTACCTCACAAACAACAAAGAAATCAAAGCAACTCTCTGTCCTTTCCCCCCTCTGTGTCTCTTTCACGTCCTCACGCTCTCTCCTTGTCTTCTAAGTGATACGGCTACATGAAAAGTGATATTACCAAAGCATTTGACTACAAATATGACCTTGGACTTGTTGAACATTTCTTGATTTCTGCTTCCCATCAGGGAGTTCTTTCTCAAGCAACTCTAGCATTGCGTTTGTCCACCAGGGTCCATTTCATGTTGGGTGTTTTTGCTTTCACCTTCCTATTGTTTTGATTTAAGGCCCTATCTTACACCCGGTGCGAAGCGGTGCAGAGCGCAACAAAAATGTCATTGCTAGTTTTAGACCGAAGCAGTTGGTGTTTTCACGTTTTCAGTCCCCACGTTGTGTAAGTCGATATATGTGCGCCCATACGTGTTCCCATGGGTGTGGTGGTCTTAAATTGAGGTGTGGTCAGGCGTATTGTTTGCGCGTTTGACTCCGTTTTTTACGTTGCTCTCAACGTACATACAGACTATAAAAATAAACAAAAAAAATACAAAAATGAAACAACAAAGTAGAACAGAGGTAAGCATGATTGAGATAGTGAAATGTGCTGGCGTAGTCGTTCAAAGCGAGCGTGCACTCTGATTGTTACACACACAGCACGTGCAGCTGAACTCCTCAGTTAAATACAGTGTCAGCAGGTGACAATTAAAAATATGATGGAGGGCTGAATAATGAAATAAGAATCTCAGGCATTCCCTATTGCTCAACGCTTAGCTCTAACCGGCAGCAACAGCGACGCCCTGCGGCAGCCACAGACTAATTGCAGCACATTTCCTCTGTCACACACTCAGAAGCTTCCTCCACACATATTCTTCTAACAAAATGTGTCACGATGAGTCCCACAAATTATGTTTTGTATGGCGGCGTTTTGGCTGATGTCTCAGCGCATTAAGCAGCGCCTCAACGGAAGTACCCGGCTGCAAGTCTGTGTGTAATGCAGTCTCCAGAGGACGTGTTTACCATATTTAATGTTTTGTATAATATTATATGTTTTGTGGGGGCACAGAAGCTTATTTGCACCCAAATGCCCCCCGTGGCGCCAACACCGGTTAAGTATTTTATCGGTACATTTGCTCATACTGTATATGGAGTTGTTGATGTGACAGAGGATTGAGAGACTACAGAGGCAGAGCATCCACTGGCATATAACTACGTTTTTAAATATTGAAGAAGAAAATAGGTGCATAATTTACGAAGTTCACTACATGTTTTTATCTCATGAATCTCACGCTTGTACTCCAATTCAAAAACATCATTTTCACTGCAGAAAACTCCTGGCTTAATGGGAGATGACACTCGGTTTAACACTTGGTTTAGTCCATGTCGATGTGTCTTTGGGCACTTAACCCCAAAGTAGCCATCAGTGTATGAATGGGTGTGAATGGATGAATGACATGTTGTGTTAAAGCGCTTTGAGTGGTCGGAAGACTAAAAAAAGCAATATCCAAGTACAAATCCATTGACCATTCACCAATTCATGTTACGTCGAAAAAAACCATATGATTAATTAAGAGACTAAAAGCACAAACCCTTTGCGCCTTGCACCTTACTTTGTGCCCAGATTATGTCAAATTTAACTAGCAAAAGTGGAGTAGGACACGCCCTATATGCACTTGCGCCATGCACTTTAGATCATGCGCTGTAGATCGTTTAAATAGGGCCCTTAATGTCTGCATGCAATCAGCAGTAAAGGACTCGAGACAACAGCGATCTCCTTCCAGAAGGTATTAGACCTGTTACTTTAAGTAAGTATAACTGAAAGTTGGAATCAAATGAGATCACCCCTAAACAAGGATAACATTTACCCTTGTAAATATTAGCATTTATCGAAAATGAGTATTCAGTTGTGTGGTCGCCTGCTCTAAGCATGGACTGTTCATTGAACTGAAAAGTGAACCTCTTATGCTGTAGCTTATATGGCAAAGCTTTTTTATTTTCATTAATGATTTGGCCACTTCCGGGGAGAGCAACAAGCTGTAAACACAACACTCACATACGTCCATATAAAGTTCATATGGTGAACTTGTTAGCAAAGTGTTGCCTATTTTACAACAGATCAGGATTCATTTGACGATGTGTTTCCGGTTAACTAACGAATGAAAATCCAATATTCCAAACAGCTCGCCGCTGTGGCTTAAAGTAAGGTTGATGAGACAGGTTGATGTCACATTGCACATGGTAATTTGATTCATTGTTAATAAGAATGTTGATAAGTGCAGCTTTAAGAGACAGCAGTAACGTGTATTGTCTGTAAGAAGTAGCTTTGTAACCTCATGAAGCTACGGATAGCTACGCATAAGAGTAATTCATCTTTAGCACATGTGCCGTGGTGATACAGATCAGGCTTGATTCAGGAGATCATGCACAAATATTGATTTAACTGGCGAAGAAAAAACTCAATTAGATCCATAGATTTTGTGGTGTTACTCTACGTAATGCACTGTGCACAGAGAAAAACAATCACATCATATCGAAAAGACTCCTCAGACATAATGTATGGGAGGCAAATATATTCAATTTACAATTTCTCAAAGGAGACTGGATTTTAATATGGAATATTTAAGATTAAGTTACAGATCCACGACACTGAGCCGGGCTTTGCTTGTTTAATTGATGTGCTGGGAGTGGAGGGTTTCTTCATATGAGGGTGAAGATGAGTTTATTAAGAGGCTCAGAGGAGCAGAGATGAAGGATGTGAAAATGTGTAGTTTTCCGTCTCAGGAATAGCTGAACTCCTCTGTGGCACTGCCCCACAACTTCGCTCCTGTGAATCTCTCTGACTGATGTTTTAATTATCACCCTGACACACATGCACAATGTGACAGCGTATGCTCAAAAATCCAGACATACGAGTGTGAGAATTTCACCTGCAGACACATATAGACATAACAGACGGGTTCTTAAGTACTGCTGACATGCATGCAAATGAACACACACACATTTTTTCATCTATATACACACATACACACTGGAATTACATTAATGATGTTTGAAACATAAAACATCTTGGTAGTTTCCGGGTGTAAACAACTGATGCAAGATTCTTGGGTTCATTTGATCTCTGTGCGTGTGTGTGTGTGTGTGTGTGTGTGTGTGTGTGTCAGTTTGCTCTGACCTAATTTCCCTGGCCACATGCTGTGTTAGTGCGTCGACCCTGTGATGCCGTCACTGACACCCACCGAGGAACTCTGTGAGTGTGTGCGCACGTGTCACAAGTCATCTCCCATGCAGAACTAAGAGCGACAGTTTTCTTAGATCTTCGTCTCCCCGTGAGTCCGGCTCCATCTGACACGTTACCCTGCAGATGGATGGAAAGGAAACGAGGGAAGGAGGGAGTGGAGGAAGGAGGGAGGGGAAGATAAGAGGAACAGCTGGATAGCCCCGCTCTCGTCTCTCTCTCTCTCTCTCTTCTCCTTTGACTTCCCAATTTCCTAATACTAGTGCAGGGCCTGTTGAAAACACGCCTGCTCGGAATGGGCTCATTGCTTGGCCTCTAGTAATGCTGCTTGCAGCTTTCTTGAGAACCGCTCATCCAAACAACTTCACATTCGACGCTGCGTTTCTTTGAGTCCTGAGCAAAACATCGCCGTGAAATAGTTGCTTTTGGGTGCCAGAGCTCACGCAAACATTGACGGGGAGCTAGCTGTACCCAGCATGCCGTTCAGCGGGGTAACAGTTAATAGGGGTCCCCTCTCAACACACTACACCGTGTGTACGTAACACACTAATAGATGTGTCCCGTATTTCACAAGAGCTTGCACTCAACACTGCACTTTCCTGGTCCTCAGCAATACACCCTCCAAGTGTGAGCTTGATTGGATGAACGGTTGTCTGGAAACCCGAAGGACAGACATACAGAAAGAGACTCCCTTCATTTTAGTTCAAAGCATCAATCCGACACTTTGTGAAAACATGCCTTTTCCTCTATTCTCCTTGCCCTTTCTCCCCCACCCTTTTCCCTCCTTTACATTTCTCCATTATCTCTCACTCTATTGCTTGTTTTGTTCTTGATATTTTTAAGGTTACAAGACTCTTTTGTTTCTATTTCCACCCCTCTGCTGCTGTTTCCTTTTCTCTCCTATGTTGTTTTATCCTTGAGTCCCTTGTGTGCCTGCCAGACCGTCTTATCTCTTGGTGATTCACAACCTTTTATATCAAATCTCAACAACACAATCCTTAAACAACTCCATGCAGAGGAAAGAAAAATAATGACAAGAATAAAAATAGATCAATAGATGAAATATAAAAGGCGAGGATTAAACAATAATAAAAGATAAATCATAGCAAATAAACAATAATAAATAATAAAGTAGTGAAAGACTTTGTCCAATTCACCCGATATTAAGATCAAATTGAAAAAGGATTTGTTGGTTTTGAGCTGGGCAGGTATGGATTCACCTCAGTCTGTAACAAAAAGCAAAAATATGTGTGTGTGTAAGGCCCCAGCCTTGACCCCAGGAATATTGGGGTCCTTAAAATGTGCTGCGACAAGAGAATCTACTGCTCAACAAAAAAGTAAAAGAGAGAGCGACAAGCCTTGCTGGGTCCCATGACCAACATTAAAACATGAGGAAATGATTTCATAAGCGTCTGCCCAAAACCAAAGATCTGTAGCATCTGAAAAATATAACGACATTCCACACAATCAAATGCTGTACACTACATGCCAACATTCACACATTCATACACACATTCATACACTCATGACAGCGGCTGCCATACAAGGTGCCACCTGCACATCAGATTCATTGATACTACGCCTCCAAATAAAATGTTCTAATCGTGGGAGTTATGCCTGTTGACTTTGTCCCCTGAGACTGGACTGGATTCCTGTTGCATAATGTAACAACCCAAAGGTTTCCTGGACCAAACCCCCAGATTTGAAATCATTTTGCCTGAATCGGAACAATCCAAATGTCTACTACATGTTCCCTTATTAAAGCTTTAACTGCTTCCCAAGATCCATCTTAGTATTTAACATGGCCTGAAAGGCATCGTCTCTCAGGAAGGAGGAATTTAATCTCCACCTGGGAGATTTCTTTATACTGTCACCCTAGCATGATCTGATACAAATGTGTTGCCAATGTATATGCCATTAGTACTTCCTTAGAAATTAAAATAGGGTAAATTGTTGTAAAGACACTATGAACTGATGAGAAAAATCTACCTCAAGACCCATAGTTTATTTTTATGGCTTTTATTGCCTTTAATAGAGCAGCTAGCGAGTGACGGGAAGGGAGGAGAGAGAAGGTGTGACATGACGCAAGGGGCCACGAGGCGTAATCGAACACTGGCCGCCGCTAAAGACTCAGTCGACATAGGCTGTACGCTCTACCGTGTGAGCTAGAGGTCACTCCAGGCAGAACATAAGTTCCTTAATTGCAGAGATCTTGAGGGGGCACTGGGGGGGTACTTCTGTCTAAAACTGCATCCATAACAATATTCATATCCCCAGCCCAAATAATTGGACAGCTGCCCATATCAATAAGTTTGTCACTGTTTGGGGCATATAGGTATTTGCTCATATTACTGTTTTTCCTTGGACTTCAGCCAGAATAATAAAGATCCTCCCCTCATTATCTTTTACCTCTTTTAGGTTCGCATTATGTTTTTTTTACAGCACGCCAGTGTCTTTTTTCAGTTGGTCCCAATCTGGAGAGAGCGTATGCAGCCGCCCAGAGGAAAAGCGCTGCTCCCAACTTGTTTTTTCTGAGCGTTCCGCCTTTTTTTTTTGTGCCCGACGCTCTGAGCGCTTCAAGTTCTCAGAAAAGCGCTGGTGATGTCACTGTAGAAAATCGAGGAGAAGAGAACTGACAGAAAAGCAATTCCATCAGTGTACAGATGGCTGTTATGGCAAAAAAATAAATCACCACTGACGAGATGAGTTAACAGCAGACAAGGTCAGTCGGCAGGTTTGGTTGAGTGGGATAGTTCGTTTTGACTGAAATCCATAGATTTCCTTGGATTGTCGGAGTGTTGTGTTTTCTTAACCAATTCATGTGACTCCCCAGTCTAAACTCATCTCAACAGTTTTAAATGGGTTTTCGTTTGGTGCCAGAGGGACATGTGGACTTACATTACTTCTATTGTTCCGTCACTCTGTGGCACCATTAATCCACATTAACAGATGTCAAGACGTTCGGTACCCACAGAGGCATCTTGCATGGACTACATGTCGGTTCTTGGTATTGTGATCAAAAGTATTCCTTTGGCATTTCCTGTCATACTGTATGTGAAATGCAAACAAAGCTCAGTTTCTAAGTTCGAGAGAAAAAAAGTGTGCCCATGAATAAGACATCATCAAAGCCAGTTGGGCAGCGTTGGATTGACAGATGGCCACAAACCCCAGCTTTGACTTTGAATGAACACAGTTTTCTTTGGCCTTGAAACAGCATGTCTTGTAACTCCGACTCCTCTTTTATTCTTCTCTTCAAACACTCGCTCCATTTCTAACCCAAACACTCGTCCTCTCAGTCATTTACTTCTTTTCTCTCCATTTCCTCCCCCAGCTGCGCTGCTCGTTCTTCTTTTCTCATTTCTCCTTTTTCGACTTACAGCTCAATAATTCAACTGTGCATTACTAACACCAGTTTCATTACCCCACCACTAATTTTCCATAGGCTGCATTTTGTTTAAGTAGAAGGTGCAAATCAATGATTGGCATGTTTCCAAAAAAAAAGGTTAAATTTAAGATCATTGCTATAGTTTGAATGTCCTCTGAACTGACTGAGTGTGTGTGTGTGTGTGTGTGTGTGTGTGTGTGTGTGTGTGTGTGTAGGCAGGACATTGTTCATGTGGACATGCTGATATCTGAAGTTATCAAGTTATAACAACCAGCTGAATGCCTCAGTTGAAAGAGGCTGAAGAGAAATTTGGATTTGCATTGAAACACAGTTTACCTTCAGTAATTCTGACTGAAAAGGCAACTTATCTGCTTTGGTCCAATGATTGCCTGTGTTGTTATAATAGGTAATCAGATGAACACATTCGTACCCTGGAAGTGAAGCTGGCAAGCAGTTGCAGCGCTGAATCAGCTCTGATATCAGCAACATAGTCAAAGAACATTACATACCTGATCGTGTGCATCATTATTTTTGCGTTGGAGGTGCTGTTTACCTTATCTCATTTTCCCTCTCCTCATCTCACCACTTTGTTCCATCTCTATACAGTTTACTCTTTTTTAAATGTTCTCTCATGCATTGCTGTTTTTCTTGTTCTTTCTTTCTTTTTTTAATCTTTTCTGTTTTCTCTCAGTTCACTTTAGTGTGTTTAGATTTTCTGAGACAGCTTTTCAAATTTCTGCATGCAAATGAGATTGCAAAGCAGCAGAATAGCGCTACTGCTCTACGGATGGCAATGTCAATCTGTCTGCCTGTCCGTCCACCACTTTGGGCCCGACTGAAATATGAAAGAATTAAGAAAGGGTTTGCCCTCTCTTGAATTCAGGCTTAATTAAAAAAAGTTCAGCTAAGTCTGACAACGATTAGCTGAACCTGATATGTCTTACAAAAAAATCATCATTCTTCTGTGTTTTTGAGTTGTTACCAAAGCAGGCATTCACACATGCAGACATTATTGTGTATTGTTGAGGAGACAGCCATTAAAATAGCAGTAACACTTGAGTGTCTCCATATGAAATTTGATTCTGCGCAGGTGTCCTTTTCAGTGAAAGCCAACACTGCTTACACGCTGGCAGAACTAAAGACGCTTAGCCAAAGTCACACCTACGCTACATGTGTCTAACGTCTTCACTGTAAGTTTATGCAAATTCCTTTTGCATCGTCGTAGAGGTTTGGACAGAGCTAACAGGTTCGAGGGAAAGTAAGCACTCCTGGATGTTGTCTTTAACCAATTCATCTCAGGACAGTGAGGAGAAGGACTATATAAAAACATGCTCTCCGTGAATAAACACAATAATCTCACCTTTCTGTGCAGGTCCAGGGTCCTATAATATGGTTGAGCATGGTTTAGAGTGCAGTTTTAGAAAGAACCAGGAAGGAAGGCATTTGCTCCACTGCTCAACGCAATTCCCTCTTCTACAACAAAGAATCGACAGAGACCCCGAGTCCAGGACAATATGAGGTAGGAAGATCAATCAATATAGTCATTTACTCATTTTTGTGATAGTAATTAGGCTGAAATATCAAGCTCTGTTACTCATTTCTTCATTGCAATGTGTGTCTGTGTGTGTGTACATGTGTGTGAATGTTGTGTGTTTGCATTCAGACAGAAAAAGAAGACAGAGGAGCACTACAAAAAGCAGCAAACGGCGGTTTTCAAATCAGCCACAGAACGTCTGGCCCTGCTGGCTAAATTGAGTCTGTTTCCCTCTGTCTCCCAGCAGCCCCTGCAGTTGTCTTTGTCTCACTCTTTCTTATCCTCGCACCAAGTTTCTGTTGCAAAGCCGTTA
The DNA here is from genome assembly GCF_910591455.1 of Pholis gunnellus. Taxonomy (NCBI): domain Eukaryota; kingdom Metazoa; phylum Chordata; class Actinopteri; order Perciformes; family Pholidae; genus Pholis; species Pholis gunnellus. The sequence goes on along the minus strand of NC_136532.1, from coordinate 10,745,473 downwards.
AAACCTTAACAGAGGAGTCTAAGATGAAGCAAAACAGCATTACAAGCCAAGTTTTTACTTTCATAAATGGGCCATCGCAGCGGTAGCGTCTGACCCACTATGCCGAGGGTTCTGTTTTCCAGCAGTTAATTGTCTTTGACTGCTTCCTTTCTTCCATTCCTCGTCCTCCTAATGCTCATTGATGCTGGAGAAAACAGGTCACAATTTGTGATAATTAGTTTCTTATTCTTCTGCCTTGTTCCTCTCTCTTGTGCCGCGACCTTTACTGTTCCTCTCTCGCCCACTTTTTTCCCCTCGAACTGATGCTAATATAATCCAAATATAATCCAGTATATTAACAGATGTGACTCTTTTCTCTAAACTTTATTTGGTTGTTATTCAAAAGAATTCTTCTCTTTTCTTTATTCATGATCAAACTTTTATGAGTATTTCCTCAAACTAAAACAAAAGGAGATCATGCTTTTTCTTTTATGTTTATGATTATACGTACATTTAATGTTGAATACTTTCGTGTTATAGTGAAGATCAGAGTATTTCTATAACCACCGGGCATCAATCTTAAGACAATGATACACCAGCGTGCCCAATAGAGACTCATCCCACTTATCTAAACCTCGGATACAAGCAGGTCTACTGACTCCTTCAAAGTAACTTTCCATCAGTGACCTGAATATCAACTTTTATAAAGGTTGTAAAATGGAATATCTTTATGGACCTAATGGAGAGAAAAGAAACAGTGGAGGATGTTGTAATATTCTAGGGCTGTGTGTTTCATAATTGCGTCCAAAATTAAATAAATATTTGAACAAATTGGAAATATTTTTCAAACCATTGTCTTCACACTTTCACATTACAACACTACTCCAGCATTATGGATACCGCATTTGAAGTTAAAGTCATTAAATACATAATAAACAATGGTGCAACAGGGACAATGTTCGTATTGAGAAAGCTGGATGTCTTTGCCCTGTGTGACACAAGATGGTGTTTACTTGCATATAAATCACGTGCTAATGAAGAAACACAGAGAAGCAGCTGGATGTGAGGGTTAGCAGTTACTGACTCTGGTATTGACAAAATGTTCTAGGAGAAAATTATGTAAATGTTCCGCTTATGCGTATTCTACTGCATTTTAATATTCCAGATACACAATTTGTATTTTCAAGTACCCTTCTGGGTACCAGCTGGTGTTTACTCTGATTAACTCCAAAGGTTAGAAGTGTTATCTAAATCTTGAGGCAAAGGTCTCCAGATCTGATCTTAACATTGTAAACTGTCCTGCTCTCTAGAACGACGGAGTTTCAAGGGTAATTTGGCACTTATCAGAGCGGGCAGAAAAGTGTCGGTGTAATGCTCCACATCACCAGTTTTAGTTGGTCATCTTTCATTTCTTTCAATCAGTTATATGCCGCTAATACATTTCTTACAGTAACATCACAGCAGGTGGCTACCTTCAGCAGTACGTTTATGCAGTCAAGAAACTAGGAAGGTTGGCACAACAGTCTATCAGAAACCTGGCAACATACTAATCAGATTTCTCTTCTCGCCTGCCACAATCATTGCTTCTTGTTTAATCACAAAGGGAAATGATGGAGGAGGAGATTTCTGCCCTTTGTCAACCAGTATTGAATGACCTTTAAACGGTTACATCTATGAGCAATTTTCCACAGAAGGCAATTTTTAAAGTCTAACTAATAAAAAAAGGATGGAAAGAAGTAAGGAAATGATGTTGTACAAGGTAGAAAACGTGCTTAGGTCTCACCTCGGTCCAGTAATCAGTCCTCACCGTCAGGACACAGAGCCCTGCTGGTTTTTTTTTTTTACTGTCTAATCAGGTAGTGATTTATACCTTGGACACTCCGCGAATGCAATTAAGTACCCGGTAAGACATAAAACCAGCAGGACTCCAGGTACAGAGGTGCAGGATTGAGAACTTCTGCCCCATTGGAAGAGGAGCGGAGCCTAAGCAATACACAGGTGTTACATGTGGAAATATCACCACATACACCTGCATTAGTAAGTGAGCATGCAAATGTTTTACATCAGCGATTCCCTTGCATTCCTATGTAGTGAGGTCAGGGTTAGTTTCTTCTGGGGAAAGGACGGTCCCTTTATTCCCTGTGCCGCCCTGCTGTGGCGAGCATAGTAGAAAAATAATGCCATAAAACCTTCCGGGTAGTATGGAATATCATTTTTTCTGTCCTAATGAGTTGTAATATAACTCTGCAACTAATAAACCTATTAGCAGAGCATAGCGATTGTTACAGTTATTGCTTTTACACTCTAGTAGTTTGTCCGGCACTTTGGAAAAACTTTGTCACCGACTTGTGTGTACTTATACATTTATATTATTGTTAGTGTTACATTGTCCATGCATTCCGATAATGCAGATCACACATTTTGTGCATATCACAAATGAACTTAAGCAAGTGCATCCATCAACGATTGTGGCGCTGCTCGCCTCTGTTATAGTCTCCACCTCATATATCTGTCGTATAGCGCCGTTTGCCATTTTTCATGACAATGGCTCTGTGTAGTTTCCTGTCATGCTGCAGTATATTGCGCTGATGGATGAACCGGCTCCCTCAGAATCCTTGGTGTGCGAGAGAACTTGACAGCCGTGCCAAACTCAGTCCACATAATGTCTGTGTTTCACATTGTCATGTACTAATACGGTGCAGCTACAGTATGGATCTGGAGAGCGAAGGTCTGCAGGTTCAAATGATCAGTGATACATTCGTTTTCATGCCGGACACACAGAGTGATTAAATATTTAACAATGGCTGTAACTTGCTTCAAATCCCAGCGTCAGCACCTGCAGCTTTGGTTTTGTGTTCACACAAACATAATTGGCTGCAATTGCAGGTGGGGAACTGGCGAGTTCAAGGTGAAAAGAAACGGCTGGCGGCACCATGTGACACAAAGGTAGCACATGCCTGTCTGCAGCACTCCTTCAGCAAACAGCAGGGTTAGCTGTGACAAGCACTGCAGTGGACAGGGTTTGGACTTTTCATACTGGGAGAAAACAAGAAAAAAAATGCAAATGTTCTTTAGATGCAGAATATTACTTCCATATTTCCCTCCTTGTCTTGCTCTCATTTTCTTTCTGGGTAGTACCTCTGAGTGCTCTGTGCAGAAGATCTAGGGCCACTTGTAATGGCTCCACACTGAGCCTCCTTTATGACCAGTTAATGAAAAATCACCTGGGGATGTCTTAGCTGTAACAGTTAGCCACATGCCGCGCTGCAGCCTAGGCTGTATCCCTGGAAACCCCCCCCCCCCCCCCACTGGGACATATATTAAAAGTGTCTAATTAGGAAACGATCACCATCATGAGAAGGGATGAAGACAAGAAAGAAGGATGAACAAAAAGGAATACAGGCAAAAAGTACGTCTTCGTTATGTTTGGAGGTTTATGTCTTCAGTACTTTGACTTAAAAGCTTCATCTAACAGTAGAGGTTGACATCTTGTTGGAGAAATTATTCACACTGCATGGTTTTTGAAATCAGAATTATAAAAGACGCACCATGTCTGTGGAAATGATAGAAGCTGACTTGTGGGGTGCATTAAGCACGGCAGGGAGACCTGTTATCTGACTTCCGATAGTTATCAGTCTTTCCTCTTTGCTATTAGCTGCTCTGCTTTTTATTATCCAGATCTTTTGTTTCTCAGTGCTTGTTTTGTTTTGAGGCAAGGTCCAGTTTATGTAGATGCAGTTTATGATAATTTATTCCATGCACAAATCTGTCTATTCCCAAATTCCCTCTATAAGGATTAGATTGCCAAACAATGGGTAAATATATTTTGAATAACAGGCACGGCATGATTTATTTAAGTAGATTTTTCTTATCTGGTATGCCCTCGTTCAAAGGATGCTTATATTTCTGACAGTCTAAATGAAACGCACCTTGACTAGTTCAAATATTTGAAGCTATGTTGGATCTGCACTTTAGCTGCAGGTCTGGATCTGATAGGAGTTGATTACCTGTCTGTGGAGAAGAAAGAACCAGACATGTTGTTGAGAAATGACACATCTGCAAGAAGAGATGATTATGAGTAGAGCATATCTCAAATGAGAGTTTACTTTTCTCTCACGTCTATGTCCAGGACTCTTTCCCAGTTTTATATCTGTCTTTCTCTTTCTTGTTCTGTTCTCTCCTCCCTCTTCTTTTCCCTTCATCCCTCTTTCATTCCTTTTCCTACCCCACTTTCCACGTTCCCTCCTCTCCATCTCCTGTCTTCATTTCCTTCCTCCTGGCCAACCCTTCCTGATAATGACCTCCATGTTGCTGAGGTCGTGGGATACCCTCAGGCAGCGCTGGGAAAGAATAAGTGTGGAATTTAATTTGGAGCTATGTTTTACCCCAAGGCAGTGGAATTCCTCTCCTCAGTGAAATATTGCCTTGTTCCTTCAAGTGATAGGGGGGAGGTGTGACGTGGCGTTTTGTCTGTCTGTCAGTCAATTTTTACTAATGCATGTCAACATTTTGATGTTGAGATTAATAGTCTTGATGGACTGTTATTGTTATACTCGGTGAGAGTGAGGGATTGTCAATAAGGGGGTTGGTTCAATAATGAGGTGTCGGCAATAGCTTTAATGAGAAGTGCACTTTCACTTATAAGTGCACTATTAGTTAATTGTGGGCAGCGGGTTTCATTTGCACTGTAATCCATCAACTCTCAGTTCATCTTGGATCATTTGGTACACAAGGTCCTCCATGAGTTGAACATGAAAAGAAATAGTGAAACAGAATGTTTAAAAATGTAACCGATGTCTCAGAGTTACCATGTTGCAACGCTAAGACAGCAAAGACAAAGGTTTCTACGACAATAGTAGCCTCAATACTTTTAGTATCAGAAGGTGAAATAATAGAGTGACACAGGTTTTACTTCATAGTTTATGTGAATTGCTCAACTAAAAGTGTCTTCAAACCCTCTCAGCTTTTGCAAGGTTTTATATTAGTTTAATCTTTTTAAATACCTCATATAATCCTCAGTAACATCAGTAAATAATCATCCGTTTTCAGTTTCATTCAAAAGCCAAATATTTGACAATATTAACTTCCTGTTCCAGCAAATCTGTTGGCTCCATGCAAGTTATTTTAAATTGATGTAACCAAGCAATAATGTCTCTGCCAGTCAAACAGATTTCAGTTTATCTGCACTAATATCTGTTATGCTGACAATGAACAACACTTCATAATTCTCCTTCCTCAGTGTGTCACTGCCTTGATGGAATCAGACACACAATATTAATACATGGCTTTTATTACATGTATCACTGACAGTGACTGTCGGCAGGATTCATAATACGCCAGGGGTGTGAAAATAATAACGAAAAACAAATAGAGTAAGGAGGCACTTCACACATCCTTCACTTGGCAACTCTCACTGTTGGAGATAATACACTGACTTCCAATGCCATGGCAACAAACGTGATTTCGTATTTATTTTTATAGTTACTCATTGTATACATGCTTTTACTCTACAGACTACAAGTACTTTAGTGTAGAAGTAGCTGTGATTGCTACATTATGTGTCTGTGGCAGGTGTTGCTGTATGTGAGGTAGCTCTATAGGGACTATAGGCTCTATGTGGTACATGTGACTCTCCTCAAAAATATAACTTCGCTAGGAGCTACTTTATGTGAGCTATATGTGGAGACTGGACTGCTGTGTTTCCCTCCCACTTTTGTATTATGCCAGTTTAATACAAGCCATATACAACATCAGATCATATTCAGTAGCTACTCCATTGTATTTCTGGTCCAGCGACGCAGACAGACATCATTCACTAGGCCTGACGCAGTCAAGGGAAACCTCATTAATGTCAATTACAAGTGGAAAAACACCACATTGCTCTCAGAAAAAGATACCACACACAATGGGCTGGAGATAGACAGAGAAAGAGGAGGAGAGATGAAACTGAATGGAAGAAGCAGTGGGAGGCAATGAAGGAAAGACAAAGAGGATGAGAAAGCGAGAGCCTCTGTGTATAATGTGTAATTATCTATCCTATTAGCTCTGGTTGAGATAATTAGAGTGTTTGCTAAACATACATTTATCAAACTGAAGCACAGCATCACCCCCTCCTGCTCTGCAGAATGAACCAAATGACATAAATCCAGGAGGTGACATTATACTGAGAATGAAAGGAGGGGTGAGGTTTAGAGAGGGGTGAAGGAATGAGAGAGAAAGAGGGACAGATTGGGGTAAAGAAAGGTTGACCCTGTAGACGAAGAAAGATGGAAACGATGAGAAGAAATGAGGCATTGTTGTCTGTGGCATGAATAAATAAAAGCCGCGTGAGTCAGACAAAGAGTGTGACAGTTGCACGGAAGGTAATGCCATGGGCAAGATATTCCTGAAGTATCTGGAATCGGAAAATACACTGCGGCCCTGAGTTTGTCACTTATTGACTTTTTGTCTCTGTGTTTCATTGCATTTTTATGATATATCCATGGACAGCTAATGGCATGTCATGGTGCAGCCTCCATTTATTGGAGACAAGGGAGTCGGGTGATGAAAGAAAGGAACAAAAACAGGAAAATGGAGTTTTGGATTTGATATGGATTTTACTGTCAGCTGTCAGGGTAATGATGATGATATGAGTCCCTGTGAGAATTAGAGCGCGGCCACATACATAGGGCACATACTGGGAAAGGGACTCACTCAAAATGTGCACTTATAGATGCACATATGTTTATGCAACTGTACCCAGAGTGTAAATACAGTATACACACATGCATGCGCTTATGAATGCATACTCATTTATCATAGTTCCACATGCACAATTAAGTGACCGAATGAGAAGAAGAGCTTTTTGACACCGCCACCCCGAGGCTTCTGATAACAGCACTGCCGTCTTGCTCTGCTTAATATTTTCCTGAGCAGTCTTGAAAGTGATGGACAGAAAGATTTGAAGAACCGAGTGGAGGAGCAGAGTAGTGGTGTGACAAAAAAAGAGTTGACCCAGCACCGCTGCTTCAACTCTCTTCCTTCATAAATCGATGAAGTACTCTAGTGTTGAGTAAGGACCATTTTAGGACGAGTTGAGAGCATTTCTTTTTATTTTATAACATTAAAAGTAAAGTTATGCTTTCGTGTCGCTTTGTAATTCATTTAAAAAAAAAAAAAAAGACGAGATTGGGTGAGGAAGCTAAAAGAAAGTGATTTTGTTCTCTGATTGTTTCACGGCGGTTACATTCTAAAGCACAAACAGGTAACCAATAAACACTCAATAGATCATTTATTGTGGAGACATAAGCTCTTAGTTCCATTTCCCTCCTCTGCAATAAGGCAGCAGTAAATACGTCGTCGCAGTGAGACAAAACCTGGGATTTTGTTTCTATTTTCTAGATGAAACGGGTGTGCCGCCTGAACTGCAGGCTGCAGATTGTGTTCACCCTGCGACCACCAGCAGCCCTCGTCCCGTGTCATGTTGCTTTTTCATACGTCAGCGGACTCATTTGCCTAATCTTCACAGGTCTTTGGAAACGCAGATAACAATGGGCTGAAGGAAGCTTTTAGTTCCTAGAGAAGAACCAGGAACTTCTTGATGGAAACTCTGCGATAGTTTCACGGGTTTGAAGGATTATCAGAAGCCACAACATTGCACAGCTGTCTATAATACAAAGAGGAAGGTTTTACACTTCTGGAGAATTATCATGGCAACAATCATTTTATCCTCCATTGCAATGATTGCGAGGTGAACACAGGAATGTGCGCTTGTGCGTGCGGGATTGCTCAACACAGAGCTTTGCTGGATAACATTGCTTTGAGTTTTTTTTGTTTTGCTTTTGACAGAGCAGTGGACTCATTGAAATGTATGAGGTGGCTACAATGCTGGTGTCTGTTTGAACACGGCTTAAAAGTGTGCGTTGTGTCAGTCACATGAATTTGACCACTGTATCGCTGCAGTGTTTATTAGCCCCAAACTGCCAATGTGCTAACTGTATGCTAGCACATTGTATTCATTTAAGCCCCGGGCTAATTTGCGTCTCTTTGCATCTTTCTACTGCAGCCTCTAAAATTCACTTCACGTTCTGAACACACAGTAAGCCTTCAGTGACTTACTGTGCAGCGGGGCCCATTGTGACACTGACACCATCAACATCATAAGCCCATCTCCGGCGCAACTTCTGAAGCAGAGGGTGGAGGCAATCGAACAAAATGCTCTTGATGTTAAACACTTGAGCCAAGAAGTGCTGTCCCTGCATGTCAAAGCCGTCTCAACCCAGGTCTTTTGCTCCATGTGTCCAGTTTTAAAGACTTGAAAAAGAGTCAGAAAGGTCCACCGAATAAAAACCGATGAAGATGAACAAGATGCAACATACATAGAACACATTTAAATAATTTTAATTTAACGTTAGACAACTTTGTTTTACGTATTCTGCACGCAAAGTGTGGAGTGTGTCTCCAGTTGGTGTCTCAGAATGAATTTCCCTTCACAGTAAATAGAAGTGTCTGAACTAGAATCTGCAGGTCCACTCATATTACAGAATTACACACAACAAATAACAAACAAAAGACTTGTGCTGATGGTGGTGCTCAGGAAAGGTCATGGAGTCATTAAAGTTAAAGCAGATTATCCCCCTAGGAGCATAAATATTCTCAACAAATTATAAAGCAATTTGGAGACTGTCCTCGCAAGAACAACGACGGCTCAGTTATTTCAGCAAATGCCCCAAAACTACATTTGTTTATGACTGAATGTGCTCAGTTAATTTCATGGCAGTCTTCTCATGAGAGTTTTCTATTTCCTGTGTACAAATAGAAAGTTTTGCCCGTTGGCGATTCCAGAGAAAAGGTTAGGGAGTCACCAAAAATGGTTCATGTTAACACGTTGTTATGTTCAATGTCAAATATTTCTGCAAGGTTTCATTATTGGCAGGTAAACCAAAAAAATATAGATTTTGGGAGCTGGGAGAGAATGCTCACTTCTGACCTCACCTGCCCTCTAATACACTGTGGTAATCTTCATTTCCTGGCTTGAGTGGAATAGATTTCTATTAAGTGATTCATATCTAATAGAAATATTATGTTGACATCTCATAATGACACTATTGTCTGTCCTGATTTACAGTGACACCATGGGGAAGGCGATGAGCGGTGAAGTAAAAGATAAGTGAAAGTAAATAACCACATAGAAAGTCAAAGGAGAGCTTCAGCGACTGGAATAAAGGTGGAAAATGAGGATGCGTGCATGAACAAGTGAGCCTTAAAATGTGTGACAGGGCACAGATGGAGAACTTGTCTGTGTAGCACTTTCAGGTTTTATGATGTGTGGATGCTCTCTAAGTTATTGCTTGGAGGAAAAGATCACATACGCTCTGTGAAATTCTTTTTCTCTCTTTCCTTCGATTCCTCTCTTGCTGTGAAGTCCTGGTTATTGTTACCTCCCTGCTGTCTTGCTGTTATAAAACAAGTGAACTGAAAAACAGCCCTTCCTCAAAAAGCCTGACTCAAAATAAAAGACATTTTACAAGTGAAGGTGGATAAAAGCGGCATGATTTCTCGCACATTCGCACAACTCCAGAGCAAGCCTTTGCGGAGTCAATCCTATTGTCTGCAACGTACACAATGCAGAATTGGAAATAGTTTGAAAATTGGCTTTGCATATGTTTAAATAAAACATTTATTTGAGCAAACAACCACTAACTGCTTTCCTGTTTCTGAAACCAGTGTTGCAACAGTGTTGTAAAAGTACCGCATAGAAGGAAATCCACATTTGGGTCAGCGCAAACTGTGTTTATTGTTTTAAGTAAGCTGAACTGATTTCTATTTTTTTTCCCCTCTCTGTCTTGGAAAGAGATGGCACATACACAAAGGAGATAATGTCGTCTTTCATCTGTTGTCTGTCTCTCTCCCTGTCTTAAATCCAGTGGCATGCTTTAGATAACAGAGTAGCCGGTAGCTGCTGTCATACAGTACTTCTACAGTATATCATTTTGATAAATGAAGCCTTTCGGATGCACCTTTCCTGTCTGGTGTCAGAATCAGCCACGTGCTCCGTCCGTCAAATTTAATTTGTATCGACCTGCTTTTGAAACTCTTCAGGGGCATTTGTATTTATTTATCTGAGAAAAATGGAATCGTCAGCAGATGCCTCCGGACCTGTGACACTGCCCAGAATAGAGATCAGTATTTAAACAAATTAAAAACTTATTTTCCCCTTTTAGATTGGATTAGAGGAAGTTAAATAATACCAGGCCTGGTCCTTTAATCTGATATTGTCCATGTTTATTATGAGGCTTGACTTTTACTTTTGCTGCCAATTTTCTCAGTTTCATTATGTTATTTTTAAATGGATCTATTTTCTCTCCTCATCCTATTATACATCTTATATGCTGTATTAAATCTTCTGCAGTTTTCCTCACCCCACTCCTCATGTGGATGAAGTAGGCGCATGGTGTAAGCGGCTGTGTGTCCGCTGTTTGCATGTGCCCGCCTACATGTCCATTTCTCGGTCCAAGGTATGGACACCAGCTGTGGCCGGCAGCTGTGTGTGTAGTGCATTGTGTGCGTTTGTCCACCCATATGCAGGTGTGGGCACATACCCATTTTATGCAGCAGCTGTGTGTTTTGTGTGTGTTTGGTTATGGACAGCTGCTTAGTAGCAGGTGATGATTTTAGGAGCCAAGCACACAGTCAGCCAGGCAGGCGGCCAGGGGAACGACGGGGAGAGCTGAGCCCAATAAGATGTAAGGAGGCCTGGGCTGGGCGGTCACTCAACCAGGCCCTTCTGGACCTCTGCTGGATGGCTAGTGGTTCAGGAGAGACCCAGCTGTGGGTGTCAGTGTTTATACATGACTCTAAACTGGCCTGACTCCACGGACAAACTTACTGATTACTACAGTATATAAATCAGTCACAGGAAGACAGTTTCAGTAGGCTGAAAAGGGTCTGGGTTTATCTTCACCGTGGTTCTGATCCAAACCTCTCAAAGTCAGATTAGCTGTTTACGTCTACATGTACATGTAAATGTGACATCAGATGTGGGGGAAATGAGAGAAATGTGAAATTAAAGCAGACAGTAGAAAGAATACGCAAACAAAAAAGCGAGACTGCAAAGATGCATTTGATTTGATAGACATAAGGGAGGATGGAGTTTTTGAACCATTAGAAGAAGAGTGAGGTGCAAAAAAAGATAAAGCAGTGGAGCAGTAGGTATAAAAAGGTAATGGAGAGAGAAAGACTACAGGGAGCAAGAACGGCAAAAGAGAAGACGAGTGTATAACGCAAGGGTATACAATGAAGGAGAAAGCAAGATATACAAATATACTAAACACAGCAGAAAACTGCAGCTGTCAGCAAATTGCTAGGATAACTGCTGCCTATAAAATGTGAATGGGAAGCAAATGGGACCCATATGGTTTTGCTCTGTCATTCCATCTGTATTGAAGACCTGTCTAAAACCTCATTAAGGCCTTATGACACCTCCACTACTAAAATCAGACAGATGGTTATCAAGCTCTATGATGAGACACCAGCTGTGCTTATGACACAGAACGACATAGCCTATTTTGGGAGGGAAACAAGCAAACAAATGCTGGGTTCACTTTTCATTTAAATACTAGCAATCTATTTTGTTACATAAGATGAAGAAACACACAAACATGAAAAAGGCTTAATTAAGAAAATATGGCATTTCTTTCCATGTGCCATGCTTGTAATTTGTTTTGTAATCATTGTCTGGTTAAGTGGAAGGACATATTATTATCTTGAGTGATAATGGTATTGATAGGGCTCTAACAGAGATCCCAACATTTGTTAAGTTGGGACACCAAGCTGTGACCACGCGTTCTGGAGTTTTTTGCGTTGTGCAGTATTTGTGCACACTTTTTAATATGTCACACCCCTTTCCTGCAAATACGTTTCACTATTAATACGACCAGATGAACCTCATGTGACACTGTGGAGTTAAGAGGCAGATCTTAAGTGACCATTATTATTTATTAGACTCTCAATGGGGATATCCAACTTCTTCATTATCTGCTTAGTGTGCCTGGAAGACCGAGGACAAAATGCAGTTGGTGCAATGGCCAGGTTAAAGGTGCTAAATTCGATATTAAGAACATCAATATAGCAGCAAAGAACTAACTACTGTAAAGATATAGTGGAGTAATGCTCCCAGTCTGGTACATATCACCTTTAAGGATGTGCAGCTTTTAAAGCATGAATGACCTTTACACTTTTGTCTCAACTTTTCAAAGTGGAAATACAACAAAGTTGGACTATAATTAAAAAAAAATGTGCAGAACTTTCTCATAGCCTTGGAGCGTCAAGACTCATAAGTGAGCACACACAACACCAAACTACAAAATATATTTTCAACCAGAAAAAGTCATGGGTGTCATGTGGACAGAACATAGCAAGGTGTCACACACAGTACGAATGTATAGAATATACATTATCTCTAGTACACTGATCTGAAATATGGAAATACAGAGTCTGAAAATAGCATTCTGCTCTCAGTGGAAAAATGACATGTTTTAAGAGTAATGAGAAGATGAAGAATGGGATGTGGTGGTAACGTGCAAACGCACGCACGCACACACACACACACACACACACTCACTCTCTCTCTCTCTCTCTCTCTCTCTCTCTCTCTCTCTTTCATGTTTAATGCCTGGCCATTAGTCAAAGCTGTCACTGTACATACTAAGCCAAATCATTAGTATGGCGGTTGTCAGGTGTACTTGAGTGGCCATTAGTGTGAGAGAACTTGGTGTGGAAGACATTCTATATGAAGACAACAAGTAACGTCTGACAGCGTTTGCATTACGTTTTGTTTAAACTGTTATGAGGCGAGCCATTTAACTGGGCATATGCTTTGCATTTTGTATCGGATGCTACAGTATGATCTGTTGTTGATTCTTGCAGAAATAATCTTATTACTTGATTGTAAAAGAAGGTGAGAGCAGAATGCACATGAATGGTCTTAAATCAGTTACAGATACGGATCATTATTTAGTGTTACAGCAGGAACCCTCTGGGTCAAATTGATCACTATGAGCCGATGATTATTATAACTAATTTACGTTTGTCAGCGATGGCTGCTAGTGATGGAGACAGCAAAGTAGGCCTAATGAGAAGGGCTGCTTTGCTTTTTATTGAATGTTTCCTAATATAGTAGATCTGTTTGAAATGCAGCTCTAGCTGTTTCAAAGGGCGGCGGCTTCCTCCCAGGTGCTTTCCCTGTGCACATTCCTCTTCTGTCTCCATCCCCGCCAGCCATGACTGTTAGACGACACAAGGCAGCCTGAGGAAAGTTTCTCTGCTGTCATAAGCTTGGAGGAGACTACGCGTTTCATTGAGAGAAAATGTCTTCCTCTCTTGTCATGGTTTCAATGGGCACGTAGCACCAGTCGAGAAGCAGACGAGTTACCGCGAGGTATCATGAAGTATCATGGGGTAAAGTTATAAAATAGAATTACCATAGTTCGAAACAATTTCCACTTTTAGCAGACTACTTGATTGAACAGCATTTGAATGATTCTCTCCCATGCCATTTGATGCATTTACGCGATTTCTCACTATTGGCGGTTTCCACTGTAAAAACTGTACGTTTATTGGTGTTTTTTTGGAAAATTAGAAATTGCAGAATCTTGGATAACTAATATAAATATCAAGCTGAAAATTAGATTTGAAAAACATTTTTGTAATAGATATGGACACCAAAGCTCTCATCCATATGAGATTTGTTGTATTTGGCTCTCTTAGGACTTTCCAAATGCATTACACAGGTTTTGTCGGGATTAGAAGTAAATATTGTTAATTGTCCGAGACACATCAGCATCTGACGAATGAAAAGTACATAAACAATCTGAAAGAATTCACCAGCAATGCAGATGCTGCTCTCCAGCAGTCAAGAAACACTCACACAAGAAACTAAATATTACGGATAGAACATTTGAAAAACAAAAAGCAAAGCAATTGGCAAAAGTCCTTCCTGCAAATTCATTGTGCTTGGCCAAGGTAACGGCTCTGAGTCGTGTACACTTTTCATGAATAAACTATCGAAGGAGAAATTTTGCTGCCGACTGCTCAGGGAAGCCTACCATAATGACTTTGGGGATTGTGCAGCTGCACTGTTTTGTGACTTGAAGTTTTTTATGCCTCCACACCAGCAACAGCTGTGGCCAGAGGCATTATGTTCTCGGGTTGTCCATTTGTACATTAGTACGTCCGACCTGTAAAGTTTCGGGATTTCATCTTGCACGGTTGTGAAGCCATCGTGTTGAGAAAATACCAGCGCCGCATTCCCTGCTGGTAAATATATCACTATGTTTAATTTGATCTGTTTGTTTTTTGATAGATGACGTAGACAGAACAACAACTGAAGTTGTGCAGTGTATTTATATAAGCCTAGGATTCATAAGAATGAGTTATGTTCCTGTTTTAACATGCGTCGACACGTGATTTGTATTTTTGGCTGAACTCAACTGTTTAAGCACAGTGTGCCTCTTTACAGTATCGTATCTGAGGCAGCAAGTTCAGGAATTAATTTGCTGTTTAACTCTTAGTTTATTATCGTGACTTCAGGATTTAATGATTTCCTTTCACAGTATGCTTGATTGGTAGTTCTATCTTGGATTGACTAGAACATCTAGCATGCATCAAAGATATAAAGTTATACATTTTTTTCTTGCTTTACTTATTTAAAACTTTAAAAAAAACAACTTAAAAATACTGTCAGGTCTGACAATCTGTCTTGGTGCTAGCCTGACATCAATATTCAATTTCAGTTATTCTGCGTCACTGGCTGCCTGCCACAAATGTGTATCTGGCATCTACAGTACACTATATGCACTCAGGTATTCTTCAGACTGTCAAGGGCAATGTGACGGAATCGTTAGGAAAAGTTGTGTTTGTGTGCGTCGCTGTGTGTATGTACCAACATAAGCATTGAACTGTCTAAATGTAAAGGGTGTGTAATTAAAGTCAACCAGAGTGCTGTCAATATGCGGCGACTGCGGCTGAGAACACTGGTTTGCCCCATATTAAGGTTTAATTATGGGCCATAGGGTCCCTCGACAGGTGTGTGTGGGCACATTATGTTGCAGAGGTTGGAGGATGATTGCTCTGCACTGTTAGAGAGATATGTGACAGATGTGTGCCTACAGGTGCCTGTGTGTGTGTGTGTCTCTCTCTGTGTGTGTGTGTGTGTGTGTGTGTGTATAAAATCCACCATGAGGAACAGTAACAGTAACAGTCCCTTTTTTTCCACCATCATCCAATTAATCTTATTTTCCACAGTTGCTTTCAACATCAAGGAATTTGTTTGTGTCATAATGTGTGTGCCTGTAAAATATGTGTGTGTGTGTGTGTGTGCATGTGTGAGGTCGTTTTGCCGTGCACATGTTGTGCTTGCCTCCGTTTTCCTCCCACTGTGTCTATAATGAAAAGCTAAATGGCCGGGGTTAGCAATGATTAAAGATGGACAGCTACCTAGGAGGAGACGGCAAAAACAGCGGTCGGGAAATGACAGTTTGAGGTAAATGACAGCTCTGCTATGTTTAGGATAAATGGATCGTGCAGCTATATTCAGCCTTTCGCCATCAATTATTCAAAGACCCACCGACAAGACAAATCCCCAATAACTGAGATTCCTCTGCAGCAGTGGGGAAGCAAGTTTCTAACCAGGTGACATGATTCACCCACTTTCCTCTTCAGATCTGTTACATATTCACATCCGATTGAGTGCCTCCGTGAATTAGCTCTTAATTATCAGCGGTTCATTAACAACTAAGAATGTAATGGCCTTGTTATGGGGGCTATTTATCTGAAATTACCTGTGATATGTTCTATCATTGTTTCTCTATCATTGAAGCAGCATTATGACAGCTTTTGAGACAACCACTTATTCGCGTTATGGAGGAGATATCAGTGTGTGTATGTGTGTGTTTGCCTTCATTTGCATGTAAATGATGTGACTTGTTCTGTATGTCCTTGACGACGCTGATATTCATGCATGAGTG
Source organism: Pholis gunnellus (assembly GCF_910591455.1). Lineage (NCBI taxonomy): Eukaryota > Metazoa > Chordata > Actinopteri > Perciformes > Pholidae > Pholis > Pholis gunnellus. The sequence goes on along the minus strand of NC_136532.1, from coordinate 10,729,490 downwards.
TGTGCACATGTGTGATATTGTAGCACGTCTGACAGTGTGTTTTGATAACAGATGGGTGAATGGGTCATTTGTTATTTATAATTAGTGTGTGTCCGTTATACTCTGGACCTGTCAGTTGTGTAATCTAATAACGTGTGTGTGTGTGTGTGTGTGTGTGTGTGTGTGTGTGTGTGTGCGCATGTGAGTTACATTGTCAGACATTTCCGAGACAGTGTCAGGTGACACTGTGACACAACCTTTTGCTGCCTTCAACATCATTCAGTTTTTTTCCCTCCAGTACAAAGAAATGATGTGTAAAGTGTGTCTGTTTTTAGCCTGCTGATTTTAGTGTTCCTCTGACTTTTGAGCATGAGTTTAACATTTTTGTTTCATACTGAAATGTCTCGACATCTATTGACTGGAGAGAGAATCCAGAGAATCGATCGTAATGACTCTGGTGATCTCCTGACTTTTTAAAATTGCACCACCAGCAGGTTCAAATTTGCATTATTCAGTGAGATACCTCAACATTTAATCAAAGGATTGGTACAAAACCTTGAGTAGACATACATCCATGGTTTCCAGACAATGTATCCGTATACATTTGGTAATCGTCTGACTTTTGCTTTCATGATGAAAAGGTCAAAATGTTAATTTTGTCGAATAATTCAGTTCATGACCAAGTGCCTGCAAAACTAGAACATTCCCTTTGGTTTCAGTGGTACACTATACCTGCTAAACATCAGCATGTTAGCATTGTCATTTTGAGCATGTTAGAATGCTGCTGTTAGCATTTAGCTAACCTCACAGAGGGGCTAGCATGGCTGTGTAAACTTAAACGCTCTGTCTCCTCTCCTCTCCTCTCCTCTCCTCTCCTCTCCTCTCCTCTCCTCTCCTCTCCTCTCCTCTCTGCAGGATTCCCCTCCACCCAACAGTTACAATGTGAGTCAGACATTTGAGAAGGCTAATGGCCGTTCTTACTTAGAACCTGGAAATTAAGCAGCTAAGAGACAACAGAGCTGCTTCCTCTCTGCTGCGCCGCGGGATAATTTCTTCCTGCAATGTGACCCCACTGTACCAGGTAACACACACAAACACATACGGAACAGCATCACATAGAGAGAAACTGATCCATCTCTCTGTTTGAAAGCTGTACAGTTCACCCTTCCATCTTAATACAGTCCAATTAGCTCCATCTCTGCAGGCTTCTAACCTAATATTTACCTCAATTACACACCCATTGAAAAATGTTGTTTCAAAATTGATAGATTCATGACTTACTTGGATAATTTATGACTAGCCCCATTTCACCAAGGGACTCAACCCATGAGGAACCCCAAACCGTTTAACCAAAAACCAATTTGCATATAAATAGATTTGGACTGTTTGCAATGGTGTTTCTTCTTCACACACACACTGAAGCAGATGTGCAGACACAAGCATATGGACACTCATGCGCACATACTGAGACACACACGTTGATATGTGCATAGCAACACACACATACAATTGTTTTGCTCATTATGGAATTTGCATTTATGAATACGCCAACAGCATATGGAACATTATGGAACATTATATTCCTCATCATGCCGGGTCCCCTGTGATCACATTTCTCATAGAGTAAGAGCATTTAACACCCAGGCGCATTAGAGTGAGAGTCCCTGCAGAATGAATGTGTTTCATACAACGGTCTGAGACTTTAGAAGTGATTCAAGGTGTTTTATGATGTGCGCATTTTTTTTTGTTGGTATGTGTCCCTTAATTATATGATTTTGTAGTCATGAACCTGCAGTTACCTTTTAGGTCAGGCAAGCACCTGCTGCATTCTTACTGTCAAACTGTGTAGGACCAGAGAAGGATCATTTTTCTTATGTTTTTAACGGACAGAATACAATCCGTAGCCTTGGGTTCCATTAAACATTTCAAAATCAATTGTAAAGTTTGTTTCTATAATTTGAAAAGTTGGGCAGTTGAGGTTTTGAATAAAGGTTTATGGTAACAATGTTTTGTAATGGATAAACCCCTGAGGCTTAGTTTCTTCATTTTAAGAATAGTTTTTTAGTTCTTTGAATGAAAATGGCTTTGGAAGGGGTTTGTTTTTAGTTGCAGCACCGTGACTATATGTGTGTGTGTGTGTGTGTGTGTGTGTGTGTGTGTGTGAGTGGTGATTTAAAAAAGAAAAATTGTTAGTGCCTCTTTGCTTGTTTGATATCATATCAGCATGTGTGCAAATGTGTGTGTGTGTACATGGATCTCTGTACGGCCTGCTTGTGTGTTTGTCTCAATCTATATCCATAACATTGACACCTTTTCCAAAAAGACAAAAATAATTTCTAATCTCTGCAGAGTTTTTGAGTCGATCTATACAGTTTACCACATCTTGGTGCTGGACAGCAGGACGGTTTAGTATTCTGGTAGACTGAGCTTTGATCATAGTTCCGACAGTTTCAGTTACATTAAACTGCATCTCATGAAAAAAGCTTGGCAAACCCTGTCAACTCAGTTCTGATTCATACTCTACAATGCACCCACGCTGCTGTGACTTTTGTTGTCCAATATGTATGACAAGGAGCAAAACATCAGGCTAGCTTTCTACATAATAGAGAAAAGCATTAACATTTTTTTAACCTTGAGCCAAATAATTCTTCCCAATCTTAATGCCATAGCTGATTCAAATACCAGCAATTCTACATTATCTGCCACAGCTGCTTTGCTGTAGACCTATTAGCATTGCCAAGGGCGGAATGTGCAAAAGGTTTGAGGCTTTAGCTCGGACCAAAAGTATTTCACCTACCTCAACCCACACATGTAACACTTAAAAACGTGAATGAGTAGCCGTGGTGAAAAAAACCCCTGTGATGCTCAAACCTTCGGTTTCTTGCTTTCACTGAAGGTCACAGTATGCACTTCTTTAAAGTACCTTTAAAGTGTCTGAAGAACTTATGTGCCTCTGTTACAGCAGCTAAATGTGAAAGGATGTAGTTGGGTGTGAATTACGTGCGCATGTGTTCATCAGGCTCTGGCCAGTACAACCCCAGTGTGAAATCTTTCCCACAAATGTCTCTGATCTCCTCCAGAGAAGATTGATTCAAAGTCTCTGCGGACACCAACCCTGGACCAGGTGCTTATCAGGTAACGCTGTTAAAGTTTTGCTCTCGTGAAACATTCTTAACTCCCAACTCACTCCCAGTCTACTTGAGTCCTTGAGCAGCCCACATTCAGTGAAAGTGCACTGACATCAGTAGTAGGTATGGATGTGTGTGTCCTTGGGTTTTAATTTGCTGTACGACTAAGAGTGAGAGTGTTATGAAAGGTGGGTGTGTGTACACAGACCCTGTTTGTGTGTCTGGCATATGCAGGAGAGGCCACGGATATATGGCTGACATTATCTCATGTTTTGATCCTCAGAGAATCTATCAAATTTCTCTCGCTGACCTTGAGCTGAGCGGAAGAAATTGATTGATTTGTAAGAAAAATCCAAACTTCAATAAGTTTCTGTCGTTTCGACCAATCTCCACTGATGCAACACGAGGCTGAATGATGCAGTTTCCTGCTTTCGGCAGCTTTTCACTCTGTGGGAGAATGTACTTAATTGACCTGCCTGGTTAAATTAAAGTGGGAAAAGTGAGTGCATCTTTTATTAAGTGTAATGTTGTTTAATGCGGCCACCTTAGACTGCTGACAGAGACAAATGCACTTTATGGTAGAGGCATAATACAGCTGTAATGGAACCTAACCAGAACCTAATCTCTTCCTGCTCCATTTCTGTGTGTTTTAATAGGAATTACAGCTTTGGGTTACAGCTGCAGGTGTGAGTGTGTGTGTGTGTGTGTGTGTGTGTGTGTGTGTGTGTGTGTGTGTGTGCGTGTGTGTGTGTGCGTGTGTGGAATGATTGAAAGAGCTAATGTTGCTTCCAGTCCCTGCTGACTTTGAGTTGTGAACATCAAAGACAAAACCACTGAGTTTGATTTAAACCTTGCTACAGAGTTCATCATCATGTTCATGTCCATGGGTGTAATGTTATCACAGGGGCTCTTTCTTCTCTTCTGCCTGTCTGCCTGTCTCCCTATCTGTCTGCTGTCTGTGTGGATTTATCCCCTCTACTTTTCCCTCTGTCATCCCTCTGCAGTTCACTGTCTCTGTCTGTTTCCATCTCTATGTCCCTCTCCTCTCATTCTCCCAGATTCCTTATGGTTATTAAGCAACTGTTTGGATTACAGTACCTATAGCCGGGTACACACCATATCATTATTTGGCTGATTATAAATATGGTTTGGGCTCTACAACCAATCTTGATTGTGTTCTGATAGTTTTACTGCCCTTCATTCTAACCTAGATTATTTAAACAACGTTACATTTTCATGACAGGATTTGGGACCACTGCAATCATGTGTTGGGAAAAATGATACAGTGAAGCACAGTAATCGTGACAAATGACAAAGGTTATAAATGCCACACTGTATACCTGCTTGAATATGATTGGACAATACATCAGTCAGATGGTAGCCAAACAGCCAATGAATGAAGTGTGACATTGGTGCTGCCTGAACTTACACTCTGCTCCATTCTACCTCATCAGGTTTTAGTACAGAGCAACAGCTCACTGGAGGTTCAACTACACTTATCAAGTTTAGCTTTTTCCAGTTCTCTCTTCAGAATATGCTGTCTGTCTCTCTCATCCATTTCCCCCCTTTTCTATGGACATTGCATTATAAATTAGCAAGGCAAACCGTTTTTGATGGATGTCCTTTTTGGTACAGGACCACTTTGTGTTCTTGCTGCATTTAATTGCTTGAATATGATTGGACGGTGCCAGTCAGCTGGTAGCCATGCAGCTGATTAATAAGCCAGTGATTTTGATGCATGAAGAAAAGCAGCCAATGCTGGTACCATTTTATTGCTTAGCCTGACCCCCCATCCTCTATTCCAGTTCATCAGGTTTCAGTAAAGAGCCACAGCTCACCTGAAATTCACCTCACTCTTATGAAGTTCATTCCTCCACAGCTTTCTCTTTTCTCCAGAGCTCTCTCTCTCTCTCTCTCTCTCTCTCTCTCTCTCTCTCTCTCTCCCTCCCTCCATCCACCAGCTCTTCTGAATTGTTTCTTTTCTTTGTCTTTCCCGTGCATATGGAACTGCTTATGATTGTGACCCGTTTCAGTTTTGGTACAGGAACATGAGAGATTCTTTCTGACCACAAGAATAGAAATCCTGTGCAATATAATCAGTGCGAGTAGTCGTTATTTTAGGTACATGCTTAAGCTTGGTATGTTTAAAATAATCTTAACGTTAAAAAGCATGTCCCAGTGTGTGAGTGTGGCAGCGTGTATCGCTTTGTAAGTAGTAAGCCTCAGTAATGTTGGCAGAACGCAGTGCATATTTTCTCCACGTACATTTTTAAAACCTCTATCACCTAGACGTATGCTGGTGGTTGTTCTTTCATCACCATACGCTGTGTTTTTCTGCTCTTTATCTGCTTTACACGTCCCTCTCTGCCTCTCACTCGGTCTCTCAGCTCCATTTCTACTCTCTTAAGGGGAAACTGTGGCTTTTCCACTGACAGCAGCTAGTAAAACTGTTGAAGTATCTCATACAATCCTCCACTCCTCTCCTTTCCTGAAAACATAATCTACCAGGGCATTCAATTTAAAGTAAAATCAAAACTCTGCATTTTGGCTTTTCAAGTGTTTCTCTGCTGCCACTTCAGTCAAAGCAGATTGTAGAGTTAATGTTGGGAGATAATTGGCACAAACTGCCAACATGTGTTAGTTTATGGAATTGAGCTTATGACAATGCTTCCTGCTGTAGAACTTATTTGCAGACCAATATTTAAGGCCCTGGGCCCTGGTTTTGACTCTGACACTGGCTGGCCGAGGGCTCTTTGTGTGGAGTTGCATGTTCCTCCCGTCCTTAGATGGGCTTCATCTGGGTGCTCCAGTTTCCTCCCAGTATAAGAACAAGCAAGTCTGTTTTAATGTTTCAGCCCTTTGATAGACTGGCTACCTTTCCACTGTGCCCAATGTGAGCTTGAGGAGGCCCCAGCCCCCCTCAACAGGATTGTGTGTACAGGAGGACTGTCGATGATAGTCAGAAGGAGAAACGTATCCAGCAAACCGGTAGTGTCCTAATTAGAACTTCCCAGCCTGACAAGTACCCATCACTTTCAAACTCCACACAGTTTGCAACACGCGCCTTCTGTTAGGCCTTTTAAGCCTCAAGCTGATGACATCGTCAGGCTAATTTTCCCAAACTTTCAAAAAGCTACCTGCAGAGTCACTTAAGACATTAACCAGCTGTTCTGGCGCCCTTCATGAAGAGTTAAACCGAACTTGATGGATAGAAACGGTGGAAGACACATTCCCTTCACACAAACAATGCACTAATGTGATTTGTGTCAATTTCTGTCTTTTTTCTTTTTTAACATCAACTCGTGTTTACATCACATCACCCCATATTAGTAGTGCAACATTTAAATGGTTGTATGTATATGTTTCAACTATGTGTTTACTTACAAGCGTTTTATCTAAATAGCTTGTGACACCTGACACCCCAAGTACAATAAATGACTTCGCTTTTAGTTGTTGTTTGGTTGTTCTCTCTCTGACTTGAGCCCCGCTGTTGATTTGGAGTTCATACATATGTGTTTCATTGTTTGACGTGTCGTGGCTCAATTTAGCTTGAGGAGGTTCAGTTCTCCTATTCTTCAGTGTGACGCATGTCTAAGCTCTCGTTTCTTTAATTAGCCACGTGACTGTGAATCTATACGACACCATAGGCCACGCAGAGGTAAAGATGGTGTGAAGTGGTGCAGAGAGGGAGAGAGGTAAGATAGTGTTGAAGACAAGCAGGCAGAGGGAGTGGCATGGTAGCGATGAGTGAGAGAGACGGGGGCAGAGGTGAGACAGTGAGGTGGCAAAGGGTAGAAGGAGAGAAGCAGAGAGACAGACAGCAGCAAACCGAGCTGCTGAAGAGGGTAGTTAAATTCAACAGCTGTAAATGTGTTCTGAGGACCTGCAATCTGAAACAGACGGCCGCGGAATGGCTTAGCAGCTATTTCAGCATCAGCGTGTTCGCATATGCATCCACCCGAACATGTGCATGTAATGCCGTATAGCTATCTACTTGAGCGGCATTAGGTCACAGTGAGGGCTCATTTAGTGTTTCCATTAAATGCGCCACATGAGGCACCTACTTCTGGAGGCTCGATTACCTTTCTCGTGCACAGCACATGTCGGCTCTTATTAGTTGGGCTTAATTTAACAGAGTGTGGATGGAACAGAGGAGTATAAAAAGACACGGCAGTAGACGTCAAGCAGAAGCAAATATGAATTAAATGCTGTGATCTTTGCTGATGTACAAGCCTGCAGAGTGCAAAGCACATCCAGAGCCAAAACAAGAAGCTCAAGTTAATGTGATATTCATTATGAGTTAGAACAGATGGTGTCCTTACCAAAGCTGACATTTCATCAAACTTTCCTCAGGGTGTGCGCTTTATGTCTCTACATGTGCTTCTTTCCTGTGAGAGTTTTTATAGTTCCACTTTTATTTCTTCTAAGTGGGAAGCACTGCCACCTGATACCACCTCATCATGTTCTCATCATTATTTCTGATGAGGGCAGCGAGGTAATATCCCTTATAATTTAAAATGCAAAAATATCTCTGCATGGCTGCATTTATATTCAACACACCCACACTGCACACACTTTCTGTGTTTGTTTGCTACCTTCTTTTTGTGTGAGTTTGGAGAGTTGGAGACCCTGACTTAACACAGGAGTTTGCATGACTATACAGTATGTGTGTGTGTGTGTTTATAATATATTTATATACATATATAAAAGTATTGAAGTGATAGGAATAAAGAAGTAAATAAATAAATGTTGGTGTATGGTTGATATTAGTTGAAGCTTCATTCTAAAGTTTAAGGAAAGTACTATTTACTACACATTTTCCCTTAAATGTGGCCTTCGTAACTCTGTGGTCGTATTTCATACTAACTTTGACCGAAAGTAAGCGCAGCCAGCGGACTAACTCCATAGGGATCTACATCTGGCTCAACTATACGGCTGACCTAACTACTCCATATTCCTCCTATAAAGGTGTTTTGATCATTCTCTCCCCATGATGGTTTACCCAAAAAACAACAGTATTAAACTACTATGCTTAAAATGACTAATGTTCTCCCCACCAAGGAGTCTTAGTGGCCTTTATTAAGGCAAACCTTACCCATAGAGGTGGCCGATCAGACAGCAGTCTTACAAATCATTATTGTTGCGGCGCTGACGAACGACCTATTTTGTTGTTGAGGATTCAGATATGAGGACTCTCTGTTTCTGTCTATTGCATTATGTATTTGTAGCAAAACAAAGGCTTCTCCTTATGTGTGGTGAACGTGCAAATCTCTGCATTCTCCAACAGAGAATTTGCATCCTTCGTTTTGCTGGCGTGTGTGTATTCAGGTTTAGGACGAAGCTTGTGCTGTTGTGTCATGTACTGTATGTGTGTTGTGGGAAAGACTTTGCATCCAGCACTCTTGTGCTTATGTGCACGCTTGAACACGTCTACATACATACCAAATAACATCATCGCCAACTCCCCGCACAGATTCCCCCTTTTCCTTCTCCCCTCTGTGACCTAGTGAAACATCCCATAATCTCCCTTATTATTGCTATGCCGGTGGTGTCGTCACTTCCAAGAGCTCTTCCACATCTTACCGACCTCCTGGGCAACCCTGAGGGTGACCTGGAGTTGAACCCGCAACCCTTTTCCCAATAGGATCAATACTGAGATCTGAGCGGCACCGCCAATGCGCCTAAATCCTTCTGTGGTACCTCTGGCATACTGATGCGTGTATGTGCGCTGGGAGGTTTGGGGGGGAGAGAGGGAGAGAGAAAAAGAGAGCTTTTGTAACATAGAAGAGGTAGATTCTTCAGGTAGTACCTGTGTGGTGTGTGTGTGTGTGTGTGTGTGTGTGTGTGTGTGTGTGTGTGTGTGTGTGTGTGTGTGTGTGGATGTATAGAGAGTGACAAATAGTTTCTTTTGTGTTTTGTTTGGTGAGGTGATTTTAAGGTCAGAGCTTGAAGCGCATGTCGACAGCCACAGATAACGGAATTCTTTCTCTCTTTTTTCATTCATTGATTGCTGTCGGGATGTAATGAGAATGCCACTAAATATAGAAAACATGTTTTTGAAGCAGATTATCAACCCTGCCTTCAATGACCACTTTTCTAGCAGAAAGACGAGTGTTGTACTTTGGGTAATTTGTTTGGCTATGTGAGTTCTTTAAAATTAAGTTTGTAATGCAATCAATAAGTAGTTATTTTACGTTTACAGTCCAGTGGCCTTTTCAAAAGTCGAACAAGGACCAGACAAAGAGGACGAAGAAAAAAAGTCTAAAAAATCACTGGCAATATATCTTAGCAGAGAATAATGTGCTTCACACTCCACTTTGAGACATGTAAAGTCAAAGATGACTCCTCAGTTCAGTCAGGACACTCACGTCAAAGTTTGAACCATTTTTTGCAAAAATACTAATTTTAGTGGCTCATGTGATGCTTTGGAACTATTCTGTGTAACCACCAGCAGCCTGACGTACAGAACGCATAGAACCCATCAAAATGTATACGACTAAATAAAGCTCATACAATACTATATAATAATGCTAAAAAATAAAATAATAATAATAACACAGGAAGAGGCTGTTGAGGTGGAGAGCATTATGGACTACCTATTGTGAGAGAGGTCGTGTGATTGGATAGCGTAAGGAACATGTGACTGTAAAAATGACTTCCAGGCCTGCCTGAACTATCGTGAGGCTCCATTCTTCAAAAAGTTGTGTGTTTTTGTGACCTGTCCATTTCTTGGACGATATTGTAAAGCTGTTTCATACGAGGCTGTTGGCTCCAGTAAACAGGTTCAAACTCAGCTCATGGGAAGTTTTATTAGACGGTTGAATGCAGTAAAAAAACAGGGTGATTTGTGGAAAACGCCAAGAGCTGCTGATTACTCCTGTTTTAAAGTAAAAGGACAACCGCCTGCCATTCCACACTTCATCATACTGGCCGCCATCCATTCATTTTAGTTTGTTTCTTTCTATATTTCGAAGTCTTTGTTGCCTGTTCAACAACAACAAGCTTGTGTTTACACCTTTTAAACATGTCCCTCTACGTACATATTCTTATAGTGTAAAAGATCTTGTTGTCTGGATCTTTTCACATCTAGTGCTGTACAGAGCTGCATAAAGGGACTGACTGTTGTTTAATGCACGACAAACTTTTTGAGTCTACCGTATTTTCAAAATTCAAGACACACAAACATACTGTATTGCTCTTATTGTACCTTCTTTGTCACCTGCTCCTCATCTGTTTGTGTCTCCGCAGCTGAGTCCAGGCATCATGAACACAGTACTGAAGGGCACCTTCAATGTGACGCTTAACAGCCCTCTGGGTCACTGCTGTTCCCCCCGTGTGGCCCCTGGCCCTTTAACGGCCCACAAGACCATTAACTCTGTCGCGCCCAACACCTTCATTGCCACCAGCACTTCTTAGCGCTCTCTGTAGGTCAAAGTTTAGAGGGGAAAGGTGGGTGGGGTAAAAGGTCAATCTTAAGGTCATCCCATTTGAATTCATATTCTGTGGAAAGCTTATTTGTCATGAATATTTATGCCTCTATCCATTTCTGTTGAATATACAATAGGCAATGAATTGTAACTTTACTAAGCTTCTTAATTACATGAGCAGAATTGTAGATATAGCTTGATTTTGCAATAGCAATATGTGCAAAAATGTAAAAGAAAAGCGTTTTAATGACAATAATAATGAAAGCACTTTACAGCTTGTTTGAGTGTCTTTCTCTTTTCAGTATTTCTATTCCCCGCCACTGTTGAAAGCTACTTTGTTTTGCCGTGTGTGTGTCTAAGCCCAAAATTTGCTGTCAAATAACAACACACGGTAGATCCCTAGAACTGCTCTTCTGCTGATCGCCTTCCGTGTTTCAAGTGTTGGAAATTTCACTCACATTTAATTTCACAGTTAATTTAAAAACCAGAGTAGCTAATTACTTCTGACGTGTTTTTGTTGTTGTATTTATCGGAGCAAACGGCTGACTGATTAACTTCTTTTTTTTTATTGTTTCAGGCAGCAGTTTGGAGGAAGATGGCTGTTCTTTATTCAGTGTCCCAAAGTGAAATACCTTCAATGGACCCTGCATCCACAGCTGATGGTTCCCTCATTCTTTGCAGTGATGACAAGTTTGACACACTGATTCAGCTGTTTTTGTGGATCAGTTGCCTCTGCATAAACCACTTTGCTAATCAATAACAATTAAAAAGCTATTAGTGTGAATATTGCCTGAGGTCTTTTGAAAGCATGTTTCTCTTGATGTCTCTTTGTTTTCTTAAAGCAGCAATCAAGAGATCCAATCTGACAAAGATTAAACATGATGAGAACGTTTTTCTAGAGAGATTTTTACTGTGCTGCTCATATTGGCTAATGAGAGGAAAGCTGGGCACGTGGTAGCACGGGATCACATAATCATTAAGCTTGATGTGAACTCACACAGTCTTATCCTTTGGAGGCCAAGATTGTCAGAAATCCTGTTTTATTCCATGACAATGAACCGGTGCATGTGACAATTAGAAAAAAAATTGCTGTTAGAATTAGAAAAAAAAGGTTTGTAGCTATACATTATTGCTTAGCATGCATAAATCATGACACCATTCATTATGTATATTTGTGCTGACCACCAGAGCTACAGGTGTGAAAGTCATACAGAGGACTCATAACTTATTTTCCAGTTTTTGTGATACACTGATAGGCTTTGCTCATTAATCAATGCAGCCCCCACTTTCACACACATACACACTCATACTGCGCAACATGCAGGAACACACATTCAAACCAAAAGAGGCAACTACACATAAAAGTACAGTACATTCTGCTCATACAAAGCATAGATTTTAGGTGTGAATCAGTGGCATTATTTGGTGCTTTATACCTGGTTTGAACTGAGCAAGCAGAGGGGAGATAGAGACGAGAGAGAGTCAGGAAGAGGAGTGAGGAGTTGTGTGGAGCAGTGATGGAGGACACTATACCTGAAACTAACTCAGCAGTAAGCAAAATACGCATATTTGCTTTCTTGCCAATAGTAGAGAAGAACTGTAAAACATTTCTCATTAGGCCGTTAAATATGAAGCTTCAGCCGCAGCTGCCAACGTGGGCAAGTCTCCGCTGATTGCCTGGCATATCCAAAATGACAACTGTTGCCGGCCAAGAAAAAGTCTGGCACATATTTACCCCATGTAAAACAACACTTTGTCATTTTTACACTTAACGCTTTTGTGCAGATGAAACAAACCAGATGTAATGTATTCATTATTTAACTTTACAGGTGCTCGTTGGTGGATTCTGTTCCCTTCAGACAGAGCCAGGCTAGCATTTTTCCCGGTTCCAGTCTTTATGCTAAGCTAAGCTAATTTGCGACCGACTGTAGCTTCATGAGAGTGGTATCAATCCTCTCATCCAGCGCTCAGTATTGCTTTGAGAAACACTAAGAAACACTTGTCTTATTATAATATATGATATGTCTTCATGATTATCCTACTACTCGACTATCCCTGGACCCTGACCTTGTATACCTGGTACCAGAGAGGCAGAGGTGGCTGGCTGTGACGAGGCGATGCGGGCGGTTCAAAGTGTCAGATAAACCACTTTTACTGGCCGTTACCTCTGGAGAGTGTAGATTTATGCTCCTTATCTCCACTGATCACTCACCGTAAATCAGCTCTTCATGGCTGTGTGTAAATGTGAGTGTTGCCAGCCTTTACAGACAAAGAGAGAAAGCAACAAGAAGTGTTTAAGCATCACAAGAAGATGCAGAGAGGACACCGTTCAGGTTGATTTTCTTGTTGTCATATCTGATATGAAATAACCTTTTCCCAGATGTCTGGCTCCCCCCCAGCCTCCTCCGAACTACCTGTGTTGGATCCGTCCACGCCCTGCTGTGTTCAAAATGCCTCTCTGAGTGTCCAAAGTAACAGGTTCGATGGAGCACCATGTCTCTGATTGCTCCTGTGGGCCTTTTAGCCTAATGAGGTGTTTACCCCCTATCATTATTCAGCTGGGAGCGGAGCGGGAGACAGAGGGGGGAGAGAGGGTAGAGAGAGGAGGGTAAGATATACAGTAAAATGGACGCAGAAGAAAGTAAAGAAAAAAATGGAGGAAAAGGAGAAAAGGCAAGTAGAGGATGGAGGGAAAATGAGACATTGTATATGGGCAGAGGAAAGATCAGGGAGTTAAAAGAAAACGAGAGGCAGAGGAGGAAAGAAAGGCAGAGAGGAAGGCGAAAGAGCCTGGTGTTATTTATGCCTCCCTCGGCACTCGTCTTTACCTTTTTTCCCCCACGAGCTGTTTTACATCGGCGATCTAATTAAATCAAATAAATCACATTGCACACACACGCACACACACACACACACACACTCACACACTCACACACATGCACACACACAGTCACACACACACACAGTCACAACAGCCCCTCCTGATGCTGGGATTGTGAACATCTCCTCCCCCTACCCCCTCCACCCGAGATTGAATAAATCTCGATTATGGTGCATTACACGGCACATCATTCATGTTGTTTATAGGTCTAAAATATGCAAACAGACCAGGGGCATAAAAGTGATCGATGCTCGAATGTGCTCTTTTTCTCTGTTCTGTTCTCATCTCTCCCGCAGCACCAAGCGGCGTCACTTACAGATGTCTCGTGTGGGATGAAGACATATTGTATTGTGTCCTTACTTTGTCCCCTCATGATGGCTATTTTCATTGTCTTTGTGCCCAGGCATCCACAAGGCATTTTTATTACCTCATTCACTAAAGCACTCTGTCTCTGCCGTTGAGCCATTATTAAATCCAATTAGCTCTGCCAAACCTTGAAGCTGTCGCTGAGAGATCTCTTGATAATTGTAAAACAGGGGTAAGTTGATCAGTGTTTTTATCGGTTACAGTGGGACTCTTAATACACGAAACATGCAAACAACCAGCAGCTGCTAAAGCTGCAGTTCCTTTACAAGAAATTACTGCTTCTAGGAGATAATTGTTTGAGGATATGTTGTCCAAATATGTTGTTAGCAAACGTATTTTTTATTTTTTTGGGCCGACCCAAGCATGAAATTTAATATTCCATGCTAAACAAAGTTTAAAAAAGGGGCTTCACCTGTTAAAAAAGACAAAACTCCACAGATTACTGTATAAATCCATGATTGTGATGGGTTTATTTCATTGTTTGGGTTACAATATCTCATTTGCAATGTCATTGAGATGTAAAACAATATAGCTAACATTACAAGAAACAATGTAATTAATAAACCAGATAAAATTACAGTTAAAAGCATTTACAATAAATTAAAACAGGCTCTGAAACAAGGTGATCAGTCGTGTCGGCAGAGAGTCCAAGTTAAAGGCGTTTAAGATTATTCAATGTATGAGGTCTTTTGTAAGAGAATGACATTTCTCCTATAGTTCAGATGGACTGTGGAGCAACAACCTATTCTGTTACCAAGATTAAGTGAGTTCAGATTCAAAAGGGATATGAATATAGGGTGGAAACATTTGCATCAAAGCTAGATGAATAAAAAACAACTCTGGTCCGTTCTCATAGCCAAACGTCGACAGTCATGGCTTTCAAATCTAGAGTACATCAAAAATGTTCTTTATAGATTTTTTTAGTATGTGCTTTCTGATGTTATTCTTTTGCAAACGGTAAAAAGATAAAGAATCTCTCATTTAATGTTGTTTTTCTTCTGGTTAGAGTCGAGTTTCGTTCCATTAAACTTGAAGCTTTGCTTCAAAATCAAAAATATTATGACGTATAACACTGAAGATGACATTTCATCCAGATCATTCCACATTTCTTCTTTTTTCAGCAGACTAAGCTGGGAGCAGGAGGCGGTTGCTAATGTGCACAAAACCTAAAAAGACTGAGATGGAAGGAGTATATTTAGTCATATTTTGGTGGATCTGTGTGTTTGGAACGCACTGAGCATGTTGATGGACGGTAAAGTATGCTGCAGGGGTGGTTTGGTAACTTTCTATTTATGGTTTTGTTCTTTTGTTCCACCGTTAATGAGTCATTGTAAACTACAACATTTCTTTGCTTCACATATTACAAAGTAGAGAAAGTCATTGGTGAAACTCACCGGAGGTCAAACTAGTTTCATCAATCCTCTGCTGACCTTTAACACTCATTTTGTCAATACATGTAAATGCAAAGTGCTATATTTAGCCACAATCATCTCGAGATGACAGCTTCGCGCTCGCAAACACAGCTTGTTGAAAGCCAGATTAGCTGGTGTCTTTAATTAAAGGAGATGTATAGTAGTGCAGAAGAATCAATGTGGAGGTTAACAAGTGCTGACAAGGGCAGAAGAGACAGCAGGGCTTCATTTAGATACAGTGAGAAGAACGAGACAGGGTTACAAGCAGTAGCAATCACTGCTGAACTCCTCCCTGCATCTATCCACCTTTAGGCCTGTAGCTGCTGTGGATAATTTTCTTTCTTTAATGTAGTGCACAAGGGCATTATGGGTGTTTCATGTTTTGGAGCTTGTCAGGAAGCAGCTTGAGGCTTCTGCAGAAATGAGATTTACCCAACAGTAACTCCAATTCTTGAGAGTACATGCAGGTCTGCTGTATATAACATGGGAGAAAAACAATCGATTATGATTTAGGCCTTTTGTTGCCTCTTGTGTTTACTGTCTGTACCACTATCTTCTGTCTGTAAGAAAACATGTCATACTTTCTCAAAGTGTTGACGTTGCAGGTACATGGAGCAATATTCTGATTAGTTGAAAAATCTGCATATTTAACACACTGTTGGAACACTTGCTGGCCACATATCTCAACTGAAAGATATTATATATGTTACACACTTGGCTGAAATACTTACTTTTTCTTCACCGTCCCTCTCACAAACACACACGCACACACACACACACACACACACACACACACCTACACACACACACACACACACACACACACACACACACACACACACACACACACACACACACACACACACACACACACACACACACACACACACACACATATATCCCCCCATCTCTGCGACTTACTGATACATCATTAAACTCTTGCATGAGACAAACTGTGTCAAAAGTTTTTAACTATTCAACAGTACGCCTACATTTTGTCTGCCGAACTGAAAGGTAATTCTAAACTGTATTTTTATTTTTACACTTTTCGGCTGCTCATTTTTACACTATCAATACTTCCCAAAGCATACTGTAACTACAGTCGTGACACATTCAGCATTGGCACTCTGAAGAGCAAACATAGCGGCAATAAGGCGGTGAGAGACGCTAAACGACAGTACTCTGAGAAACTGCAACACCAGCTCTCAGCAAGTGACTCTACTTCTGTCTGAAGAGGCCTCAGACAGATCACCAACTACGAGACTAAATACATCTTCAATACCTCCCTGGGGACATGCCACATACCAGCCTGCTTCAAGACCTCCACCACCATCCCCGTCTCCAAAAAAACAAGGATCACAGGACTTAATGACTACAGACCGGTCGCCCTGACCTCTGTGGTTATGAAGTCTTTTGAGCGCCTTGTCCTGTCCCACCTTAAAACCCTCACCGACCCACTCCTGGACCCCCTGCAGTTCGCCTACAGAGCCAACAGGTCTGTAGACGACACAATCAACTTGGCCCTTCAGATGGTTGTGGATTTCAGGAAGAATGTATCCCCACCTGCCCCTATCACCCTGTGTGACTCCCCTGTTGACGCGGTGGAGTCCTTCCACTTCCTGGGCTCCGTCATTACCCAGGACCTCAAGTGGGAGCTTTACATCAGCTCCGTCACAAAGAGTGCTCAGCAGAGGATGTACTTCCTGAGGCAGCTAAAGAAATTCAACCTGCCAAAGACAATGATGGTGCACTTCTTCACAGCCATCATTGAGTCCATCCTCTGCTCCTCCATCACCGTCTGGTACACTGCAGCCACTGCCAAGGACAAGGGCAGGCTGCAGCGCATCATTCGCTCTGCCGAGAGGGTGATTGGCTGCAATCTGCCGTCCCTCCAAGACTTGTTCGCTTTAAGGACCCTGAAGCGAGCAAAAGAGATTGTAGTTGACCCCTCTCACCCTGGACACAAACTGTTCATGCCCCTTCCATCTAGCAGGAGGCTGAGGTCCATCAGGACCAAGACCATGAATAGTTTCTTCCCATCCTCAGTCGGGCTCATCAACAAAGCCCGGGTCCCCCACTGACTCTGTCATCCCCAGGACAATTTCCTACCGGTCACTCCCCTGCACTGAATTTAAATACACTCAACACTTTTACACTACACTTACATCTCACTTGTTTATAGTCCTGTGATCTGTTCGATTGTGCACTTTATTTTATATTTTATTATTTTATATTTTTCTGTACATTTTAATATGTTTCTACTTTGCACTGTGTTGATTGTTAAATGTTATGCACCTCCCGTCATGTCAAATTCCAACATACCATGGCAATAAACGGTTCTGATTCTGATTCTGATTCTGATAAGGTTTTTCAATAGTCAGCACTTGTGTGTGCTTTTTCCTCTATTTCATTCAGCACAGTGCGGCTATTATGCTCACGCAGTTCGACCCGTTTCAGCAGATCTGCTCACTTAACAACTAACGTCTTCTGACCTAAGATGGCCACTGCAGCTTCACAGGATTGCTTGGTGACTATAGGCTACTAAACACAGGACGGATGATTAATATATTAATTTTACCTGCACGCTTTTACAACTTGTCTTGGAAATCAAATCAGTGAATATTAGACAGCAGAATTTATAATAAAGCCTCAGTAAAGATATTCAAGCCAGTTATAGTCTGGTTTTGCAATAAGACAAGAAAAGCTGTTGGGTTGTAGCTGCTGTCTACACATATATTTCGAATTCCTCCACTTTTTCATTTATTTGTGCAGTGACCTGTTGACTGTGATTTGTGAATGACTTTGTGCATGCCTGCTTGCTGCTTGTGAGAATTTCTTCATTTTTGTTTTTAAAGTGTGCTCTATAATGAGATGAAGATTGAATATAAAACTGAAGACAAGCCTTACAGGCTGTCGTGTGTATGATAGACACATAGGCCCACAGTATACAAGAGTGTGTAAGGCATGTTTGTTTTTTATCTCTAAATGTGTTCAGCTCTTCAGTCCTTTTAGTATTGTACGATTCATACCTGTAGAGTAAAGGCTTTGTAGTGCGGCACATACAAAGAAAATGAATGCATAAGAAACGTTTTAAAGTCATGCATGGATGATATCTGCTGTTTCTTTTTGATGTGACAACATAACATATGCAGTTGCCAATTTATTAAGTACACATGGAAACTTTAACGAATCCAATTCAACAGCTCAGCCAGAAACTCTCACATTACAAAGATGATAATGTTCAGTTTTGATTGACATTGTCAGAGAGGTAGTGGTTGAAATAAATGTTTATTGTTGCGGTTGCAGTTTGCAGTGTTGTTGTTTTCTATGGTCACATTGAGTGTAACTCTGTCGTCTACAACTTAGACAATTGAGCAGTATGTGGTTTGCCATATTCACAGTGAAATGGCATCACTGAACTGAATTTGTTAACTTAGTTGGTGATATCACATATCGTCCTACATACTTTATTTCTATTTGTGACCTGTTTGACTTGTCTTCTGAACCTCGCCAGTTAAATTGAGTTAGTCTAACTGGCCACTCTAAATAAATAGCCTCCCCCACAAACATGTTTTTGTGATAATTCACAGAAGGCTGAATTCCCTGTGTTGTGCGTATGTGAGAGAGAAGAAGCGACATGGCTGCCTCTGTTTTTGCATGTTGGCAGACACTGCGGGATTGCGTTGTTGTGTTTCCAAGCGCACACACCAGGCTTTTTCCATGTGTGTGTGTATGTGTGTGTGGGCGCGTTGGAGCATGTGTATGTTATTGTGACATATTGAATCTATCCCTAAGCTCTGTTCGCTCTAGTGCAGCGAGGGCCTCGGGGCCACTCATTTATCTTCCTGGACTTTGCTGTTGGGGCGCGGCTACGGTGATCCTGATTGGCAGCCATTACCGATCCCCGGTGGGAGGACAAGCCTCATTGGTTCAGAGCAGATTTCAGGGCGGGTTGAAATGAAGGATAAAGAAGTGTGTGTGTGTGTGTGTGTGTGTGTGTATGTGTGTGCGTGCATGGATGGATTTTATTGATGATGCTGAGGTGTACTCCGGCTACTGTGTCACTTTGGTATGATTCATGGTCGCTCAAAGAGTGATGTTTGAAGAAATGAGGCATGCACACGAGTTTTTACACACTCACAGCACACACAGTCTACATTCAGTTATTGAGTCAACTGTGTGTGTGTAGCTTTTGGATTGTTTGCTCCCATGTGTTTGCTTTCCTGTATGTGCCTGCGCATCTGTGGACTATACAGCTATATGTATCAGCACAACGTGTGTGTGTGTGTGTGTGTGTGGGGTGGGGGGGGTCTGCTGGGTGTGCCTCTCTTCATGCCTTTTTAAGCAACAAGGCACTTTAAATGGAAATGTACTTGACATTTAGGAGGAGATGTAATCAGCGCCCATTAGAAAGCAGCTGATTTCCTCTTCAGAGCTCCCTCATTGCCGTCCCTCTCCCACTGCCTCCCCCGTGCTTCTCTCTCTCTCTCTCTCTCTCTCTCTCTCTCTTTCCATCTTACCACAGTATATCATTTCTTTTTCACACTTTTGATTTATTTCTATTTCCTGGCCTTCTCTTTCTTTTTCAATCTAATTTACCTGCACTCTCTTCCTCTCTCCCCTCATTGCTCCTCCCTCTCGCCCTCCCCTGGCTCTCTCCATCAGGGCATTGTCTTTCAAGAATAGATGTCTGATTTCATTTCCACATTCTGCAGCGTTCATCGCAGTGTCATTATCGGGTCTCGGATAGAAGGAGCCTTGTTTCATGCAAAGTAGTGAATCATTGGAGAGATATCCTGTTTGTAAATGTAAGGTTGAGATTGCAGCGTAACAACATAACATATTTACATGATTATGAAAAGTGCCACCACTATCTCTCTCTCATCATTATGAGTCAGTTACTTTAAAATGTTATAAAAGGGTGTTTACGACTAGATTAGTAACCATCCCCACAATAAAGGAGTCATTTTCATATAGTTTGGTAGAATGTATAGAAAAAAAAGGTTACTGAAACTTCTTTTTGTCTACTGTCACTGTCAGTGTTTCAGTTCTTTTAAACCCTTCTGGCACTTCTCATCATCACTTAAATGAACTGCATTGGAGAGTTTGTTCAGGACCTCTTTAATATCTTTTTGGGGAATTATCCTTCAACTTCTATTGTGAATGCCGTCTCCTTAAGGACAAGTTATGAAGTATATAATGATCATTAGAATAAATATTTATCATGTCTGATATAGAATGATCATACATAAAGCCTAATTACCTGGTTAACAGTGAGTTATCAACTAAGTAAAGCTGAAGTGAGTGAGTAGGGCTGCAACTAATGATTGTGTATTAATTATTGATTTATTCTGGCATTGAAATCATTATAATTGTCTAATTGCTTTGTCTGTAATATGTCAGAAAAATAGTGGAACAAACTCCGAGCAGTTTTACCAAAGTCTCTGTGGGTCGGGTTAAACGCTTCGTGCAATTTCCCAGAACTCAAGGTGACATGTTCAGATTTCTTGTCAGTCCACTACCCAAAGATATTGAATTTCACTTTGTGTAAAACAGGGGAAAGTATAAAATCCTCACATTTGGTAAACCACAGAATGAAAACTGTTTCTCATTTTATTTTCTCTCAATCATCCAATCAGTTAACCTTTTTGGGCACTAGGTCTTTCCCAGCATGTAAGAAGTGATTTGATTGAACCAGCTATGTTACTATAATAATGTGCTTTGCATTGTAAGTTCTTTTTATTTTATTGTAATTATCTATATTTTCTGCTGTGTTTCGCTCCGTTGAATGCCGCGCATCGTGAGCTATGGTCTGTTTTTCTGCTTGTTTTCGTCACCCCCCCCCCCCCCCCCCCCACACACTCATCAGGAGACCGACGTTAAAGAATAGAGGTCTGATTTCATTTGCGCTGTCTTCTGCGTTCATCTCAATGCCATTATCAAAGCGTCTTGTCAAACAGAGTGCTCCAGTGTTTGTTGCGAGAAGGAATAATGAATACAGTACCCTGATTAGCATATCCTGATTAGCGTTTGCTTTGAATGTCCTGAAAACCTTTTACCTGATCATGCACATTAATGAGACAAACATCTTCATACCCAGCTCTGCTGTGCGGTCCTCACTGATGCTAACATGCCCTTTATTTGAGGAAGGGCTGGGAAAAGTCAGACGTCTCATTTTTGAACATGTCTTTGTGTGCATGTGTGTTTTTGACGTTTTGTGTGTGGATTCCCTTTTTAATCCGACTTTCATCTGACACTCAAAAAAGAAAAGAAAAGCTCTTCTTCGACTCTTTCAAGTTCGATAGGTGACAGATGGAGCTCTTGAGTTCATTTTAGTTCACGCTCTGAGTCAAAACAACGAACAACAGTCGTGCTAATGCTGAGGGATGCTCAGAAGAGTGTTTGAATAATAGAAATGATGAAAACAGGTGGGAGAACAAATCAGATTAATTAATGATGAACAGCGGAGAGGTGAGCGCGTGTCAGCGCGGTGCAGATGCCTCCGTTAGAGTGATGCGTTGTTTGATTTAAGATCCGAGGATGAGGAAGAGTTTCATGGGAAGTAATAAGACGAGGAGGAGAATCAGCGAGGGCTGCACAAGGGTAAAGGACAATACAAATCTAAAATAAAGGCAAAGTCGGGTCAGCTGCATCTGTAGCTGGAGAGGAAAAGCAGCTCTATGACCTCTGTAATGATGAGACTGAGCCAGTGGATAACAACGGGCTTCTTAGGTCTGAACTGTGAAGACAAAAGGCAACAGAGAAAACCTGTATATGTATTTGCCACATGTAGACTTGCACGACACCAAAAGGTTGACCTGATTCTATGTCCATCTCGTTGTGAGACTGTGTCATAAATAGGCTTACCTGTCATTTTCTGAAGCTTGAGGCAGATTGCCAGATAATAACGTTTCTGTGGGAAAACAAAGCAACATGTACTTGAAAAGGAATATGAAGTTAATCTCTTTCTCTGTGTCTCTGTGACACGGACAGAGATGAAGGGCTTCAAGGCACCAGACAGAGTGAAGGTCAAGTGGGTTTCATTATTTCACATCCAAGCATTGTGGAAGATGTGATTTCCTCTGCTTTACCTCTGATTATTCAATTTAGCTGTCAGCAATCAGAGTTATGCTTTGTGTGGATTTTACCTGTGCGTGTGCAGTGTGAGGTTGATTCAGGACTAACGGTAAATAAACACTGCCTTTGTGACCGTAATTATGAAGCCAGAAGTACTGACACAAGCTGCTACATAATTTATATCCGTGTCACAACAATGCACTTTCTAAATTCAGATTTTTTTGGCAGATGGCGTTTCTGTTTGAAATGTTTTCATTTCGGTCGTATCCAATTGTATCCAAATTGATGCACCACCACCCAGTGATTTTTGGCTGCTCTTGTGATGGAGATGAGATGAATGCGGCTTTTGAGTTTTGGCTTTCATCTGAGAATAATAAATAAATGAGTAACATTTAATAAAACAATGGAAGCATGATATTATAGCAACTTTTTGCAGATTTTGTGCTGCTACGTTGTATTTAATTTGTGTATGTTTTTGCAGTCTTTATAATTTTGGTAGTGCTTGACTACCTAGTGGCCCATGAAATAGACGTTATCTTTGCTTTGTGTGCATTATAATGTACCGGTATACACAAGTACACTATATATATATACTATATACATACTATATAAATAATACTGTATATATACTATATACACTATAGTATTCACACTTGAGAAATGCCAGCTAAAGACAATAGGAGCATGCTGTATGATCAATCTCTATTGGGAAAAAAACTTCCATTGTGAAATTTCTTTATGTGTATGCTTAATGCAAGAAGGCCATGTTGTGTTAAACCTGCTTTGAGTTTCTTGACCACTTGGGGGCAGCGGAAACAATCTGTAAACGCAAGGCTGACGTATAATCATCCTTTAGTTGAGATGGCGAACTTGTAGCAAACTGTTGCCTTCATTTATACATTCCACAAGTACGGAGAAACATCAGCATTCGTGTTTCTGATCACCCTGAGGAACAAATATTTGCTCTCTATTTAGCTCTGTAACCAGAAACAGTTTCATTCTGGTTTGAATGTTTGTTCATCTTGCAATCAGTCGATCCAGCGGAAACACAACAGTCGAGAAGAAATTAGAAAAGAGAATCAAACAACACTAGTACATCTTTGCTGAGGCAAACAGAGAAGCAAGGTTTTTTGAATAACAACAAATATGTTTTAGTTAAAAGACAACTTTGTTTTTGACTTAACGGATGTGAATATATCAACTTTTATTACAACTGCAGTCATCATTTGGCTGACTACCACACTTATTAGCTAACAAGACAAGGTATTGACTGACTATTGACAGCTCATATGTCACCCTTAAGACTAAGACGCAGGGACAGGTGCTGTGTGTGTGTGTGTGTGCTTGCTCGCTCGCTTGCTCGCTCTCTCTGTCAAAATGAAATTTGGGCAGAGTGTGCAATCTGTTCACAGTGCTATCACGGTGCAGTGTGTTCACTTTGCACTGCAGCTGGAGTCTCGGGATGTCACAAGATCACGCACGAATCACGGGATCGCATATCACACGACAATCCATTTGTCAGGCTTCAAGTAATGCGATTCTGACAGAGTACGAACCAATCAGCGTCCTGTGAAGAGCTACTGGCAGCAACAGCCATGGCTGAGAGGTGTGTGTGTGCGACGAGGAGTTTAACGTGTTCTGTGGAACAAACCATCTGGCGGGTCAGGTTAGCAGTATGTATGCTGCTGTCTTCTGGTGTGAGCAAATACATACGAAATGCTCTCTAACTCAAACACCCACACACACACCCACACACACACTTTAATGTCTTATCTCCATTAAGCAGCTTGTTTCTTTATTAAGACTTTAGGGGAAATGAGCCAATAATTTCTAGCAATTGCATTACATTTCATTGGTCATGTAAACAATCTAAAGCATGCACAAGTGAAGGTGTGTATTTACCAATTTTTTGGCACATTTTGGCATAAATGTGGATGTTTGGAACATACTGAGCAAAATGTTTAACAACAGAGAAGTATTGCTGAAGTGGTTTGAGAATTTCCGATGGACATCTTGATGCGTTTTTACAGAAAATCTGGTTCACCAAATCCCCTGTAACGGACAAAGTGGACTACAGCTAGTTGATACAAAAATATGAGCAGAGTGTGGTAACTGCTCATACTTGCGTTGATGGTTTAACGTAGTGGAAGGGTGTTGTACATGAGTAGTTTAGAGCGACCAATGGTTGTGAACTCGAGCCCCAGAGCGGCAGCACTTGGAAGTGATAATCAAATATGGCATGGACAGACTTTTCCACATGATGGGACACACACTTGTTGTTATACTAGGAATACACCACGCCCAGATGTGTCCATTACAACTAATGAAAACTCCGTATTTGTCCGTGCTTTGCTGTAAAATGGTTAAAGAAAAATTGACAGCATGGTTGTGATCTTGCTTAAGAGTTGCATGTGGTCTAAAGAGGACAAGGATACTCTGTTAAAAGCTTTTGTTCAGGGAATGGATACGTCTGGGGTCTTGCCAAAGAGCTCTGGTAAAAGCATTATCTATCAAATAGCATCACTACTGAGGACAGAGATGTTGGTGCAGAGAAAGCTGTGTTTCTTATGGTTGTGTCAAAGCGTGCGGGACTCATTGGAAAAAGTGCTTCTCCGGGTCAGTGGAGAGATTGATATTTTGGATGAATATTGGTTACTGGCCCCGGTGCTTGGCTGAACGTTTGCTGGGTGGACAGACTGTGTAATGTCACTGTAGACAAGAGACGTGTTCTATCAACATGATAAGCATATATTCTAATGTCCCCTAATGTAAATCGTACAGCACAGGTTTTAAGACAATATAGGAGGCCAGATTTACTTCTAGCCCCTGACCGGGAATTACATAATTTCAGTAAATAAATATGAGCACTGTACATTGTACATTCTGTCAATTTCTGGCATTATCATGTTCTTTTCACTGTATTTACAATGACTTCTATGAATACTCTCAGGGAGCTGAAATGTAATGCTTCATTCCCCAAAGAGATTTAGAAATGTTTCTATAACCGCACACTCACTGTTCCACATTAATGTAACACACAGTATTTAGTGGATGCTCTTATCCAAAGTGGCTTAGAGAACACTTTAAAGCACATGTGCCCAAATTGGGATCAAAATCCCCTAAACCTGGCAATAATAGTGCTACTCGACTCACTGAACTATAAGTTTCACCAAAATACAACCGCTATGTGAGTGGGTTTGTATGAGGGCGAGGGTGTATGTTTTCATATCATCTCTCACCATCTTTCCAGTTCTGCTGAGCAATCTGCATCTGTACGCCAGGAGTTGTGTCGTCTGCCTTTGGTACTGGCCCGTGAACCGACCAGTCGGTTCTGGCGTCCGAATTGCTGACACCCCAACTGCTTCCATTAGTATTGTCGCTGGGCAACACACACTGTTCCAGCCACTCGCCAGAGTTTCGGGCGGATTTTTCAAATTTTATTCCAAGAAGTAAAAGTTAGATCACTGGAGGCTTAAATTCACAGATGCTCACTGTCACAACTTTGGAGAATAAATGCATCTCTGCATTCATTCAATAGAGCGTTTTACCATAAAACAGGACAACGGAAGCTGTTGTTTCTCTTGATGACGTGTTGGAGGTTTGAGGTCACCTGCAGCTCTTTACACAACCTCCCCGTGGATTGCAGGTGGACGTCTTTTAACATGAAGCAGCAGAACAAAGCACAACTCTAACCTACAGCTATGCACAGATTTTTCTTTTGTTCACTGCATGACCGTAAATATTGATATGATATACCAATTGGTTTACAATAACGACACAGGTCAGAGGATGGTACTGTGTGAAGCATATGTAATATCAAAGGGCTGCAGGTTTATAAATGCATGCCATCACGCACAGTACCAAACTAGTGGAGAAAAGACAGGTTTCTTTGCCATTTTTCGGACAAGTTTTTTTTTTTTGCTGAAGAGGTACTTGACAAATGTAAATAGTTTCCTTTCTCTGTGGCACAAATGAATTGAGTGTCTTTTGGAATAACAGATTTAGTGGCTGTTTCTTTAAAAAGTGCTCAGTAATTATGGCATTATTCGGAGCACAATAGCAGTCCTTTGAATACAGGCGGCGTGTGAGCAGCATTCGCTGATGGAGGAGTTGTGATTAGAGAGAAGAATGTGATTTTCTTCATTAAAACGGACAGTTTTGTTACTTTGCAAAGTTTTTCACTCCCAAGGCCTATGCATCAGAAGATAGAGAGCAAGATAATGAGATAGAAGGGGTGGCGGTAGAAAGCTTTTACCAGAAGCCTGAGATACAGAATGGAAGAACAATCAAAACCGAGAGCCGAGTGAGCGACTGACAGTAAAAGGAGGAGAGGGAAGCCGACTTATTCGTCAGGTCATTTGTAAAGATTTCTCAGTATGAAAGATTGAAGAAAGATACAGAAAAACAAAGATCCACTCTCCTTGTGCCGCTTGTTGCTTTATTACAGCTAGAGGAACCGATTAATCAACTTAATGCATTTAACCAATTATGCTAGATTTAATCTGCAGAGCTAATTCAATGGAGACCCTCTGTGATTCATGAGGGCCGGTTTATTGTTGTTCTGTGTTGGGAGGTCCGATGTCCCAATGGGAGATGACTAAGAGGCTTTAAGGAGCGCTCAGGAAACATCTGAACTGACATCTCTCAACAGAGCACGCCATAAATATCTCACAAGCTTTTATTGATTGTCGAAAATCTTTTGAACTTGAACATTTACATTCACAGTTCATAGCGTTCTTTTATTGGTCTCTTAACCTGGAGACCCATTGATCACATTCAGAGCACTTCCTATTAAAAGATAAAATTGTGATAAAAAGAAAAGAAAAAAGAAAAGAAGTGGAGCCAAGAAAAACATGGATAAAATGAACTGCTGTTCATTGAACATATCAAAGACAAAGTGATATGAAGGCAGAACAGAACGAGTGGAATTTTTTTTGGGAAACATGGGAAGGAGGTCTTTATTTGGATTGGTAACTTGAAGTCACACATTCATGGCTTACTGGGGCACTTCAATAGAGCCTTCATTAACGTGATCAGCAACACCTGTGGTTTTCCTTCCTTACAAGTCAAGTGATCTGAAAGAAAAGGGGTCTATAATCAGGGTGTTGTTTGTGCTAACAGGTGCAACATAACTCTATATATACACTCTCCTCAGAAGAGATCCAGCCAGACATAATATGTGAAAACATCCGAGTGAACCATGCGTGAACAATCACTGGAAGTAGATATTAGGCCTTTTTCTCACCATCCATCCATTATTATACGTTCTGTTTTAATGGTTATTCTTTATCTAAAGTTTTCTTGCTCCTCCTACCTCATCGTCCATCCTTCACCTGCACACAGAACAATAACAAGTAAACATGGTCAGATTTTGGCGACTAGTTAACAGCTGTTTTAAGATGCGATATACAAGTCCCCTCACTTGCCTTTCTTACTCATAGCCGACCCTCCTCACTCCATTATCTCTGTTTCCACTCATCCTTTGCCTGGATGATGTGCCTCGTCCACTCCAATACGCACTCAAACACTTCTAAACACACACACACACACACACACACACACACACACACACACACACACACACACACACACACACACACACACACAGACACACACACACACCATTCAGTTCCGCCAGCTTGTCGGTGTGTGACTGATTGATTACTACCCAGAAGGCTTGGCTTTGTAGGTGTCGGAAACAGGACAGGTACCCCAGACCACGGGGGGCACAGAGAAGATTGATGTCTCTCTCTTTCATAACCCCTCACCCTTTCTTTCTCTCAATCTCTCTCTCCATTTCCATCTTTACTGTGAGTCACACGCACACTCATTGACCCCAACTAATCATTGTAAGGGCTTTTATAGCATTTGTTGCTAAAATAAGGCAGCTTTTTTTCAGTTATCAATTCAGCTGTCAGGGGTAAATTGTAGTCACTTATGGACTCCAATCACAGACAGGCATGTAAATTATGTTTCTCAGTCGGGGAAGCACATTTATGCAAATCAATTTCAAATGAAAGCACCACAAAATACGAAGGTTACACTTAAGCCATATTACTATAATCATAATCTAAGATGATGTCTCGTATCACAATATCAGTATAATAATGATATACTGTATATTGTCGAGCCCTAAATATAAGATGAAATAATTTCATAATTTTTGATAGTTTTACAATGTTGAAAACAATCCTTTGTCATAGTATTATAAACTGCTCCTGCAGTGTTTTTGCGTCTCTGAAGCCGACAAATTCGATTATGTGTTATTCTGGACTTCCTGGATTGTATGTCTTTGTCTTGCAGCCCTTTGCTCTGTTTTGAAGCTGATTTTGATCTCAACCCGGTCGTGGCCTTTCATGCAACTGGAAGGTCCCATGCTTGCTTTTCTCAGATTGACAGTGTCGACCTGCACATGTGCTCTTTCCCCTTTTTTATTTTTGAAGGTTCAGTCACAGTGATGTCCACAGTCCTGCAGCAGGCTGATGAGAGAGAGAGAGAGAGAGAGAGAGAGAGAGAGAGAGAGAGATTTCATGAGGCATCATCGTCTTGTCTATCTGCCTCACCAGCTCCTGCCCTCCTTCTCCTCCTCACTTCCTCCCACTCTCTCTGGTCCAGCTCTGCAGGAAGCATTAATGATCTGATTCAGGATCTGCCCTTTACTACCCCAACCAGCTGTAACACAGCATTTGCAATAATAACAGCTGATGTGGGACCACCCAGTGTTCACCCCCAGCCAGGTGTTCTTGGGCACCTGGAAATTTAATGATGTGACCAGGGAAGCGACCCGTTCACACTTTGACCAGTTGTTTGTTTCAGCTCTACCTCTCGTTCCACCTGCTGTATATCTGTAGCCTCATTCCATAACACTAGTAGAGGCAGAATCACTGGCTCAGTCATTGTTTGTTGGTAAATGTGATAAATGCAGTTTCCTACAGTTACTGGTCCTCTTTTTTTGTTATCTACCTCTAACTACTTAAAGTCCCTCGGGCTTCTGGTAGTGGTACCAGTAGTGGTGAGTGGTAATATATCAACCGTAATTAGAGGTAGCCTAATTAAATTAAATAGGCCTTAGCCTATTACAATTACATCCTGGAATCATTTTAAACCTTCAGCATTGCGTCTGTTTCTTTCTAAGATGTTCTCTTTTCTAATTTTCATCCCCTTTTCCTCGACAATAAGCTCTGCCAATGATACTTAGTTTATGTCCATACACTGTATCCAGTGTGTGAAATAAAAGCCTCAACTGCTAAATTTCGAGGGGTCTCTAAAATGAAAGACAATTATTTGAAAAGAAAAGAAAAACAACGGTTGGGCCGATGGGCGAGTAATGTAATCTGTGTATCCCCGAACACCTTGTACCATTGGTAACACAGACTACCACTACAGGCTGAGTCCACAACTCTCCAATTCTCCTCTTCAGGTTTTTCTTCCTCACCCTGAACATACATCACTATACAGTCAATCAGAAACTCACTGACCCGAGCATAGATGTGCTGCATTTCATCGCAGTGCTGAATCCACAATGTGAAGCAAAGCATCCGGACAAGATTAGCACGATAAAGTAGCAAGTGGAAGTCTTGCTGGGAAAAATATTTCCTATTTTCAGAGAATTGTATTGTGTGAACTGCAGAAGTACAAGAGGTGAAGGAGATATTATTTTTATGTCTTGAAAACATTTTCAATATAAGTTTGTATCCCCCTGTTTCTCTTCTTCTTTTTTTCTCTCCCCCTCTTCCACCCACTATTTACTTATGCATATTTGGACAAATATATTTCCACCTCTGTCAACTTCCCTCTCGTATATTGCGTTATGCAGAAAAAGACTGTTACTTCAAATTACCTCCTTCATCACGGCCAGTGGTGCAGCAGAGTCTCTAGGTCCCTCGAACCCCCCGCAGAGCTAAGCTCAGTGTGGAGTAAATCCCCAAACTTGTCTCTCAGATAGATTACACTGCCTGTCTCTCTCTCTCTCTCTCTCTCTCTCTCTCTCTCTCTCTCTCTCTCTCTCTCTCTCCTCTTCCACACACACAGGTTGAAATCTTTCCATAGCTTTGGACTACATGCTGTGCTCCATATTCCTCCAATAACCTTGAAGATTGCTGTCATCCAGTTTGATGAAATTATTTACCCTTCATGCAACTGAATATGGATACGTGTTTCCCCGTGCAGCTTGTGTACTTCATGTTTTGACGCTTTTATTCTCCTTTTCAGTATGCAGATTATAAAGATCTAAAGCTATTTTATTTTAAATAACATTTCGAGGGGTTTTGTAGCCTTGTTGGAGCTATGCTTTTTGAGTTCTATAAATTTTAAATATTTCTTGTAAAAAAAAGAAGTAACTTAAATGTAAATATCAATGCCATTATTACATCAGTAACGACTGCAGTTATGCTGTATATCTTGAGGTTATCTATTACCATTTTACTTTTATAATAATGTATGGCATATTTCTTTTTAGCAATTACAACGGTATTGGTAGTTTAATTGACAACAACATTAAGATATTGTCATCTGACAAAATTCTGCTTCGAGAAACGAAGCAAAATAGGGCAAGCTAAACCTCCATAAATTTAAATTGAAATAGGCTCTGAAATTATGGATGGTGATTCAGCAGATCAAATGGAGGGTCGTCAAGCTTTGTCCATGATAATTAGTATACCTATTGCATCATTAAGATATATACACTGCACGAAAATATTAAGGGACCACTTAAATCACACATCGGATCTCGATAAATGAATTATTCAAGTTGAAAATCTTTATTGTTTTATTGAGATCTTCATTGTGTAATCTGTCGAGAGCAAAAAGACGTAAGAGCGGACAATGGAAACCAAAATCATTAACCCATTGAAGGCTGGATTCAAAACCACATCAGAAACATGCAAACGAGTAGCCTGCTGGAGGTCATGTTGTAGAGCACTTGCAGTGCTCCTCCTGTTCCTCCTTCACAAAGGAGCAGATACCGGTCCTGCTGCTGGGTTGTTGCCCTTCTACGGCCCGGTCCAGCTCTCCTGCTGTAATGACCCGTCTCCTGGTACCTCCTCCACGCTGGGAGACACAGCAAACCTTCTAGCCATGGCCCGTGTTGGATGTGCCCTCCTGGAGGAGCTGGACTACCTGTAAAACCTGAATGGACCTCAGTAGTGTCAAGAGGTGATGATAAGAGGTATTCTAGACAATACAGTGTGGATAAAGGCGATATGTAGGATTTAGCTTTTAGGAAGTTGAGCAGAATGTGTTATAACGTGAGTGACATCTGGGCGATGTCATACGGACTGATTACCTAAAATGTCATTAATTATGTATAGTATGTAAGTTGTTCATCTAAAATACTCCAAATAGCTCCTTATCTATATGAAAGTCTGTTTTTGCCTTTTCAATCAGATGAACTAAAAACGCAAATCTTTATCACTGTTTGATGACTTGTCTGAAGTAATTCTGAGAATAATTATCATCACCTGCAGCACCCACCAGCTGCTTTTTCAAGATCCTCTTTATTTGTGAAGTGTTTCCCCAATCTAATGATATTTTTCTAGCTCTTTTTTCCACCGTTTTTTTCTTCATCAGACTTTTGTATTTTCATTAAAGCATCACTTAACTCCCCAAACATGTCTAAATGAAACATATAGTTCCCAATAAGCAATGTGAGCCCCCGGACTGTTGGACTGGGAGAAAACAGTTTAGTCTCAAAGGGTTGGCACAGAAATCTGACACCATATTGTGCTGCACGGGCAATTTAAATGCCATTTCAAACCATATTGTGAGTACAATCTTCCAGAGTTGCCAAATGCAATCTTAGCATATGTGAAACGGCCGTTGGTGCCGTCCCAAAGGACTGATCGAGATATAGAAGGCATTTCCCCCTCGCTGTTCTAAACAGCGTCATATATTATGCTGACACATTCATTTTTGAGTCACTGAAACATTTGTTTGATTTTCCTTTCTCTTGCTAGTGGAAGTGCTTCCTATGTGTAGCATGCGCATGCAGTTATCACACTTGAAGCAGCTTTTTAAAAGTAACTAGATGTTCCTTTAGCGTGCTTTAAGTGACGAGAAGCCACAAACAACCATATGTGGATGACTGGAGGGATAAGATGCCGGAGCAGACTCAAGGTGTCATCCCCGAGGGCTGATGAAGGAGTATGCGAAAACTCAAGGAAAACAACATATTGCTTCATGTTTTAATTGGAGCAAGTTAATGGTCCATGAAGACTTGTGTATTAGTCACTAAGACAAGCTGTTCTGATCAGAAATGTGTATGTACTGTATGTGTGTGTGTGTGTGTGTGTGTGTGTCCACATAAAAAGTTTGGTTTTCTGCATCTCTGCCTGTTTTGCGTCAAGCCTCCAGGGAGGAACACTATCAGGCTGCCATCTTTTCCCACCAAACTTTTTGTGAGATCAGATTTCTTAGAAAGCATAAGAAGAGAGCTTCTTCACTGATAGCCTGTGTGAGCACATAATTGCGTCCTTGTTTTAGTGAAACAACCAAACAATAATTGCACGCTATGTACAAAACGATTCTCGGCTTGATAAGAGGACGGGGAAGAAAAATATGCCAGAATTTTCGAGTGAATCTGAGGATAGCGAACCACTCCGGCGAATGTGTGCGGTGAAAGTGTTTTGACGTAATCGAAGTGTGTCGCATGTGTGTTTATCTACGGGAGAAGCAGAAAGCTGCTGTGATATCAATACAGCGTGTCCATCATCTTTATCAGCTGTCAGCACAGTTAATGGGGTGGACCGCTTTCTAAACACACACAACCATGAGCGGGAAATGAGGCAATTTGATTAGAATGACATATATCTTGTCTTTGCGGAGCACTTCCTTTTACACCTCAGTCAATATATTCATATATATCATTTTCATTGTCGCAGGAAACACTATCATTGTATCGTTGCTCCATCAGATTTGATTTCTTTTATGAAATTACAGAAAGTAACGAGTATTATATAATTGTTACTATTCTTACCAACTAAAGATATACAATTGATCATGTAAACCTCTTCGAGGCCGTATTACTACAAAGGCAATGTGAGCTTAATGCTAGCATGCTCACAATGACGAGTCATTGACACGGGATCATTTTATGATGATGGAAATTTTGATGATCCTAGATAATAATTTAGTTAACGTTGATGGCAGGATGGTGAAAGTGTAGGTGGTCAAAAAAAGACTTATTAGCATTATTTTTCATCGCTTTCTATTTTAAAAAGGTCTTTAACTTCAAAGAGGTGAGCTGTATTAAGAGACAGAGGGAGGAAGTTCTTTTCATGGTGTACTTTTCGTCCACCAGAACAAGAGTTGGATGTAGAGAAAAAGCTGCTTAGCTGTTGTTGTTTTTTTAAAGGGGGCATTTAAAAAACAAAGCATGAAAGTCAAGTGAGTGTCAAAAGAAAGACTTGAAGAAAGAGGAAAGCCACAAAGTGATAAAAACCAAAGACACAGAGGACGGAGAGCAGAAGAAAGGTGTAAGGTTTGTATTTCTTCCTACTGCTGTTTGTGTCTGCCGCTCTCATCGGAGCACTAAAGCTTCCAAGGCGAGAAGTCTTTATTACGATGTATCCCCACACCACATTTAACCTGCCCAGCGTGTCCCCTTCTCTCCTCTCTGCAGCTCTTTTTGTGGACGTTTCTCTCTTTTTGTCTCCTTCTCTTGTGCAGCCCTTAACATATATTGGCAAGTCTTTTCACTGTAACAATACATCAGAATAGGTAGCGTTACAGGCTCACTTACTTTGATCTATTCAATTCAAGCAGGGCGTTTATGCGACTTACATCCAGTCATCCCTCTTTCCTCCATAACCTTGGTGTGAGCCAAGCCTGGCAGGAGTACATATTCTCTTATCCCTGTGTGTGTGTGTGTGTGTGTGTGTGTGTGTGTGTGTGTGGGCGTGGGTGTTTTCATCTCTTTCCCTTGCAAAACAATGTTTTTTAAGAATACATGTGAGTTTGCTCTTATACTTTTACGTGTGTGTGTGTGTGTGTGTGTGTGTGTGTGTGTGTGTGTGTGTGTGTGTGTGTGTGTGTGTGTGTGTGGTGAGTGTGGTGTTTATGTGCTGCTCGGGGATCTGTCTTTAGGTGTGTGTGTGTGTGTGTGTGTGTTGTGGCTCACGGTGAACTTGAAGTGTGAGCTGCAGAGAGATCTCTTTATTTGAAGGGGAATAAAGTCGGTAAAGTGGGCTGGTTCTATTCGTCCGCAGTGGTCAATGTCGGCTCACTGGCTCTTTAAATTCAGATTGGCAGTTTTTAATAAGTGGAGGGAGAATTACTATAAAGTGGAGTGTGCTTTAGTGTGCTCCAAAAAGGATGAACAAATTACTCCTGTTCAAGTGTAAAGTAATCACAGTTCTGAGCAAGTTCGGCCTTGTGAGAATTCCTCTCTATTTGGTGAGTCATCAAATAGTCATCAAAGACTTCCATCAAAAATATTCAAACTCTAAATATGTGGCCTTCATGTAATATTAATTGCTTCTCCGAAAAAAAACTGCTGTTTTGGAAAATTGTTGTCAGGTTGAAGCAAGTCATGACTAGTTTTTCCTTGTCTTATTGTTTCTTTTAAGTAAATCTAAATGTACACTCTGTAAAGACACACATTGTGTAAAATCATGCTGTATTTTACATTTTGAGGTTTACGTTTTTGCATTTGATTTGACTTGATTAAAGCATATTTTAGGTTTTAACATGCACAGAAATAATTTTGGTTTAAAGTTAGATTCATGAGAGAAGAATGATACACATTGATCTACAAATGTCAGCTTTACCATGTTGAGTTTCCAAAGATTTAAAAGGAACAAAGACACCAACTCTTCTTCATTGCGCAAACTCACTTCCATTCAATTATGAATGAAATACCACTGTGAATGACAGCCAAAAGATCACCATGACACTTAAACAAGTTGATTACTTACATTATCTTTGCATTATAGATTTTCTAAAAATGTTATATCCACCTGTGGGGAATTTAGGATGCAAGTAGATAAAGTGTAGTACAATGAACACCTAAATGTGTGTTTTGGAGGTTTTCCACTAGTCTGTGACATTTTAGCAAAATACCCCAAAATCGCAGAATTGACCACTACAGGAAAAATAATGTTGAATGCATTATTTCTTACTTTAAAGATGGTTAATACATGTACCAACGGTGAAGCGTAGCATCAAAGCAAGCGCTAAACAACATGGTTTCACCATCTTTTATGTAACCCTCCTGGTAGCTGTTCTGGGAATGGGTTGAATGGTTCTAATATGAGACATAAGTGAACACTCAGACACATTTAAGTGACAGCTTCTGCAGTTGAGGTTTATCGCTCCAACATCGCTTTTTGAGTTCCGGAGAAGAAGCTACAGCTACAGTCTTAAACATTGATTGACACTGATTTTGCGTCATGTAGACACATGCAGCACACTCTCAGTACAGTAATGCTAAGGCATATGAACACACACACACGCACACGCACACGCACGCACGCACACACACACACACACACACACACACACACACACACACACACACACACACACACACACACACACACACACACACACACAGGCAGACAGAGACAGAGACCTTTATGTAACCCTCAGATAGTGTCCTTGCCCTCAGCTGCCACTGGCTAATGTGTCGCACTCGGAGGTGGTGAAATGTGGTCATAGTTGCTGGCACTTGCCCCGGGTAACTCCCACATAAACACACACAGACGGATACACACTAACGCATCCACACAAATGTGCAAACTTGTCCCCGAGGGTGTGACGAGAGGACAGTGAATCAAAGGACGCTGAGAAACGGTCATCTCTGACACAGATTGACTCAGACAGTCATTTCCCTCCTCCTCCTCTTTTCCAACAGCACAGTGAATAACCTTTATATTACACTGCTTCATATGCTAGTGTGCAATGCAATATGTTGCCAGTGATGCAGCAGCATAGAAATAAAGTTAATTGCCATTGAAAACTATTTCACAAGATACAAATACTCTGTACCCGCAGGCATCAATGTTGCACTTGTATCCACACTCCATCGGTATTGCCTCACATTTAAATGACGTGGTTGTATTTCATTATGTCCTTTGTTTGGACTTTCTCTTCACACCGGACTGTATGTCAAAATGTGATATTTAATTACTGTGCGTCCGTTACAATCACACGCAGTGACCTTCGGGTGTACAGCAGAGAATGATGCTGCTCTGTTGTGGGTGTGTGGGCTGATAGAAATGCTCCCATTTGTCCTGGAAACCAATTATTTGCTTCCTTTGAATAATTGGGCAATGTTGTTTAAGGTCACAGCGAGACAACTTCATGGCTCTATTTCCCTTTGACTCTATACCCACAGCAATGTAATTACAAATAATAACGAAAGGTAAACATGCATATAACTCTCTTATTAAGCTGTCCCTTTGAAGTCCTTGAAAAGCCGCTAAGACTCACTTGATGGAGGCAAAACTACATCATGTGCACGCACACACACTCGCATAAAGAAATGGCAAAACCAATTTTCGAGCTACAGATATATTTTCTGTTTATTGTGGAACAAACGGTTGAACGGGGATGAAAAAAGCTCCAGGGAGTTCAGTTTGCCATTCATGTGTCCTATCTGTGTGAATTAAGAGCTGAAAGTGCTGGTGTAGATACCCCCCCTCCCCTACATATCACCCCCCCCGTTATCCAAATGTGTAGAAAGAGGCACGGTGGTGCAGACATCAGCAGTTTAGTGAATCTCTGCATGCGCTGAGAAATAGGAAGACCTGAGGGAAAAGGTCAAAGCAATATAAATTTGACATGTAGATAGGAAGGGCTTCCTCACCTTCAGGGGGTGTGAGTGTTCTTCTCTACAGTTTTGCACATTACACAAGGCTGTGTGTTGTGTGCAAAATGTTCTTCCCTCCTTTTGAGTATAAACCTGTTTGTTTTTTTAACGTTTTATG
Source organism: Pholis gunnellus (assembly GCF_910591455.1). Lineage (NCBI taxonomy): Eukaryota > Metazoa > Chordata > Actinopteri > Perciformes > Pholidae > Pholis > Pholis gunnellus. The sequence continues at coordinate 10,692,296 of NC_136532.1, read as the reverse complement.
TCGTGTGCATGTACACAAACTTTGGCTGCATTTCAATGCCATCTCACCTAAAGTAATACTCTCGAAATGTCTGTTAAGTCACTGTCGTCGAAGGTGGATGGTGATAGAGTCTACAGCCCACTGATACATCTTTTTTTTGTAATATTCATATATTTGCAGTGTTACGAACGGGGTGTTATGTGGACATTCCAGGAAAAAACGCCTTAATATGGTTGTTCTCCAATGTATACACACAATCAATTTAAATATGCACACAAATCTGAAAATTTGAAGCTCATGTATCAGCAAAAAGACTCCAGACTACTAAACTTTTGGCACAATCCCCTTGTTTTCACTAAAATAGAATCAATCAGGTCTGAAATGTTAAAGCTTTTCACTTCAACATCTTACCTCACTACAAACTAGCAATGGCACCATGCTCACTTGGTAAAATATACAATTTAGTTTGATATTACTACAGTTTGGTTTTTATTATATTCTTTATCTTGTTTATCCTAATTTCAGACTTCACTTTACTACAAAGCCTCTGTGATACGTAGAGCACATACATTAATAAGTAGTTAGCACTTTGTATACATGAATTAGTCATTTGTGATCTCTAATTACTAAAAGAGTAACTTAGTAACCAGGCTTTAAAGCAATGTTTTGCAGAAGTGTGCTACAACCAAACCCACGAGTGATGTCAAAGCTAAGACTAAACTCACTCTTCAGGTTTCTTTTTCATTTGTATAGAAAATGAAACAGGAAGTGCTAGATCCTATGAAGCATAAACTAAAACCAGCACAAAGAGTGTGGTGGATGAGGAGTTTCATTTATAATAGGAAGGCACCGCTGTACGAAAACCCAGCTGCATTACAACACTTTGAGGACAATTTACTTATACTAGGGCACGAGTCATTTTTTTAATACCTACCGGGCTCCAAATAATTCTTTGTGTCAAAGGTGTAATAAATTGATAAATGTAGGAGTTTACAAAAAATCCTTTTAGCGCTTGGCAGTTTTTTTGTTGATAAATAACATGGATGAAAGGCATCCAATTTGAACTCGAGCCAAAAAGCTACTTTAGTGGATGATAATTCATCTGGATTGTTCAACACATTATTATGATTTTAAGATTGCAGATTCATTATTGACCTTGGAAGTAAAAGTAGACAAAACAACCTCTCCACAAAGTCCACCTAGTTTAATTTGCTGATATTTTATGCTTTACTTCACACAGTAGGTGGGAAGCAAATCATGTTTGCAATCATATGTTGAAATGTTTTCTATTCCAGCAAATACTTGAAAGTGTTGAACACTGGATTACTTTTTTTACCGTCTACTGTTCAGCCGAAGGAATTATTTGGATGGAGAAAAACAAAAATCTCCAAAATGCTAACATCTCAGAAACAAGAACAATCTAAAACACAGACACACACACACACAGCAGAGACACACCCGTCATATGTACACGCTCACACAGACCCACACACTGCTGGTGGCCAAATATCCATTCACACATTCCCACTGACGGGCAGATTTTAATGGGAAGGGACAGCCTCCCCCAGGCGCCAATCAATCAGCATGGCCTCACGCTCTGAGACAGCCTTCATGTGGGACAGGCGTGGTGGTGGAGTCCAGTTTCATCACTGATGTTTGTGTGTCTGCGAGTAGCCTTTGTGTGCAAATAGCCACGTCGCTAATTGTTTTGATCAAACCCTCACAAACGAGAGGGAACAAGATAAAAGGAAAACTCGCGATGAACACGGGATGGGATTCCTCTTCCTCAGTCTGTCTCTAACCTTCTGCCTCGCTCTCCCCGTCTTCCTCGTCTCCATGACACACGGGAACGGGCACGTATCGAAGTGATTTCTGGGAGATGTGTTGAAAAGTTCATCATGTGTATAAAATGACCTTAACGTAGAAAGAGGGGAAAAAAGAGAGAGTGATGGAAAGAGAATGAGCAGAGAGCTAAACGAGTGAAGTGGGCACCTCGTAACCGACAGGTGCATGAGTGTGTAGTGTGTGTAGTGTGTGTAGAGTGTGTGTAGAAAGTGACAGAAACCGAACGAGAGCGAGAAAGCATGTTTTTGTGTTTTTCTCAAGGCCTATGAGGAAGAAATTAGGGAGGAAATGATGAGTTCAGAAATCTCGTGGAGGGAATTTTGAGAGTATGTTAAAGGTACATCACACTACTTCCTCTATGAGCAGAACGTGTTGCTCGTGAATGTAAATATCTATTATTAGGTGCACATAAACACCAATCATAGGAGACAGGGATGCAACTGGAATAAATGCAGCACCAAAGAGTGTGTTTTTAGGACAGGAAGCATGAAAAGGATACATGATAATGGGTGGAGGAGGTGAAAAACAGTCAAAATGTTTCTATTAGGCTTAAAAGGCAGTTCAGATATCTCATTAGTGTGTGTGTGCCACATATTCTCCATCCTTACAGCCACATATTTCCTTCCTACCTTTCGTCATTTCATATCCTCGACTGCACCGTCACTGATTTGTCTATGATTCCTCTCCATCTCTCTCTGTCCTTCACCTCTTAAGTGACCAGCTCCCCTTTCATCGATATGCCCTTCCTTTCAACTCTTTATCCCTCCGTGTATGTCTTGTTTAATCTATTCGCTCGCCAGAACGTGGACTTCCTCTTTTATCTCCCTCATTCCTCGCCATCCTCCCTTCCTTCCTCACCTAGGGCCGATCTGAGTACCTTTAACTTTCTCTCCCTCCTAACCCCGGCTTTCATCTCTTTTTTGGTCACCTTGCATCCCGCTGCCATGCTTCCGTCCGTCCTTTTACTGCAGCCAGTTTCCGCTCCCTCCGTCCTCTCTTCCGATCTCGTTGTCCTCCGTCTGCCACTTCCTCTGAGCTTTTTGTTTTTCATTTACTCCCTCCATCATGGTCTGTAGCTTTTCCACAACCTTCGCTTGCTGTTCGGTCCCTCCCACTCTTCACCTATCTCTCCACCTCTGCCTCCTTCCCTCTGTCCAACAGATCTTTCTCTGCAGGTCTTTGTGCACCTGAAGGCACGCCACCATCTGCTCAACGCGTCTCTGGCCGTGCTTCACATCTTTCAGTATGCTGTCCTGCTCCTTTCATTTAACTGCATCAGTATCCCCTTCAGGAAGCTACCATCAGGACAATTGAAAGATATGATTTTAATTTTCAATTATCAAAAGTTTATGTATATTTTTCAATAAATGGGTTATATTTGTTTTATTTATCATTAATTTAACAACCTTTTACAAAATACAAAGGCCAAGCCATTTTGAATAATAATTGTGTTCTCGTTTAATTGGATGAAAAAGAAAAGATATCATAAGAATATGTTTTGACCCAGAAAGGATCTTTACATAATTAACTGGGCAAAGATGAATCGGTATCTTTTGTTTTAGTAACAGTTCTTTCTTTCTGGGTATTACTGCACTATCTGAAATTACAGATACAAGCTCATGAGGTACTAATGGCTCTCGGGGAGGTCAGATTTCTCTTTTCCTTGTTAGACGCAGAGAACTACATTTTTGAGTGTTATATTTCGATAAACAAAGTGGCAATTTAGCAATTAACAGATAAGTGCTGGGCGTTTTTTCCTCTATCTCTATCGTCTGTCACTTTGTCTAATGCTGGCTTGTTGGCAATTTTAATTAGTCTCGTCATTCAAATTAAATTCACCTCAGTTGAGTTCCTCCTAATTTACTTGAAGGAACTGGTTTTGTTGCTGTGTGTGCGAGGGCTCTTACCTCATGTAACCCTTACATAACACTCCAATATCCAAAAGGTTCCCTCTAGCAAAGTGCTGTGGAAGTGGTAGAGCAAAGCGTCGTAGCCTCTTCACTGTTAATGTTTACCTCCCTCGTTTTTTCTACTCTTTTAGTCTGTTCTTGCTTTCTCGCTTCATCTCTCTCATGCTCTCTTTGTTTCTTCACAATATGTGAAGGCCATTTGTGTTATGAGTCACTGCTCGTCTCCCACTGATGTACGGTCGTTCCCCGTGAAAGAGATTAGAGGCTGCATAAGAACATTCTCGTCAGGTTGCTGTGTCTTGGCACTCACTCCTCTGAGAGTATGTGTGATTTTCTCTGTGTGTGTGTGTGTGTGTGTGTGTGTGACTGCATATGGGAAGGTGTATACTGCGTTAGCAGACGGTTTCTGTGTGGGAGACCAGTATATGGCCGCAATGGGATGTTGTCACTTCAAATGATGGAGTGAAAAGAAGGTTGTCATCGGTGTGCTTGTATTTGTGCGTTTGAGAGCTAAGTGGGAGTTTGGCACCTGTGTGCTTTCTGCAGGGACAGAAACGCCAACGCATGTCAAGTTGTACAATGACAACACAAGAACTTTAGGATCAGGAGAGGTGTGTGTGTGTGTGTGTGTGTGTGTGTGTGTGTGTGTGTGTGTGTGTGCGTGCGTGCGTGCGCTCTCTTGTATGTCTATTTTTGTGGGGACGAAGGACACAGATGTCTCTGAAGGGCCCTTTAAGTTTTAGTCTTGGTTAAGGGTTTGGGGTTTGGGAATGCGCTATGACAGCGGATCCTCAGAAGTATAGAAGAACAGACATCTACGAGCACACGCACACACGCACACACACACACACACATATACACACACACACACACACGTGCGCACACACACACGTGGGTGATGCATTTCACCTTTCTACAATATAACTGAGTAGATTTACAGGAATTATCTATTCCTTCCTTAATGGTTTATTTCTTACTTCAACTGGAAACACCTCAAACCTGCATGTAAATTAAACTGACATTTTCCAGTTTCTGCCAAATGAAAGAGTTTATATCACGCGATTTGATGTAATTTCACATATCGACATTTGGTGATTATAATGTGTCATACATGTTATCAATGCACCAGTAAAGGAAGAGGGATCATTAGTCGATGTAAACAATGCTGTTTAAAAAAAAAGTGTCTTTTCAAAATAAGAGTGTGGGTGTACACAAATGGGAGACAAAAACATGAAGGCACTAAGGAAACAGGAAAGGTTGCGTATTAAAGAAGTAGAGAGAAAGGTTTCAAGGGTGATTAAAAAGGAGAATTGTGCAGTAAGTAGAAAGATAAGATAAGAATTTAGTGTCAAAATAAGTTTACATTTACAGTTTCACTTGTTAGATGGTAAGTAGACATCAGCTGACCTCTACATCGAACAAGGCGAGGCGATTCTCTTAGGAACTGATTTTTTTTCCCCTTCTTAGTTATTCTCTCTACATCAGCATTCCTTTTACAAGCCCTCCCATTTGATTTCCAAATCAAAACATGCATCTTTATTGGACAACACACAACAGCTCAGCTCCAAAATAATGTATTTACTCAGCCCTTCACCCTCTGGTCTTCACCACTTTGATTTCAGCACAGTATTACTCAAGGCAAAAAGAAAAAGAGAAGATGTTCCTCTGCATAGGTTGTCCTCTCTGACACTGAGTGCGCGTACACACACATGACTTACAAACACACGTACACAAGGAAGAAGGGATTAACGTCATAGCTTTTGGCACGGTGCAGCTTTTCACATTGACTTTTTTATTTATTTCTTACACGAGGAAAATACCTGAAAAAGGTCACAGGGCTTCACTTTTCATTTCCTGTTATGAAAATCCAAGGCGAACTTGTCATTTGGTTGCAGCTTCTTATCAAATTAGTTTTTAGTGTCATTGTGCGTCTAATTATAAAGCGAACAAACTTTGCTGTGTGCTTTTGTAAGTTGGCAACCTGATGATTTAGGAAATATATTTGACTGTGAATTTGCAACTCCAGCAGAATGTCGGCACTGGACAATTGTGCAAAAAACTATTAAAAAACGACATTGAATGCCAGTGTTTTTAATTGTCTTTCTTTGGCAACAAAGTGGTGAACGTATGGTGGAGGTTCAGATCAGGGAAAGATCATGGTGATCCCTCGTGTCTGTTGACAGAGGTGTCGCAGGGCTGGTACAGTTCAGCTGTGTGATAGAAATGCACCATGATCTTTACTAGAAAGGCCACGAATGTCAGCAAACGTGTAACCATTAGTGTCTTGGCTTGCTGGTACATTATAGTACTTTCAAAGCTTTGGGTGGGCACACAGGTCCTGACATTAAAGAGGCTGCATTTTCCCGCCTCTCTCTCTCTCTCTCTCTCTCTCTCTCTCTCTCTCCTTTAGTCAGTCTCCCCTTTGTCCTCTCTTCAATCTCTCTACTGGTCAAGTTAATGGGTCTTTAACCTCGTGTCAATGAGCTAGGGGCTTTGGTGTGCTCGCCCACACCACGACTGTTCCCTTCCCAATTAGGCTGAGATGCAGGCCAGAAGACAGCTTCAGTGTGTGTTTGTGTGTAACAGATCCTCAAAACATAGCCCGAGGTGCCCACAATGAGTGCCATTATTGTCGCTAATGACAAAGATAATGGGATACAGACGCAAGCAGCGACAAACAGACGCACACACACGCATACAAAATCAGCTCGCCCTTCACCCTCCCTACCACAGATAATAATAATTATTGTTATAATACACACTGATTCCCACTGGAGGCTTGTGAAGATAATACAATCAGGAGATTATTAGCATCACCAAACTTGAAGCGATTAATTTTATCAAGAGATTGCCTGATTTGATACCGTACAATTTCTATTGCGTGCGGGTGATGTCTGAGATTGTATTAAGCCTGATATTAGTCTGATATATTACTGAAAGCCACTGTCCATTTGTTTTGCAACCAAGGATGACAATGACCGTACCTGAACTACAAACCAGTCGGTCTTATGGCTTTCAGCCAAATGGCCCCAGGAACTAAATCAGAATCAGTGCTGAGAAGTTCCTTTTTTTTTGCATTCTTGTTTGTATTTCCCCCAAAGATCTTAAAGACCGTGAAGATAAGCCAAATTAGACCAATAAAGGATTCACTGTGTGCCACTGTTGAAAGCATTTTGGAAAGGAGACGTGCAGAGTTGAAAAAGGGAAACTAAAAACCACCAGAGAACCTAATATTTTATCTAAATCCTAAAATTGTTACAACCAACAATCAGTGTTCGCTTACAGTTCGAACGAAGCTCGTCTTTTGACGCGCATCAGCTGATGCTGCTGTGGTGCAATGTGCGGCATCAGATTTGAAATGCAAACACAACACTTCCAGTAGTATTCAAGGAGAACTGCTATTCAGGCAATATTTGTAATATTATAGCAACACTTAATCTTTTGACTTAATCTAAATAATGAAGGCCCTGGTTTGAAACTATAAAATGGATAAGAACAAAATATTGATATGATATATAATTGATGAAAAGTTGAACTAGATAATGTGAAATTAGCGTCAGACAATCCGCTAGCTGGAAGACGTATTGCTCTTGTCGGAGATGTCTGGACTACAAAAGCACGAAGTCCATCTGCAGTCGTACAGCGGCGTCACAAAGTGAAGCGTCTCTTGCCTCATAAATAATCTTTGGCTGAGTCCATTCACCGTCCTGCAACGAGCACACAACCCTCACAACAACACAGTGTATTTTAGCTCCGCCATCAAGTTACAAATGGAATTTCACGTTAAGTCCGGTGACAGTGACATGATTATTATTATTAATTAATAATTTATATCTTCAAAAAAAAAGATCATCCCCTGTGGAAAACATCCTTAGTTCGCAACAAGGTCAGAGTAGGGACTTCAAAGTAGTTTGTCTGGCTATTCAGACCAATAGGTGTACTTCAGTGCGTTTGGGCCTACAGTGTAACTCAAGAACCAAAAGCGTAACACGGTACCTTCAGTGAGAAATGCTGCTGTAGGTTACAGGCCTTCATGCTGCCTGTGTACGCTGCAGGAAATGATCTATACTGCCTGCACCATGTGCTGTCATCATGACACATTTCTGTACATTTCTCAGTGATTGGCTGGCACACACTTAGACACTCACATGCACACATATCCATTAGGAGTGCTTTCCAGGCCAATTATTGTACATACAACTCTTACACTCGATTGAGTTGCCTGCTTAAATCAAGCATAGCAAATTCACAAAGGCTATTCTGCCACAAGTGAAAAACAGAGATAGTGTGTGTGTGTGTGTGTGTGTGCTTGTGTTTGTTTGTTTTGCGCAGACTGACTAAAAATGAGTGTTTGTTTGTGTGAGTTATGGGGTTGGCATCTTTCAACATGAGTACCCTTATTCTCTACTAGCACCACCAAATCCAACTTAGAGCTTCTCCCCTCCCGCAGAGATGTGTTGGAAGGGGAGTCTGTGTTTGTGTGTGTGTGTGAAAGCATGTGTGTGTGTGTGTGTGTGCGTGTGTGTGTGTGCATTGGGCTTTCAGAGTGGGCGGGTTTTAGGGAGAAAAAGGAGGAGGCGGTGGCGGTGGTGGGGGAGATAAGACAGCATTATCTGCCCCGCTCATTCTCTCTTTCACCAGCGGGGGGTGTGGCGCCTTATCCCTGCCTCCTGCTCGGTGGGTCGCCTTCACAGTCTGAGGGAAACTGATGGATGCCACACGAACACACACACATACACACACACATTCATTGTCACTGCTTCCACACACATCATCACATACTTTCACACAATTACATGTCTGCACTGGCACATAAACACACACACCGGGAGGGACTGTGTCACAAACACTCAACTGTCATTCTCTATTTCTAATGCTTCCACACACACACACACACACACACACACACACACACACACACACACACACACACACACACACACACACACACACACACACACACACACACACACACACACACACACACACACACAAGCCTAGACAGACAGCTTATTATCACACCATAAAGCGCAACAAAACAAGATGCAGTGGGAAAAAAAGAAACGAGGGCAGAAAAAAACAAACAGAAAAGAGCTCGAAAAGGAACACTGATGGCAAAAAAATGGAAAAAAGAAGTCTAATGCTGAGATCACTGCTTACACTGAGCGGCTACTATGCGCAGTCGAAAAGAGAAAAAGAGAAAACTACCTGGTACCAAAAGTGAGTTGAGTCGAACCATGCATTGAACTATGCAGTGGAAAAGAGGCAAAAGAGTGCAGAATAGTCAAAAGGGAGAATCCAGGGATGCAAGGACAAAGGATCTAAGGAGAGAAAGAAGGCAGTGGGGAGGAGGCAGGTGCTTTGCCTCAGCACTGGTCCTGGCCTTTAATTTCTCTCACAGCGGGGACAAAGTTATCAGCCTTTCTCTGAGAAAGAGCTTTTTTTAATTGAGCACAGTGCTGTTATCGGTCACATATTTGACTTTACTTTAAAAGCAGCACACTGATCACGGTCTCTGCAAGCAGGAGGCTTTTTATACGATAAGAGAAGAATGGAGCCAAAATGAAAAACAGGCCAAATTGTGGCAATCAGTGTAACATTTACAAGGGAGGTACAAAGTATTCATGTGAAAATGCCATCCATTTATAACAAGACACAAGGCTTTTGTTTTGTGTCTCGCGAGCGTCAACGTTTAATTAGTCATTGGAGGATTTGAAACTTCACGTCACTGTACAGAATGATGAATATCACTTTCCATAACTGCGTATTTAGATTAGAAACAGATTCTTTATTCAAAAAGCTTATAGAGTCGCTCATAGTCCAAACATGTCTGCAATCTTTTTTGTACATTTCACAATTAAGAATCTGAAAATGAGCAATTACACAACCAAAGTGACCTTAAATCAAGAGTTGTTATGAGATTTAAGATGAAGATCTCACCTTTTCAGGTGGTTAGTGGAACAAAACATTTTGTAATTAAAAAAACCATAATGTCCCCCCCCCCCCCCCACACACACACACACACACACTTCTACCCAACTTCCACAGTAAACTCTTGATTTATCCTTGAGCTGACACCGTCTGTGTGTATGTGAGTGTGTGCGCCAGTGTCTCGCATGCCTTTAATGCCTTTAAAGCTCTGGTACCTACAATACTATTGTATTTAATTGCAAATTTACATATTCTGAGAGCAAACTGCACAGAAGGGCATATGTGCATGAATTTCGTTGCACATCTTCGACTCAAGATATGTTTTACAACGCCAATGGAGACACATTTGTGCACAAAATCAAAAATGAGCAAACCCAGTCGACTGTAAAGGATTGAGAGATTGGATTGTAAAATAGTTTATTTCTCTTCATTGGCCCAGATTCACACAATTAAACAGGTGGGAAAAAAACTGTTATTGTCAAGTGACTAAATGTAGAGAACAGAGATATGTTTCTCTCTTAGTGTTTCAAAGAAAAAAACATAAATGATGAAAGATGAAAGGTTTACTCTTTCTCTGCAAAACAGATCCATTTGATTTCCATTCATTGAGTACATCAATGTTCTGCACAGACAGTATTTGACTACCTATAATAAAATAATCTGAAGTGTCTTGTAATGAGAAAAGCATACACATAAAATAAATGGACAGCTGAATATCCAAATGTTTTTCCAGCTGTACTTGGAATGAGATATGATTTCCACACTGCCAGCTCGTAAACGGAGAGCAGATAATGAGCGAGTAGTAGAGACTCTGGGCATCTGGAGCAAGCATATGGACACCTCTGGTAATGGTTAGCAGACAGACCATAATTCTGCAGCCTTTCGACAGTGTCTTAGCAACAGCTGCAACCCAATAAACACCAATTGTTTTGAACTGCGACTGTTACTTAACGAGGATAAAGTGATGCGATGATTGATGTCCACACTGTTGGAAATCGTTGTCATTGTGCCACAAGCGCACACGCGGTTGTACCAATTACATTATGCACATTATCTACCTGTCAATCAGACAGTCATCACATTGTTGCACAAAAGAGCTGTACTTACACATTTTCATTTTAATTGGTTACACACCAGTGGCACGATGTAAAGCGTTAAGTTCTGCAATCAGTGAAAAAGTTCTACAACAGTGACCTGTTCAGAAGAAGCTGCACTTAACCTCACGTCCACAATGACAAATGTAACTACATGGCCTTCACCTGAATGTTAAAAAGACTCTTTGTATGTTCTTCACAGAGAGGGCCAGATGTTTATGTTGCTGGTGAGAGGCTACAGGTAGTGTCAAGATTTTAAATATTTAGGATTTTTTATTGATTCTAATCTCTCTTATTAAAAAGCAGGTTAAACATGTGACAAAGGTCTTAAAATGTAATCTCATGAATTTTGGGATAAATAGGAAACAGTCGAACCATGCAGGCTGCGAAACTGTATTTTAATGCGATGATTGTCCCCCATCTGACCTCCTGCTTAACCAGCTGGGCACAAGCCAGCAGCACAACATTCAAATCTATTCATATTCTCCATAAACAAGCTCTAAAAACACTTGATAAAAAACCACTGCAATATCCTCATCAAACACCATATCTTGAGTTTGCAGAAGCTCATTAAATTCACTGATGTGTGTCTGGTTTCTTAAATGTTACATGGTATGGCCCCGCCTCCACTTAGTGATTTTATTAAACAAAGCGCTCAAAGAACATTTGACCGTATTACACCCATTTTAACGTCCTCTCTGCTCTTAAGAATACCTCCTCCTGTCTGTCCCCAGACCCCCTTCCTCTGGGATTACCTCCCTGCCCACATCAGACTATCTATAGGCTGTATCTTCTATCCTCTGATTACTTTTGGTCTTGTACCTCTAAGACGCTCCACAACAGGATTCTCCTTCTGTTGCTCTCTCTTTGCCTATTTTCTCCTCCTTTTCGTCTCTTTTCGTTCAGGCGTCTTTATTCTGAACCGTCGGCCGTCCTGGGACCTCTGCCTCTCTCCCCTGGCTGTGAGTGCCTCGTTCCAGATGTTTGAAGATGGATCTTCTTCAGCCTCTCTTCTTGTCTCTCTCCCTTATGCGCTGAGTGTGCTTGTCTCTCTCTCTCTCTCTCGTTTGTTTCGTGTCTCCCATCTGTGCTTGAGTTTTAGCTCTGGTGTGTTCGGCTACACCTTAAGTTGCTCGACGTCCTCCTAGATCCATATTCTCCATATATGTTTGACCTCAGACCTTTGCTTTGGATGAGTGAAGAGGGTGTTGTAGGCTGTACGGATTGTAACGCCCCTTGAGGCTGATTTGTGATACTGGGCTGTATGAATATAATGGTAAGCCACAGAGGCCGTCCACAAAGAAATCCATTGCATGTAATTATGATTCGCCTTTTGGTCAGAAGCAGTTCCACACATCTTTAGACATACAAATATGGTATAAGAGCACGACCATAAATCATTATAATGAGTACACTTCCCAGGATAACAGTGAATAAAATGCTCTCTCTAAAGCCGGTCATTGCACCTTACTCCCACATGCATTGTGTTTTTAAACCGTAGTCAGACACTTTGATTAAAAGTTTATTATAATGATCATTGAGAACACATTTTGCCAGCACATACTTGTCAATGGAACAATCAATTCCGTCTAGCTCCAGTCCACTTCAATGTATTTCATGCTTTTATTCAGCCTGGAAAGCTTTGAAGCATTTAAACCACTGATGTGATTTAAAGGAGCTGTATTTAACGTCCAGAGCATTATTATAGATGTAGAACAATAGTAGATTAATGTCCTCTGATGACAGTGTCATCGCGAAAACGTAGCACCCACCCCACCCTCCAACACCGTTAGCTCTGTTAGCATCGTTAGCTATGACCCGCCGGCTCGTCGTTGACATGTTGTGAGCAATTGAGATGCAATTGTAACGCTTGCTATCACAGATATTGCAACCTTAACTTGAATTTGTAGAAATCGAATTAAAAACAATGTTAATGTAGGTGCATGGAAGTTGGTAAAATGCAGCAAAGAAGTTTGTAACTGCGGTGTTGCATTTGGAGAATCCACTGTGTTGTTTATTCAACATTTTTTTAATTAATTTTTTCAGAAGAGTACATTCACTCATCACTTGTCAAGTTATCCTGCCAAAGAATTTCCTACCTGGCGAATCAACTCTATACAACTCTCAAGTATATTTCTCCTGGAACATCTGCTGAGTTATCCTTTGGTTTCTATGAAGTATGAAGTATAATTCAATTAAAACAATGTGGTATCAGCTGTCGCTTCATGGTTTCTTAGACACACCGTGGAGGCGGCAGATACAGCACATACAGTGTGTGCAGAAGGAGAAGTAGGCAGCCCACCTTTCTGAGCTTCTCTAGAGGCACTTGTGACAGTTTTAAGCAGAAGTCGTGACCTCAAACACATTCCTGAGTTGAGTTTGGAACAAAATGAACAATTATTCCCTTGATATTGGATGTTGAATGTGAATATTAGCTGCAACAGAAACCTAAGTCACAACTGCTCTGTGCCCAGTTGATTCTGACACTTTTTTAAATCTTAAATCCCGTAGTATACCAGCTTTAGCTGAACTGCCAGGGAGGTCATTACCCACACCGCCTTGACACTTTGTGCTACAGCTCCGCTGACATATGTTTCTATCAGAGCAGCCGATGCTAAAGTGACTAGCACAGTTTATGACAGAGTCATACCAGCAGACAGCTTTATGACCTCTGTCATGTCTGCTGCACTGTTATAACTTATGTCACGTCTCTGCCAGCTCAATGGGGCGTGCTGATGTATGGACTTCACATTGTGCTTGATAACTTAAGTGATATTACTCCTGTAAGCTCGGCCTGAAGAGCAGCGCCTCGTGCTCTGACGGCACACTACATTTAGTATTCAGCGGAGAAGAGCCTCTGACGCAGCTCACCTCGGCACGGCCTGTTGTGTTTAGTGGCATTTTTTTTGAGCTGGGAGACACATTTACAGCCACTCTTCTCGAGGTGTGTGTGTGTGTGTGTGTGTGTGTGTGTGTGTGTGTGTGTGTGTGTGTGTGTGTGTGTGTGCGTACATCCGTGCCATTCTAAAATGTATCTATCTGTCTTGCCTCAACTCCTTTCCTTCTCATTAAATCTGGGGGGTAAGAATTTGCATGTTCTCACCTTCAGAAAGGAAATTATTCATGTGCTGAGGTGTTTTCTGTTTTGTCGGTGTGCGTGTGTGAAAGAGCGAGAGAAAACGAGAAACAGCGGACAACTTAACAGGGTTTAAAATCACAGCATCGGGAGCTTTGAGCTCGGCTGCACACGCTTAACAAAAAGCCAGAGAACCACACTTTATCATGATTTCAGTGAAACTTGGGATCGGTTAATCTAATGAAAAACACCTGTAAATACACGTAAAACGGGGCTGTTTTAGTAATTAACAGCCACACATATTGCAAGTGCCTTGAAGAGCAACAGTAACGTGACACTTTCATCAAGTAAATGTGGCACGCCGATCGATACTCAAGCTGGAAAGCATGGTTAGGTAACTGTGCTTACAGGGGTGACTTGTATTGAACATGTGTCGTCTAATATGGAGAACATTATATTCTGTTTCTACTCTAGAAAAACAGCACACAGACAACTGTACACAGCTATCCGATGCAATTCCTTTTTTAAAAGTAAGATATCCAGGGTAGCGGATACCACTGATTGTCGCGATCATTTTGGAAGCAATCCGTCTGATTGCTGTAAACATATGAATACTGCGGCGACACTCGAGATGTGTAATGCTGCACAATGGATCCACTGGAACTGTATCGACGACACAAATGGAAGAATTAGGAGGGAACGAGTGTTCAGAGATCGTCTCATCCACATGCAACTCGATTCATTGATGGTTTATGGTTGAATGTGTAGAGGGCGGGATGTGAGGCTGAACCATCTGCGCACATTTACAGATGGATTTATAAATTAGACCCCTGGAGTGTGATGACGCAGTATAAAGTCTGAAAAAACAAACAAAGGACTTTCTTGAATAGCTGAACCAGCCATTTCCAAGAGACACGTTTTTGCATCCGTTATTGAAAATACATATCAAATACTTTGTGAATGAGACCAAATGAATGCATTTAGGAAGAGTTAACAGGCTTTCCCGTTATTTTCAATTCCTCGCATCAGTTGAACAATATACAGCGTTAACAGGCTCTTGTTTTGTTCCTCTCACCAGTAAAACAAACATGATGTAGGCCAGCCTTTCATATTGACTGAATGTAATAAGTAAGCTACCCTCATGCCACTCAAAGGTGTACTGCAAATTGTGCAAAATGTTAAATAAAAGACTGGAAGGAATTCTGCCAATTTATTTATTTGTATTTTCCTCTCTGTCAGTCTAATTAATTATTTCATGGCTTTGAATTAATCACAAAACCATAACACTGATGCGTTGATTTGAAACTCAACTCATAAAGTTTGTTCTTATCTTTCTGAAATGCTAAAATATTGAATTACATTCGTTAAACTGAATCTGTTTACATTTACAAGTTATGATCGACTCTACTCTATTGGTTGACCACATCTCCAAAACAAATGCAGCTATAATGTAAGCATATGTCTGAAAATAAATAACCTAATTAGTGTTGCAAACAGGATTACATTTTGTGTCCGTCAGTCACTCTGTGAGAGCAGCTTTTTTGGCTGAATCATGTTTTCTCATTTACTGTTACAATGTGGATGTTTCTTGTGGGTATCTTTGGTGCTGTTCCCAGAATATCTCATCTCATGTATTATCTGCTACCATTAAATTCCTGAACGCACGTCTTCTGACTCGCTTTTCTCTCCCTGCCACTCAATCTTTCTCGCTCTGCCTCCCTTAAGCTCTCTCTCTCTTTTTCTCAATTTTCATCCCTGTCTCCATTCCCCTCTCTGTCTGTCTGCCCACGAATTCACAGTGTTGTTTAGTTTTTTTCAAGCCGCATCGACCAGTAAGAGGAAACAAAATCATTAAAGGCCACGGTTTTCAGCAAAAAAAAAATGCATACAGTACATAATCAGCGAGTGCTTTTTGTGCCTAATGCCTTAAATGTCAAGAATACTACAGTCTGAGTAAATAGAAACATGAAACAACAGCAAACGCAATAAAACCATTTTCTGTAACATGTGGAAAGTGTATGATGGCAGATTTTAATGCCATGTCATTTCGTATTAAACTCCAGGTGATACATAATTATGCAGTATTGATAGAAACACAATCATTTAGTTGTGAAGAAATGTTCACACTTGCAACTGTTTGCTTTGACGGCACATTGTATGTGATTGGGACACACCATCACCTCTAAGCGACGCGGCAAGTTATGTAAGCGGGGAAAGAAAATATAGATATATCTCGCTGAAATATATTACCCTGCTGCCATGCCATGTTTCATCACTATATCACTAAATCTAAAACCCTTCAGCTTTTAGATTTTCTGTGACATTTTGTTTTTGTCTCTCTCAATCATCGGAGCTTTTGAATATTTCATTACATAACAATATCTGTCATTTGCTTAATCGACTTCATCCCAAGGCCGTGCGGAGCGATTGGTGCCAAATCGACACATAACTCTTTCTGATCAGACAGCTCATAGACAATCAAATTGATATACGATCCCATCAGAGCTCTTCAAGGAACAGCTGCAGTTTTTTTTCCCAACGCTATTTAGTAACTAAATTCTTACACACCACCCATATGCTCATTGTGTTCAAACCACAAGCCAAGAGCCAACGTGCTTCTGCCTGCAATGGGACCAAACTGCGGATGGATTTCAGGCTTTAGCTCTTTGTATTAGTGAAACCACAGTCATCAAGCCCCTGAACTACATGCGCACCGCAATTGTATTATTGTGTGTGTGAGGCAAAAGGCACACACACTGGCTATAGGATGATGGGGCTGAGAAAAGCACAAACAATGGAGCTTATCAGACTGCTGAAGTGTGGAAGAAAGTAATAAGCAGGGAGCCACAGAGATGTGTGTTGTGTGCAGAGTGTTTGTGAAGGGGGCAAGTCAGGTGATCCAGTCTGAGTGAGAGTAGAAGGCTAAAAGGCAGGTGGTGCAGTTGCGCTGGTGGCCTTAGATGTCTTTAGAGAGGGGAAACTGTGTCGGCACGGGGAGCTAGAGCCGTCTGCTCCCCCTACTCTTTATGCCGGCCACCGGCTGTGCTCCAGGCCCGTCGGTGTGTGTGTGTGTGGGATAGTCGGTCGCTGGCCTTGGTGCTGAATTTGCACCAACAAAGCTGGTGGCTGCTGTTGCTGTCCAAGGTGCTGAACCTCTGATGGTATAGAGCCCTGGGAAATGGCGCGAGTGTTGTTTTTGGCAAGAAGCCGTTTCTTTATTTTCCCACAATGCCAAATGATATGAATGAATCAGCAATTCCATTATGTGCACGTGTATTGACATAAACATCAACAGATATTTGAAACTTACAAACGTGACTATATTGTGTTTGTACAGCCTAACTTCATGCGACGTCCCTCCCATCCACTTCACCACTTGGCCAACTGCTCTTACCTTTAACTGTATCTAGGTCAGGTGGAACTTAGTGAGGCACCTCATGACTGTGATTGCCAGGGGAAAAAGGCAGCTGATCGCCGTCCTCATTCCCTTCAACCCATCACATGGAAACATCAGAGCTGATGTGAGCATCTCCTGCTCTGGAGTAGGCAGATATAAGCTTCTCGGAAAAAGTCAGGAATCAGTTAGTTGGAGACATACGCACACACGCTTTCTTATATCTTCCGGGTGATGTCGATCCACATGCCATTAACTATAAACGGTTTTGGAGCTTCTATTATACGGCATGCGCGGCTAGCTAATTACTAAACTTGGATTTAATGTTTTTATGTTAAAGTCAACACAATGAGTTTAGCTGTGGTGATAAGGGGCGGCGATGTTCTTCTATAACATGATATAAACACGTTTTCTATTGTCATATTAATAACATCAAGGCATTTATTTCCTGTACATTCACATAAATGGTGCTAAATCAAACTACAGCACACTGCAATGTCAGCTGATTTTACATCTATTCAGTTATGTAATAACAACAAGAAGCGTGACTGCGGCTAAAATAATCCCAACTACACTGGGGACAAATGTTTTACCTCCTTCTTCATTTTGTTTGCTAAACAAATCATTTTGTGGTGTGCTTTATTTTCCCAGTGAACTAAAGCAACACATAATGTATTGAAACAAGAACAATTTAAAATAATTCCTTGTTTGCAATATGATTCTGTAATCAGGAGCAGAAGAAAGTCAAGTTATTCTAATTACAGGCCGCGTAATGAACCACCTGCTGTGAGATTGTGTCGCCGAATGTTTACGAACTGGGCCAGAAATGCTCTGTGCTCATAGTCACACTTACACACATATACACACACAGACACACACAGACACACACGAACACACACACACACATACACAAAGACAACCTGTTCCCTACAAATTGCACTCGTACTCTGTGTGATCATTCTCAGACCTCCACAGAACAGAAAACACAGACCATGCTGTACACATGCTCACACACATTTCACCAAAATAACCTATGAGCTGACTGAAAACACTTGTCAGGGTCCCCACTGTGACCGGTATTAACACAATGTTTCTGTTGTCGATGCAGATCAACACATCCATGCTGTTAATTTCTCTGCAGATACACACAGACGCACATCTTGCTGTGCACAATGCACCAACACACACGCACAAATGCACACCGATCCGGCAGCAGACACATGACAGTAAAATAAACCAAAGTGATACATAATTAAAGAGCAAATGGCCATCCATGCACACTGTGACCAGCCTCACAAATACACACACACACACACAGCGCACACACTGAAGACCTATAGCTACCCATCTAACCTTTTATCTCCAGATGATGAATGGAGGGTGTGAAGGATTCTGCCTTAGACAACGTTGCCAATTTTCTCCTTCCATGCCTTTCAAATTCTAACAGATATTTTTCTGAACTTTCAATTCATCATCCTGGACACTGTCCACTCAACCGGCAGAGCTGAGCACAAAGGCCAGATCCATTCTCACACAGACACACATGAAATGATGTTTGTATGCGCATACACACACACACACACACACACACACACACACACACACACACACACACACACACACACACACACACACACACTAATGTGTACAGTAGGTGCAGACACGTGGGTTTGGCTGCCTAATTCTGCCTGCAACAGTGGAAACATGGAGCGACTGATTCTTTCACTTTGGTTTCTTTCGAGGTGTCTGACGGGGGAGAATTATTTTGGGGTTGCTGCATTTGAATAAAACATGCTCGCAGAAAACAGCAGCTGCTGGTGAGCTGACGGAGTTTAAAATATCACTCAAATAAAGTGTGACGATTACATAATTCTAATGCACAGCCTAAAATAGTTTTTATAGTTCTTATTTTAGTTATTCGTGCAATCGAACATAGTACAACAAGGTGACAAATTAGATAACATTAAACATTAAGACGTAACAAACAGGTTAGGTTTGAGTTTGGTGCAGATTTGTAGTTGTTTTTGTGTTGTTGTTAGTGGGAGGACCATGTGTTTCTGTTTGTTCTGTAAGGCTGTTGTGTATGTTTTTACATATATTTGTATTTATATGCAGGCGGGTGACCAGAAGAATGCTCAGGTATGTGAAGGAGGAAAAAGCCCACAATCAATATATCAATAATAAAACCACTTTAGTGTTGAAGGGTTCAGTGCAGCGCTGGAGGGGTCGGCCAGTGAGGGCTGACGGGGTCCACCCTTTTTTTTTTTTTTTTTTTACTTTTGCTTCTTTTCCTTGTATTCTGTTTTGTTATCTTTATGTTTGCTGTGTTATTGCCTTTGGTCTGCCCCAGACCTTTAGGAGGGAGCTGCTCCGTTGCAAGCCATTCCCAGCTGTAAAAAAACAATTTCAGTAGGGAAGTAATATTTGTCTTGAGTTCATTATGGAGCTTTTCTTTTTACAGCAATATAAAAACGATAACAGAGAGGGAATTATGACCTGTTTATCTTAGCTCTAAGCATCTTATAATACATCATTAAAACTACTAATGCCAAGAT
The DNA here is from genome assembly GCF_910591455.1 of Pholis gunnellus. Classification (NCBI taxonomy): domain Eukaryota; kingdom Metazoa; phylum Chordata; class Actinopteri; order Perciformes; family Pholidae; genus Pholis; species Pholis gunnellus. The sequence continues at coordinate 10,672,512 of NC_136532.1, read as the reverse complement.
TCTTTTTTATCAAACATATTTAAATTAAATAAATAAAAAATCCTTAAGATTTGAATTGTAAGTAATGTTTAGAATGTAAGTGAATAACCAGTATAGATGACAATAACTAAGTCAAAGGACAACATTTCGAACATACATTTACATTTACTTTGTGGCGGTTGAAATTATGGTGGTGAAAAAAGTCTGGAGCCGCCGACTGAATACCAGCTGCTGTGATAAAACAAAACAACACCAGTCGGCATCGCCCATGTAACCGCCAGTATGGATCAACAAATGTGTCGCGGGCAAAAACATGTGTACGGGTTATTTCTAATTGCAATAGTTTTTCACCATTAGCACATTTTAATCTCACATTCTTTCACACATCACACATACTTTCAAACAAGTGCATTTATTCACTTGTAGACTTGATCCTCAAAATATGCTTCACATGAATGTCATGTACAGAATGAAGCTGTGAGGCTAAAACTGAAGACATGTCTCAGTAAAAAGCAAGTGAGATGTGGCTTGAGGGAAAAATTAAATAGCAAGATGATCATAAGATGAGCACTGCAGATCACCAATAATATGTATACAGAGGCTAAGGTTACTGTATCTGCGGGTAGTCACATGAAGATGTACACATAGACCTGCACACAAACCTGCTACTGCAGACACACACACACACACACACACACACACACACACACACACACACACACACACACACACACACACACACACACACACACACACACACACACACACACACACACACACACACACACACACACACACACACACACACACACACACACACAATTGGGACCCACCACCATTTGCTAGCCTTGTGTTTATGTCCTTGCCTACAGCGATATCAGTTTCACCAGCTGAGCTTCACAGAGATGACAGTCCTACAGAAATGTGCGTGTGTGTGTGTGTGTGTGTGTGTGTGTGTGTGTGTGTGTGTGTGTGTGTGTGTGTGTGTGTGTGTGTGTGTGTGTTTCTTAGCCTCTCCCTCCCTCTACAGTCAAGTAAACAAAGACCTGTTTTCAAGGCTCTCAAACCCCTTGTGAGGGATGTTGCCCTGACTCTTTGCCAAAGCTCTGTCAAAGCTTCACAATACTTTTGGATAAAGACTGACCATCCGGTACTGAAGCAACAGCACGAGAATAACTCTTCTGAAATTCCACTCTGCTCTAGTTCCGATTCTTGCCGTAGTCGCAGTCGACTGAATCATACAGAAACGCATATAGTTCTGCCCTTCAAAGGAGAATACGTTCATATAGTCATTATACTCCTATATTGTGGTTTGCGATGTTGATGTCATGCTAGAAGATTTGTTGAGTTGTCGACGCATTTACAAATCTAAATACAGTTTCTTTTACCCATTATCAAATTTGATTATGAGCACACAAATTAAGATAGTTACAAAACTCTCCACATACGTGTGCCAATAGTCTTGCTGCGATAATGGCCCCATATCTACTGCGCATGTGTGAACCGTGCATGTATGCGTCCGTTTGGGAGTGTAGCCGAGGCTTCTGTTGGAGTTGTGTTTTAACTCAACCGGCTGATGTAAGTTTGGTTTTGGTTTTCGCTATTGTTCTTCTGTGATCAACTGACTCTTGAGAAACGTGTGGCAGACACATAGGGCTCTTGTTTACTTCAGCTCTCTGACATTTCGTGGTTTGCAGTTAGCGTTCACTCTGCTTGTCAGAAATGGTTTGGCAACCATTAAAATGGTGAAACCTAAAAATAGCATTCACGAGTTTGTCGATGTTTAACTATACCAGGCAAACAAGTAAAGTGACCAGGTCGACCGGGAAAGCCAAAGAGCAAAGAGTGTAAGAAAACTGGAGACGGAACAGCAGAGAGGTGAATTTGAGAGTAGAACAAGTGAGGCAGTCACAGCTTTCTGTCTGTCGGCAAAGGGCTCGATAAAGAGCACTTGGTTTATTCGAGCTACATAAGAGGACTGCAGCTCGGGCTATTAGCTGCTCTGCTGAATGATTCTCCAACCTATGACTTTAAGCCAAAAGCACTGCAGCAGTGGCAAAATGAAATCACCGTTCAAACTGATCAAAGAGTGTGATGGAGACAGCGCCGTCTCGCTGTTCAGAACCACTTTTATCACCTTTATTGGCCAAGTATGCCTGGACGTACAAGGAGTTGACTACACAGAAATAGAAAGCGCAGCAGTGTAGAACAGTATCAGCAGCTCCTGAGAGACACGGTGTAGTTCAGTATGATGGTAAGGGTTAGTGTAGGGGGGCTCTTTAAACCCTCCTTCTGTGCCCAGATTATCTAGCAAAAGTGGAGTTGGACTCTACCCAAATGTGCCTGGACCATCCGCTATAGATCATTTAGATAGCCCCATAGAGTCCGACTGCTCTGACAACTCTGTTCATACCCACTGCAGATCACGTAATTATGAAATAAGACTTCCTTAAAAAGAAGCTGCCACGCTGGCGAGGGCTGGTCCTGCTTCACCATGACTCATTTTAACAAAGAGACATTAGTGTAATCTAGATAATCCATGTACTCGTTCATCATTTTGTCTTTTTAAATAAGGTAAGTGCATCTTCCATCTGTTCTTCCAATGCATGGATTTCCAGGAAGAAGGCAGTATATGAATCCCCCATCACTACTTTTCTTGATAAGCTGTGTTGTGTTTAAATAATTGTCATTGCTTCCCTATATATATAAATATATACAAATATTCATACATTGGATCACACATGTATGTTTCGTGTAACATTGCTGGTTAAATAAATGGCCTTATTTAAGTTAATTTAGCTGTGACCTGGATCTGTCTATTCATGGCAGTGAATGAACAGTTCAACAGTCACATTACAATCCATGATGGGTGATGAGAAGGGAAATTGCACATTACTGCATCCTGTTAAATGAAGTGAATGCAATTTTCCTGGTAACAAGAATGAGTTACAGAGTGAAGAGCAACATGGATGAAGTGGAAGTCGTGCGTCTGAGTTAATAGAGATCTTACTGAACATGACACAAGTCACCTCTGTCTATTAAAGTAAAGCAGTGATCAGTTTAATAAATGGGCCTCTGGTCGTATCGCAGCTTTCTTCCATGTGGCCCGGGTGACACGCACATACAGTATATTTACACCTACGCACATACAGATAAGCACAGGTGCATGAGAACACACACACACACACACACACACACACACACACACACACACACACACACTAACATCATGTCAAGCTGAATAAAGAGCAATGACAGCTTGGTAAAATTGCACCTATAAATCATTTGTCAGTCTAAATTCTATCTGCCAACCATACATGCAGTCAAATCTGCCCTCATAGCCACACACACTCTCTCACACACACTCTCACACAAATCATATTACTGGATGGATATGTCTGTGATATTGGGCCCACTACACTGACAAATTCTCTCTCATAAATACAGCGACTCTGGGCTCCATTTCCACGCAGGCACAAAGATGCAGCGTAGTGGTGCTTTCCAGGGAACGAGTGAGATTTTCTTCGCCTCACCTGCTCCTCTTCGGCGTCTTGGAGACTCGTCGTGAACTCGTCACACTTTGGCCGTGAGAGAGACTTACACAATACTTCTGATTTCTAAATATTTCACATTCTTCTACCAGTAGACTGAAGGAACTGCACATAAGAAATCCCTTTAGTTAAATTGTGATGATGGCAGTAATGCTGGCATGGCAGAGTAATGATTGTCAGATTGTTACCAGCATCTCTCAGCAATACGAAGGCCGTCACATTTATCTGATTAACTCTCAGACAAGCATGTGGAGTCATCAAGGCTTGTGTTCTTTGCAGATTTGCAGTCAAAGCACAATTATGTGCGTTATCTTGATTGAATCATGCAAAGATATCAGCAGGTTGTTACAAAAATAATAAGAACAATAAGAACTTTTGTACTCTTGTGCACATCAGACTGCTGGGCTACGATTTGGTATTCTACACTGCCTAGCAGTAAGAAACTATAGGAGTGTTAAAGACACTGACATCCTCGGGACAAACAGTTGTCTACCGTGCAAAGTCACAATGTAATTAAACTGTCTGTCTACTTTTTTTTTTTTTAAACCCCTGAGGATCCGACCGTTTCCCTCAATGACGCCTGAAGCATCACATTTATAATTAGGGTTGAGCTTGACCTATGGCTGCATTGAAAAACTGAAACACAACAATCTGAATCAGACACAGAGAGCATAGCCATGGCTGGTGGTTACATATCGTAGTTTTACAGCCAAAAATCAAGAAACTGGGAAGAAAAGAAAACATCCGAAACACACTCATCAGGAATGTTCAGTGTGTGCAGCCATGTGATGACAGACAGCAGATGTGTGTATTGCAATTTGTAATCTCTCTTTTACGACATAACTTCCTTTGTCACAGAATTCTTAGTATGTTATGATGAAGGGCCATAAGTGTAACCAGCCCCTCATCATTTGTCAGTCTAAATTCTCACTAATAATGTATCAGAGAACGATCCTAATAACAGCCTGTCTGCATGCACATAGGGGTGCATGGTCCAGAGAAGCTGCCATACCAGAAGTGCTCCTGTGCATTGTGCGATTGGCGGCAATTTGTGTGTTCTGCCTTGATTCACAACATTAGCACCGCTCTCTTTCTCTCTCTCTCTCTCTCACACACACACACACACACACACACACACACACACACACACACACACACACACACACACACACACACACACACACACACACACACACACACACACACACACACACACACACACACACGCACACACATCGTCACAGCATGACGGTCATTTCCTGGTAGGGATAAATTAGTCAATCAAAATGTCACATCATCCAAACCTCTCAGGGTATGGGAAAAAAAAAAATCAGCAAAAATCAAGACCAACCCCTGTGTCTTTTCTTTTGTAGTCTCACTTTTCCTTTTCACAAACATATTCTCATTTAAAAGTGTAAGAAATCAGAGGGTGCCGTATGTCTTCCTGGTGACATTTGTCACGGAGGAAAGCGGAGAGATCAGGCCCGGGTGCTTTGGCTGGGGGCCCTGCCATCCATCATGGAGACCGGGTGGTAAATGGCTTATGTAATTCTGTTTCAGATGAATGACCATGGAAGGGAGTGTCACCACTAACATTATTGTGATCTATACAGTAGCGATGAGAGGGGGAAGGAGGAAGTGAGACAGAGAAAGAGATCTGACTCCTGCATATCGAACGCCGATGCAAGAAATTGTGTTCATGCTCAACGGCTTTTGCTGCGTTTATGGCTCCACCTACAACTGCTAATTCCATTATCGATGAATCCGGTGATTATTTTCATGATTATTAGATTAATCCTTTACTGTATGACTATAAATAGATTTAATCGTCTATCATATTTGGCATGAAATTCACATCTGACAAGCTGGTTTTCCGGTGGAAAATTACTGAAACAATTAATTGGTTATTAGAATAATTGTCGCACCTCTAACTGTTTTACAATATAGGTAATATAGGTAAAACCATAAAGGAGATATTATGATCAAGCATATGGAGAAATAAATAAATTGAAACAGTGGGGTTTTAAAAGGGTTCACAGTTTGATACGTACGACAGTTATACAGCTAATGGTTGCTATTTAGTTTTTTTAGTGGAGGAAACAGCATCTCTTTTCTATTTAAAACATCCAAACTAAACAGTCGCCTGGGCCGTTGTTAGTGTCGTCAATAAATGATCTACAGTAAGGACCGATGAAAGGGTTTCTGCTTTTGTCAAACTTAATAAAGTTTTATAGTGTGTATGTGTACATGATTGAATATTATACCGAGCTCCAGCAGTTTCTGCTCTGACACAGCTATTGCATTCATTACTGCTTTACCTTGAAATGAATGTGCAGTTATAGAAGCTGCTTCCAGCTCAGGCTGTTTTAGTCTACTTCTAGTTGGAGTCTCGAGAGACATAATTATACCTGAGTACAGTTGAACAGCACATTTCATTTCTGGAAAAGTTTTCTTAATTTGTGTTAGTTTGCCGTTTGTTGCGTGATTGTTTTGTCACAAAGCCCATCATCATTGACAGCTGTCTCTTTGCATTCCTCCCATTTCTTTGATTTAAGCTGCATATACAAAGAGTAAAGTTTGGTTTAATGGTGTTGAAGTTGGATTATAGTGCTGTTTAAACCGGCAATTACATGTTTTTCTGGTCACTTGTGGGCAGCAGAAGCGATGTGTCTACACCGCATCGTAATTACGCTACTGACTTAGTGCACGATATGAGGACGTGACCTCAATCATTATTTGCTGACCTCAATATTGCCCGTTGTGTTTACATGCGCGTTTGTTTACATAACGATGTCACCAACATTCTGGCAACACGATGCCAGAATAAACTCTACCAACTCCTGAGGTAAATATCTGGCTCTTTAGCTGCTAAATGCTCCACCATGTTCACATGAACTGTGTCTGTCTGCTGTGTGGTGCTGAGCAGCGTACAGTGAGGTTTTTTTAAAAGCTGAAAACAGCTGCCTGCTGCTGCTAAAAACAACTCTGTTAGAGCGGTGAGGGAGAAAACCAAAACAGGAAAGTTGTGGGCCAGACAGCTGAACAATGAGCTGAACTCGCTATAAAGCTCCGTAAAGCTAAGTGTCAGCATACAGGGACAAGGTGCGAGACCACCGCCATTCTCAACAACTAAGAAGGCTGAGGAGATTGTGGTGGACTTTAGAACGACAAGGAGAACGGAGCTCAGACCAGTGTTCATTGACTGCAAGGCTGTGGAGAGGCGCTCCGGTTCTCCCGGGCCACACAGAGCCTCCAGAGGCTGCACTGTGCACGGACTTTGAGTGTTTGATGGAGGAATTAAGCTGCTTTATTGACATGAGTCCGTGCTGCAATTGAAAGGTTAAAGTGCTCACTGCGACTGCTACTTGTTTGCATCATGTGTATCATCTGCTAGATTGTATGCTGCTATTGTTTATTATTTATTTGTGCACCGGACAGAACTGAGTACTTGAGTACGGCTCTTCGTTGTCTCACACAGCAGCACAATGACGATGAAGTATCTTATCTTTCACATTGTGATTTGATGCTTCTTGATACATCCATTAAAATATGAATTATGGCTGATGACAGAACTTTTTTACAGCACTTAATGGAATGACTCAATCCGGACCTGATTCACTGTTTAGTTCAGAACATTGACACCATCCTATCGTCCTTTTAATCTTGGACTTCAGTGTCTACTTTGTGATCAAGAACCTTAAAGGACAGAAAAAGAGTTTCATTTATTATTTCTGAGTGGTGTTATGAAGAAAATGGCGCCATTTAACAGCTCAGAGATGGAGACTCAGGAATGATTGACACGATTGCTCAGTTAATTATTCCATGTTTTTGAAAACTGTTTTCATTTTTATCAGCCTGTAATGTTTGTTCATGGATCTATAGGTCAGCGATTGACAGGATTCCACCCCCGTGTTGATATTTTCTTCTTTATTCTCTTGCTTTAACAACGTTGCCTTGAGACTGTGGGGAGGCTCATTTCCTGTTCTGCACACAGAAGCATGTCACTGTTGAGTTTTTTTATTCAAAATGTGTTTGGGAATCAGTAAAACAGACTGTACTTTTAGTTGAATGGCATTTACGTATCAGACATGACTGTGTGTATTCATGAGATATTCTAATGATTAAGCACAAGTCGTAGTAGCAGTAGCATTCTTTTCCTCCATCCTATTGATTATTACCATTGTAGCTGAGAAATAGGGAAAAGAGCTGTTAATGTTAAATCACCTCAGCTGCTCCTGCTGTCATTGACCCCGCCAAATCAATTTCACCCTCTCCTGCTCCCAAAAAGACGGAGTAACAACCATGACCTCTACTTTCACAAAGGTGCTAACATCTGTGAGCGAATGACATCTTCAGCAGTGGTCGTGTTTGAGAAAGAGTGTGGAGAAAAAAAAAGGGTAAAATGGTTTGCTAAACTTTTGACTGAACCTAGAGACAATAATTCTAATTTTCAATAGTTTTCATTGATGTTTTTGTGTACATTATCAAAAGGTAGGACAGGCAGCTTGTGTACATACAGCACACATGTAAGTAGCATGTATAACGCACTTGACACAGTCAGATATAATTGTCATGACTTCATCAACCGAGTAGAGAAACAGTGTCTCTCGTGAAAGTACTGCAACCCACATTATCCTGATGGTGCTGATTCACACCAGTAAGCTCAGCTTTTGAGCTTCACAGCCAGATCCTTGAGATTCGGTCTTAAGATCTACAGACGTGGAGCCCAGGCGGGATTTAGACGGTACAGAATATCTGGGCCTGTGTGTGTAAAGCTCCCTAAGAACTAAAGGACTCACTCAGGATCACCAGTGAGGTCACATTACCCCGTGAACTTCTATGGAGATACTTTGAGGCAACGACGTGCCGCCGTTTCACAAAGTGATGACGTATTGTACTTTGTCAGTACCTGTTTTTGTATTTCATCCTGCTTTGCTGCCCAAAGTCGTGGCTCATGTATTGTCTTTCTTTAACTTTAAAGATATGCGTATAAAATCAATAGTACCGTACATTACTTTATGAAATCTTACATGAATACAACCTTCGATTTTGAGGCTGCCCTGCTTCTGTTCTTCACTCTTATGAAGTCAGAGAAAGAAGTCAGCAGCACGGAGCAAGACGGGGGCTTTTCAAAAGCATTTTTCCTCACATATGCACAGATCCAGAAATCTTTTCTCACAGCTGATTTGATATCTGAAATTAAATCCTTTCAAATCTGCCTCTCCACCTTAGAGAAGACAGGCTTCAAAGACACTTTATAGGCATAAGTCAATAAACAACATTATACCTATGGACGCTATTGCTGTTGAATTTAATATTCCTCACTCTATGAGTAGACTCTGCTCTTGTCTGTTTGTATTTCTTCTCTTGTCACTTCCGTCTTTCTTTTAATATGTCTGTATTTTCCCAAATCATAATCTCACTCTTTTCTGATTTCCTTCTATTTTCATATGTTGTTGGCCTATATTTTTTTATATATCCTGTTAATTTTGTTGATGCTTTTTACTCAAAGCTATACTACGTTTCCACTGTCTGTCCCATCACACCTTTTTTTTCTCTCTCTCTCTCTCTCTCTCTCTCTCTTCACTCTGTCTTTTTTCATTTTCCAATTCCTGGACTGTTTCTGGTGACAGATGGAGTCGTGGTGGCATCATTCAGGTAAAGATGAATGGGACTGACAGGCCTACTGAGGACACACTGGGCCAGTCCAGCACCACTCTCACATTTTGACACACACACACACACACACACACACACACACACACACACACACACACACACACACACACACACACACACACACACACACACACACACACAGTGCTTGTTATGTTACTAAAGCTTTCTCATACTTCATGAGCGTAATGTATGCAGAGGGTAATCAATGCGGAATTGTTCGCTCTTAGTTTTTTAGTGATTGTTAATGTATCTGCCTAAAAAGCACACTCAGGTGTAGGTTGTGAGGGAGAAAAGAGAATCAAATCTCTAAAAACTAGTTATTTATGACATTTGAAGAAGCTCAAAGGCACTGCCACAGATCAAGGGTTTCTTCAGATTTGTTAGTATACAACTCGCGTAGTAAATTTAGCCTTGAGCTCCTGCGCTAATGAAAATAGCTCGGTACCATAGTGACAAAGAGCCCGCTGCTCATTGTTACCTTCCCAGTACAACGGCAAAATGGACAGAATATCAAGTGCTCAGGTGCTTCTTTCTTTTTCATTTATATTTTATTTGAATTTGGCTTTTCAGCATGGACCAAACTCCTCAAAGAACCAAGGGGCACACATGGTGGAGTAGACCTCGCCCACCACTGCAGACACTCTCAATCCCCCGTATACGCACACAGCTGGTTCTGCGTTCCAATAAACACAAGTGGACATGTTTGCAGGTGGAAAATCCAGCGATGGTTTCCATTGTAATTGATGCAGAATTCAGAATTGGGAGAAGATCAGAGCCAAATCTAAACATAAGTCAAATAGAATGATGCCCATTTAGATTTTGTTTTCTCTTCTCCAACAATTTCAAAGCACTTTTGTTTCAGCAGAACTGCAAACACTCAAATCATCCCAGTACGTCCACGTATTAGCCAGGAACAGTTGATAAACTGCTCATGGGCACTTCAACAGCCAATTGGGAACAGGGAAAATCAGTTATTCACTCCGACTTGCAACTCTCCCGTCAGCAGGAAGGTTTTTTTTATGCCACAAATGCTTCCATAACAATTCAATATTAAGAATAATGGACTAATATAGAAACTTCACTCCCATTTTAAAATATCTGGCGTTCCCTCCGAGGTACTGAGTGATATTGAGTCACCTCTCACATTGCTGACAAGAATAAAACAACACATGGTGTGTGAGCTAGTTGATGACCCAATATCAGCTCAAATTGACTATTATAAACCACAAAAGTGCTTTTCATTGATGGGCTGTTGTACTGGATTTCTTTCTATGTCCAGATATTGTGCATCATCATGTACCCTATTATGTTTGAAGTGGGATGTCACACATATTCCACAATATGTCATGTCAAATTTGTTTTAATAATGTTTCAGTTTGGTCATAATTTGTCACACCAGCATCATCTTTCTGGTCTGGTTTTGCTGTGATGAAGTGCTGAGGAGGGCAACTCTCACCCCCCACTGCTGCCCCATCTGCCACCTCGGTGTAACTCTCGACCACAGTCGCCGCGGATACTGCGACACAATCACCTCTGCCCGGGGTTCTCATAACAACCATGGCAACGAATTTGTCAGCTGGCCAACCAGCCAGCCGTTGCAGCCCAATGACTATTTTAGGTTTTGTTATCGGCCACTAACGCGATCTAAAACTTCTACATTGGTCTGTGGTCTGCTTCAAAAATCAAGAAATGAAGTGGAGTGTAATGTTGGGGGGGGACGTTCTGTTCCCATCGTGCTGCAGTGAGGCTTGAGACAGATCCTTTATCTAAGCCGGGACTGTCACGGGCAGGACACTACAGCCCAGTGCTGAGCACCTGTGTTGGTATTCCACTTGAATGGAGTTAGTTGTTAATCTGACAGCCTTTTCTCCGTTGAGTCAGATTACTGTGCTTTCAGCAGAGCTTCATGAGGAGAGGCCATCTGCTCAGACAGACCTTACAAGATGACTGTGGGAGGATACTGAATTCTCGGGGGGGAGCACACTGACAACAAGGATCTTCTAAAAACCTATGGCGGTGAAATTTTAGTCCTAATTGTCCTTTTCTGTTCAGATAGCTTCATCAGCCAAAGCTTGAGCTGTTTAATTAAAAATGAACTGTAAAAATCACTGTTTAGGTTTTCTTGACTGACAAACTTCTTGACCAACTATTATTTAAAAAACTAATTCCTAAAGCTTATTCTATTAAAGAATATTTCTTCATAGTGTGCTCTTGATCGACTTTTTCAATAATATCTAGGCTTGGGCGATATGCCCATATTGGTTGGCCATGATAATGGTCCTCACATGTCCATGGTAACGAAAAACGAAAAAGAAGAGCCAGAGAACGAGAACCAAGTGATTTGTAAGCTGTGCTGTGTCCAGTAAACAAAATCAAGGAAGCCTTTAGGTTTCCTCTCAAATGTGTTTTGGTAAAGCAAATTAGCAGAATGTAGAGCATCATTTTGGAGATATAGTTGTGAATATACATGCTACAGTAACACCTGAGGAAAAACACCTGAACGCCTTAGTTACAAATACATACTTTCACATCAACTCATCGATTGAGAAACAAGATGAAACTATCTAACACACTTGTAGCCCGGGCAAGAACACCTTCATCAGCAGTTCATGATAAGAAACCATCTGCTTAAATCTTACAGGACTGGAGGGACGTTACACATTTTGATGACTTTTGTATTGTAAAGCACCATATGCTAACAGTTTGTGAGAACACCATGCTTGGCAAATAAGGTAGCGGAGCGTTGCTGTGAGATAATAATTAGGAGAAAGGGTGTTCAAAAAAAAGGAAAGGGGGCAAAGGGAGTTGGGGCAATGGGAAAAGTGAAAATGCTGACAGCACTGGAGAGGAAGACACATTGAATGAATGTAGGCAGAGGAGGCAAGATGAACGCGTTTGGATAACGATGGAGGGAGGATAGAAGAAGGAACAAGAGTTTAGAGAGAATGATGCAAAGTGACAGACGGTTGAGGGAAACAAGGAGTCGCAGATTAAAATGGAAAGGGGATGGACGAAGAGTTGAGGAATAAAAGTACTGCGCCGAGCAACAGCGAGCTTTAGAGAAAGACTGTCGGTGCGTAAATCAAATAGAGACAAAAGCTAAGCTCAGCTGAATTAAAAACACAAAAGGACAGAGACAGATAATGAGAAGTGGGAAGAAAAGGTTTGTATTCCCATTACTTGTCTGTGATGAATCATAGTCAATTTAATTATACGATTAGCCGACACACACACACACACACACACACACAGACAGACACACAGACACACCTACACACACACCAACAGACAGACTTTCTAATGATAGTGTGGTGGTCAGCCATTAGACTTCACCATGACAGACTAATAGAACTTCCCATTATAGCCAGACCCTTTTCTCACACACTGGCAAACAGTTCCTTTACTTACTCGAAGATTTCCTCTAAATATGCTGCCTGTCGGAGTCCCTAATGACTGACTAGAACATTATAGGGATCCATTAAAGAGGAATTGTTTTCCCTCCTCTCTCTCTCTCTCTCTCTCTCTCTCTCTCTCTCTCTCTCTCTCTCTCTCTCTCTCTCTCTCTCTCTCTCTCTCTCTCTCTCTCTCTCTCTCTCTCTCTCTCTCTCTCTCTCTCTCTCTCTCTCTCTCTCTCTCACATAATTAATGTATCCATTCATATCCATCCATCTACTCATCCAATAGCTATTATTCCATCCATGAATACAGCGTTCATCAGTGAGGTCAGTCATTTGTACAATATTGTCATCATTTACTGCTCATAAATAACTTACCTGTGTGTATTTAGTTGTGCAAAACAACTTAATTTAAATAAATGAGGTGATTACGGCTTAGCAGCATCACAGTGATACAGTAGCTTTGAACTGATGCAGCTCCAAAGCATTTTAAGTCTGTTAAATGCGTGTAATCTGATAACCATAATATATATGATGTCTGTTGGATCTCCAGAACAAATACTTCAATAAGCTCATTGGGAAACAAGGCACCTGTTTGTTTATCATTCCAGTAGAAATGTAAAAGTCCTTCCTCTGTTCCCACTGTAAATCCCCTTATTGTTATGCAAACAATATATTTTAATGCAACATCACATACACGATAATAATTCAGTATACGATAATAATACAGTAGCACCAACAAAAGTGTGCTATTTTAGAAAGTCACCTCTACGCTCTGATTTAGTGAGAAAATGTATGGATGAAACCCTCGCAGCAATGAATAAATACTGGGTGTTGAATTCCAATATTATGCATTACAAGCTACTGGCTATTTTCACTTGGAGACAGAAAAGAATAGTTTGTTAACCTTTCTGTTCTATCTCGCAGACAAGATGAGCCAACAAAACCTATCTATGCAGCCCTTTGAGAAATTACAAAGACATGCCTTCTGGATGTTAAAATGCTTTTAGATTGATGGCTGAATGTTGGGTTCGTATGAGAACCAGCTGGGTTGGCCTTTCAATATGTCATGGCATCATTACAATAACGGACTGTTTGCTTGTTTGCTTCCTCTTTTATTCAGTGTCACATGCAGTGATTACACTCAGCCGTGGACACAGGTGCTCTGGCTGGAGTCCCACCCTTTCGCCTCATTGTGTCTCTCTGCTTTGTTTTGTCTTGTGTCTCTGTCAGTGTCCATTTTAATGTTGCCTGAGCACCTTTCACAGGCAGCCAGTGTGGTGGGATGGTAGCCCATTTCTTTAATTTGGCCCACCCATTACTATCATTTTTTTTTTTTTCCTTTCAGAAGCCCTTTTTGCATTTTTATTTTCTCTTTCTTTCAGTCTGCTCATCAAGATAAGATCAGCTCTGGTAGGATATGGCACTCTTTATTTTTTGGTAAGCATATGGACAATTAACCTTTCACTAAACCCCTCCCCCGAACAGTGATTGTCCAATCCTAGCATAGCAACATAACTCGACAGCCCTCTGGATTTCTTCACATGCTGAAGTGATGTGCATCTGACGCTAGTGAGAGCATTCCTCAGTATTTCAATATTTTGGAGCTCAGTGTCTTTTTTTTATTGCTTTTCCAAAACTAAAAACACACAAACAAAACTGTAAGGGATAGATTAAACAGAAGTAAACTTGCAAGGCTAGAATTTAGCAGAATGTATCACTTGCTAACTAGCGTCATTATTTTGTTGTTTACTGTACATGTGATCTGTTTATGACCTATGTCACACTGCATGGGAGCAGTCCTTGATGCTACGCTGTCAGAGGGCAGGCTATTATTAGCTGCTCTGTCCTGCTTGTTTATTGCATTTAGGGTGTTTCAGTAAGCCCAGCCAAAGTCTTTACTCAATATCCTTACATTTGCCAAACTCATCAGCTAGTCTTCAAAACCTTTTCTCTGATAAAAGTGAAACATTCAGTTTGAAACTACTGTACAATAACAATAAAATGTATTCCGGTTTCTTTTTCAATGGTAAACATACAAATAGTGTTATGTAGACCAAGACATCTGGTTTATTTTACTTTGTTTCTTACTTAAACAATAGGGTTAACTATAATGTAACTTACTGGAACTGTAGCTATAATAATGCTGCTCCTTTGTTTACATGTTCTCACAACATGACTCATCAACTTTGATTAGGCACGAACCAATTTGAAAATGTCATCCTTGCCAAAGTAATTGCCATTCAGGATATTATCTCAATAAGCATAACAAATATGCACAGCACTCTTAAAAAGGCACTAAGACATACCGTTTATTAAAAAACAAACATTTTATTGCATCGGATATTGGACATCTTTTTTATTTAGCCTAGCTGACTGACTTTTGTAGAGGTCGAGGCAGAGAGACGGACGTGAGAGAGACAATGACAGAAGTCTGGGACACCTTCTGCCAGTAAAACATGTCTGCCAAGACCTTCTCCTTATGGGACATCCCTCTGCATGAGGCTTGGCACTATTTCTGACTCCACAGTGATTACAAATGAAGACACACTGTTTGTTCTGTTCTCCTTGTTCATGTGGTGTGTGTGTGATCTCTTCCAGATTGTTGTCCTTGTTAACATCTTTAATTCTTCTTTGTGCATGCAATTTTACAATGCTGCCTGTACACCGATGAAAGCGTCAAGCTTATTTTTTTTTGAATGGGTACTTTCCAAAAAAACCAACATCACATTTTTAGTAACGAATATTTTTTTACAGAATCAACAACCAACACATCTCAATTGAAGATGAACCTATATGGGTGCTGTTATTCAGACAAACCAGCAAAAAGTGACAACACAAAGTCAAGGGCTGGCATAACTGTCTGGCTGAGCTCAGGTACATCACGTTACACCTGCACAGTGGGATGAAGGACTTATGGGCGGAAAGGACGTCATGGCCTTGTTGAGACCGCCAGCCCAAATCTTTGCCATATCATTTATTCCAGATTCATTTTAGAAAGTCTGGACAGCAGCCAACCACATGAAATGATTATTTTGCAAATGTGATCCCAACCACATTTTGGGGTTAGTGTGAAACACGATTCTAATCGGAGTTCTACAGATGCTTCTCAGTGTGGACACTCCGGCCGATCAAATCTGATTTCAAAGTGTCTTTTAAGTCACTCGCTACGTCTTTAGCGCTCAAGTGTGGAGCTAGGTCTGGCAAAGTAAGGACACACACACACACGGAGTAATAAGACAGGTTTGAACCTCGCCTTGTACTCCTCAAGTGACAACACCACCTTAAAACACACTGATGATTCAAAATGAAGGAAACTATTGTTCGATTCTTTTGTAAAGAACAAATGCTGCGGTGCCCGTTACACCCGTCCCCAGATCATCTGCTCCACCATCTGTCGCCCCTTCATCCTCACCCAACACCGATAGAATAGTCAATATTGTGCATTGCAGTCTATGCAAAGGTTTGGTCAAAGCATGGCTGGGATCAGTGCTTTTGCTGGCAGAGCTTCGACGTTCCAAATTGAAATATAAAAAAAAAAAAAAAAAAAAAAAAAAGCACGTCACCAGTAAACACGTCCTGTGCCCTGACGGGTGTGTGTCCGGCAGAGTAACCCCCATCCCCCCAGCACGAGGCGCGGCAGTGGCGAAAAACCCGAAGCACTGAGGAGTCAAAAAAATGTATCACAGCTTATAATATACATGTAAAAGTAAAATACAGTATGCATTTTTTCATAAACCCACTGGCCACTTCATTAGTTACACTTTACATGTTTTGTTATTCTCTGTTTGTGAGCGTGTGCTTTAGTCATGTTCTTTTATTCTTGCATTGTCACTATGTAAGGCTAATAATGAACTTAATGATCCTTTCAATTCAATGCACATTGCGATTGTTTAGAGGGCGAAATGATGGACCTCCATTTCTCATGCTTTGTTAGAAAGACGCCCACTACAGCAACTCATACAGCTGATGTCTGGACACAAATCAGATCACTCGCAAATAACAGTGCGGGCAGTGTGTTAAAGACCTGATTTAAGGAACAAATCCTATCCTAACTCAGTTTAGGCATGTGGTGTTGCATCCACTTCCTGTCACCATAAATATTCTGCTTTATTGTTTATAATATCTGAGGTTATATGGTCATGTATCAGGCTACTGCTTAATTTACTTTCATTCTTATTTTTTTTTTCCACAAAACATTTTAACTGAAATGTTCAAATGTTGTATTTGTCAAAGTTCAGCTTCCATTCTCTCCTGCCTCTCTCTCACCCACCTCAATCACTCTCACCTGCTCACTCTGTGGCACCTACAATTTAAACCCCAGTCTCACACACACTCTGCCAGATCGTTCTCCGCATTGTGCCAGACATTACCCTCCGACTGCTTTCCCGTTGCCGACCCTGCCTAATTGGACTTCTCCACCTTGCCTCTGCCCCGGTAAATCGCCAAAGCCTTCTGTACCCAACCATGAGAATAGCCTCTGCTTCCTCTGGTTTCTGTTACAACCTGGCTCCAAGGCCGCAACATCAGGCAGACAAGACAAGGGATAAAAGTCAGACATTTAACGAACAAATAACCAAACTAAACAATCAAATGAAACAGCAGCCGTGTCAGCCCAGGAGAGTCAGGGAGGAGAAGCCATAATAGAGGAAACAAACTTCGACTGCCCAAACACAAAACTGATCCGTGCAGAATTTAACTAACAGTAAGAGCAGCCCATACACAGCTATCACTGCAGCTCCGTCCCTCTGACTGCCAATCCAGAAACTAAGTAAGCACTAAAACCCGCAGGCCTGGTAAAGCAACCAGGAACCCACCTGCAGCCTCGGACGTGCCCCCGAGACAACTTTTCTAACCACTTTGATCCCCAAACTATCAAACTTCCCCCCCAACGAACTCCAAAGGGAATCCGCTCTTCAACCTAACAGGGACAGACCAGCAGCAATTTACTCACCGTGTATACAGGACCACCCAAACTCTGTTCCACAAAAATCACCAGCATATCACATGCTCAGTGATACAAAACACACTCCTCAGGGACACTGATCACTACAGCTGCTCACAATAATCAAATACAGGAAAACAGCATACTCACCAAACGCCCAAACCACCAGACTGAACCTCTCATCACCAAACGAGGTGCACCTGGCTACTAGGCTGCTACTGATCCTAAAACAGTCTCTGCTCATCAAGCAGATTACAACCACTGGATCCAACTTCCCTACACAAATCTAAACTTGGTCAATTAAGTTAGGACGAGCCCCCATTTCTCCACGTGAGCTGATCCGAGACGGTTTGCCTGTTGTGTCTTCTGCCTGGAATAAAGCTTCGTTCAACTATTCTGTGTGTCCGTCGCACTGCTTCTGGGTCTTTACCACGTCCAGTCCACGTACAGTATTGTATAGTTTGTGTGCTGAGTCGTGAGTGACACATCAATAAAGTGTTTTCTATTTTTTTTTATCTATTCTGTTTTATATACAGTAGAGTTATTATTTGAGCCAAATCCCCTCCTTGTTTATGGGATATGAAACAAAAAATGTTCAGCACCAGGGAGAGATAGTTTTTATGGAAGTGTTTATGGCTCATTGACATCCTGTCACTGTGTTTATGACTCACTGTGCCCGTCACACCACTAAACAGCCTGACTCCCTCAAGGGCATCAGGACCAATCAATATAGACAGAGCCAGAAATAATCCAGCAAGACATATTCTCTGAGGTTTGCTGGGTCGCAACGTACAACCCACAGCAGACAAATGCTCAGTTTTAGTTTCATGATAGTCACATGGGTGGGGCTGAATCTACATGCAGCACATTGTTTGGTGTCTGGTATAACCAAGTATTATTGAAGGCCCCAGGTTATAACATCCACATCCAGAGTGGGAGGTTATATTCAAAGCAATATGTCTCTGCTCTTTGTATTACAGCAGACATTGGACATATCAGAAATGATTGGATTCTTAGTCATATTGGCAACAACAATCAGATGTGCACAGCTTGCTTGTAATAATAAAAACTCATATCCCAGGTGGGTTTTCCCCGATAATGAAATGTATTACGGGTAAAACACACGCTCTTAGACTATTGAGTGAAAGGCTTCGGCTGTAACGCATATGATATAATTTTATATTGCTTTGAATAGGCTAAAATGTGGAATCATACCACTAGACAGCTCACATGTTTACACACAATACATGAATCCCTTTATGAAACGGATCATTTTCTGAGAATTTGAGGGAGAAAAAACCCACTACCTGAGCCACATTCTCCATTGTTCCACTTGAATAAAGGGCTCACTTCATTGTGTTGACTCTGTTGTACACTATCATTGACAGAGAGGTGATTGTTGGAGCTGGTGGCATTGCTATGGTAATACACAGTGAAATGGCATCGTGACAACTGTGATCTAGCTTTGATTCCAGTAACTGCTCTCCCAGCAGGTTGAAAATGGGCCTCAGCTTAGCCTTGTCATACAACAAAAAGCACTTAGTGGAAATGCTTATGCACAAAAACACCAAGGCAAAAAGGTAGGCTGCTCCAAGATATTGAAAAGCTGGCAGTCTGCCATTTTGATTATCTAAATTCACCGCTAAAGAGCTATGAAATATGAGGAAAACTATCAAACGACATCCCGTTGGCAGCCACAGGAGATGTAACTGTTGTGTATTTGTCCAGTAATGACTTCTCTCCCTCTTGTCGATATGACCTCATCCAAGCCTTATCGCCAAAGTGCGTGTCAAGTTGACCACACTATGAGCTCCTGATGCACAGATTAGAGCCTTACCAGATTAAGGAAACCGCGCAATGCTTCTTTCACTCAATGTGGGCTGGCAACGTTCAACAGGTGTTTGGTTCAGACGTCACCTCAAAGGGTTAAACAGATGATCTCTCCTTCATTGACTCATCGCCACTCACTTCGCTGTCGTTGGTCTTTGTTCCCACATTTCAAACCATAAAAGCAAGATTATACCGCCATTTATCAGTAAGAGCAGCCATTGGTTGCTTTGTTTCGAATGCTGTTCTGCATTGTCCCAAATTTGGTGGACTATGTATAAAAGTGGCTATGAGTCCTCCATTTCTCAGCCAATATCGATGTGAACAGCCTTAGAGCTGAAAGTCAGCACTTTAAGCTCATAGACACTTTTTCATTTCAAATCTAATGTGCTTGGGTAGAGCCTAAGCAATGAAAAACATATTACTGCCCTCATACTTTCTGACTTCTCTGTATATGAATATTGGCCACTCCTATGATCTTGTACTGCACCACCACAAAGGGAGTATCTCTATTTTGAATTGCCTCTCCTGAGGTTTCTTCCCATTTTCCTTCATGAGCTCTCGTTTGAAGGTTTTCAATGTCCTTTTAGAGCACTCAGGATGGGTCAGCGACCATCGCTGATCTGAGCCTGTAAACTCTATTGAGACATTGTATGCGATGGCTCAATTACAGGTCTCCAGGCAAGCTCCGGTGTGTCCCATTAAAAAAATTCATGAGCACCAGACCAAATTTAGAACTACCACTTAGTTTTGGCCTTTGAAGCGCATCACATTGATACTTTTTCCATCCTAATTTTGCTTCCCATCAATGCGTTAGTGATACAGACATTTTACAGAAGCTGCAATTTGCTGTAGTTGTGTACATCAAATGAGTATAGTGCAGACGGTTGACTCAGCAGATCCTCAGTGTAGTATTTGTTGTTTGTTTTGCCTCTCTTGGGTCATTTAGCCTTCTCTGCTTGTGTGAGAAGTCAATTGTCTGCTTGCCTTTTTCCCACATGAGGGGCAGATGAAGATAATAAGTGCTATTTACTATTTGGCTAGCACACTGGCTGTTTTACAAACTAACATGCTTTTCGATGATGAATTTTGTCAATGCCATAGAATCATCCCACGCCAGGGAAGAAAAAGAGCTGAATGTAGATGTTTTAGTTGGCAAGCCGCTGACTGGAGAAGGTTGGACGATCAAAAATGGTTGGACTGGTCTAGTCTGCAGGCCGTGGAGGTTATGA
Organism: Pholis gunnellus; assembly: GCF_910591455.1. Lineage (NCBI taxonomy): Eukaryota > Metazoa > Chordata > Actinopteri > Perciformes > Pholidae > Pholis > Pholis gunnellus. Next base: position 10,651,904 of record NC_136532.1, on the reverse strand, counting down.
TGAGTATTCATTGGTCTGGAGGCTGACATAGGGTGCTGCTCTCACTCAACGTGATGGGGAGTCTTTGTTCAAAACACGGCCATGTGGAGGCATATGAGCATTCTGCTCTCATAACTGGAGTGGACCTGCCCCGGCATTGCTGCGCTGAAAAAGATGAAACACTGGAACAATGTCCTGACCATGGGAAACTGCCAATCTAATAAGCCCCCGAAGTCATGTTGATCTCACTATGTGCTGTAATTCGGCCCTGACTGCCACATTGTGAAGAGGACCAGGTTATCTGTTCATTCTTTAACAGAAATGTCCTTCGTTCACCCCGATGGTCTTCAGGGGTGTCTGCATTATCTGACGATGAGTCACTGCGCTCTGGATTGTACTTTCATCATCTTTATCTCCAGGTGTGCCTCGTCCTCTACTTTTAATATTTTCTTGTTCCTCTTGAACATCTTCAAAAAAATGAGGCCGACCTTTTGGTCATATTCACATGGAATTGGAAAATGCAGCAATAGGGTGGGGGGTGTGGGGGGGGGGGGGGGGGGGGGGGGGGGCACTGGCTTGTCATTCAGCACCTTTGTATCGTTTTGTCTCCATTACTGACTGTTTCATGTGAGGTACCTATAATGTTAGTGCGGTTACATATGTGTGTATGGTGCACACTTCTCAGAGGGAAACGTTTGCCCCATCAACAGCGATCAATACAAAATGAAAAAGTGCAATGATCACTTTAAGGGTCACTTCAGGAACAGTAATCAAATGTATATGATGAGATAAACCTTTATTTATTCCTAGAGGGGGGATTCAGTTATTGCAGCAACACAAGAACAGCAATTGTACAGATCAATAGAGGAAGTAAGATAAAGGTGTGTGTGTGTGTGTGTGCACACGTGTGTGTGTGTGTGTCAGCTGTTAACATTGTACATCAGGCTGATGATATGATTAAGTATTGGTACTTTGTCTGTATCCATATACGTAGAGATGTAATACAAATATAATGTAGAATACGATGCACTGTACATTTGTTCAGAATATACAGTAGAACATGTCATTTTTGAAATGTTCTCTTTAGCTCTTAGTATTACTAAGGGTGTTGGGAGGCTTTATTCCGGCTTGGATGCAGATGCTTTAATCAGTTATACATCAAGAGATATCACGCAGCGCTTAATAGCCTCTGTCTGTAATGTACAGAAGTTGAAATGTCAAACGCAACGTCAACCACTGTCACGCAGTAACATGTGACTAAGTAGTTCTTTGCCATTATTTGCACCAATGTTGGCAGAAGAACGAAAACATTGTCACAACATGACTCATTTGCAATGATGTGAAATTTCTAAGCTGAGTGATGTCAAGCAAAATAAAAGCACGGAGGAAGATGTTTGCTGGACGACCATTCTACTTCATAATGCCCTTTTCTTTCTCACGTCATGGTAACGTGAGGCAATATGCAACTAACAAACTTGTTTTATTATTTATACATCTCACACTTTTCCCTTGTTGCAGGACTCTCACTCCATTCCCAGGAATCTAATTAAACTGATAGACGATGTGTTTATTACTTAGAACGAGTCTGACTGGGACAACAAATAGGAGGTGAGATTATACAGTCTGGCATTATTAGGCATATGTTATAAATGACTGTATATGTCAGTGATTGGTGTTGATATTAAGACAACTATTAAAGTTAGTATAAAATATTGTGTAAAATTCAGTGAATAAAAAGATTGACATGCTGCGAGATGAGATTACTTTAGGAGGCCTGAGCCCGGAGCATGACGAGGAGATCCATTTGCTTGGAGTTTTTATTTGATGTCTCATAAAACCTAACGGCCTCCAAAAATCCCGTTTCCAGAATGTGACGCCCATATCGTTCAGACCTCCATCAAGGACAAATTGCTTGGACGGTGAATGTCGGATTATGTTTTCATGGGATTGCATCTATATATTTCACTTCTCCTGTTTCTCTCCATGCATCTCCGCCTGTCTCTCACTCTTTCAAACGGTCTCTCCATCTTACTGTCTCCGTCTATTTACCAGTCTCTCTGTCTCTCAAATACACACACATTCAATTTATTCTGTCTCTCTCCCTCCCTCCTCCCCTTCAGATATCAGTCATACTTCAGCCTGGCTGGGCAGGGCCATGACTGGGTAGAGAGGGAAGGTAATTGAATTTCTCTCCTAGAGTGACTCACATCAACACAGACAATTCAGACATAGCCAGGCGCAACGTAATAGACAGGGAGGGCATCGCGTCGGCTTAGAACTGCAATTAACTACAGGGGGACACAGACGCTTGAAGCCTGAAGACGAAACCGGGGGAAATAAATGTGACGGCAATCTCTTCAATTTTACAGTCCATGTATTCATGGTTCTAAGACTGATATGTCATTAGAGCAGCTGCTCCTCAAGTGAGAGGAAGTCACTAGGGGCTGTTCTTCTTCTTCCAGTGCAGGTCAAAGAGTGTACGAAGAAAAAACGATGACTCTACCCACTTTCAACTGACCAAGACATGGAGCATTTAGCGTTCACATACTTGGGATCAATTGGCACATTAGCCTCTCAAAGATAACAGGGGACAGTTGGTGGTTACATGGGCGGAATAAGTCAAAGTTGCAATGTCTTATCAATGACTGTGGCTGAATACCTTCTTTAAGATTAAGGTTAAAATGTGCGGTCAGAACGTTCCAGAGGAAGAAGAAGAAGTATATACTCCCACCAAGCCAAACTTTCAGCTGACTCCCACTCATACTTACACAACAGCTGACATTGCTACTCTTCCGCCTACCCGGTCGACTGACGGGAGGTTACCGTTATTTTGTCATTAAGTGGTATCGGATTATCGCAGTACTTTTAGATTATGAGTACATGAGCACAGTTTTGGACTGATGACCGATACTGGTATTGAAATCGATGCATCCCAAACCACCCTGACACAGAGTAGAAGTACAAATGTGGCATAAGATGGAGATACTAAAGTAAGGTACAAGTACTTTATAGTCTTCATTGGGCAGCAATGGCTAAGTGAGGAGATGGTTGGGTCTTCTTTGCAAATGTCTGCTCTCTTGTTGGGAGTCTTGTTTTTCCCTTTCCTGAGGTGTTTCCTAATCTTACTCTGAGGAGTAAAAATATTAACAAGCCGTGATGTGTTGGGGATGTTCTTGTAAGCAAATTTATGTGGCCAATCATCCATATTATTCGCATAGTTTTTCATAACAATTGCCGGGCAACGTCTTCATAGCTTTTAGCTTTGAAAAAGCTTTTTATTTTCTTTAAGAGGCAGGTATAACACAATTATCGCCACGAAAGGCAAAGCAGTTGTACTGTGTATCCCGTAATCCCGCACTTTATTTGCACACTTCTTGCAACGCCTTTGAAATGTTATTGCTGCTCTTAATCATTATCTATTTTCTGCCATTTATTTGATGTAGCCATATTGTTTTATCCTCTGCCGAAAGAGAACGATAACTAGCGGTGATTTATGTGGCTGTGACAAAACATGGCACCGAACCTGAATCTCGCAGACAGTGAATGTAAAAAATTCGGTTCAGCTAATGTGTTCATCCCATAAGTGCTTGAGCAATATTGTAACTTCTCAGACCGTCAATACTTTATCGATCGAGGCATTTTAAGGGGAATTTGGAGCAGATTAATCATCATGTTCGATATGAGTATAGGGGCGGAGTGTTATTGCACTTGAATAAATGTTCTCCATGGCAGTTATGGATGAAGTGGAGCAGGATCTAATATGCCATCTATTTTCTATGGATTTTTGTTCAAGTGAAGGCCAAAAAACAACTGTTATCAACATCGACTGGTACCAGCATTGATCACCATGTGCAAGACGAGTATTCTGATGGTTTATTTACAACTGACTGGAAAATGGGTGATTTGTGTTTTAATGTAAGCACAAGTTATGTGAAGTAATTTCCCTCACCTGGACATTTACTTTGTACATGCCGTGGATTCAAGCTGTATTTAAAACATATTAAGAAGATGATTAAACAGAAATAGACAGAAAGGGTTCAATATCCGCTGATGTCCTGTCCACTAAAATGAACAGAAATACATAATGTGTTTTTGCAGATTTTGAATTGTTGTCGGTGGAGTGGAGCGTGGTAAGACATGGCATCTTTGAAAACGTGAGAGTGAACATTAACGCCATCTGTCAACGCACAATCGAGCACAATAGACCCATTTAGTGGCTACAAAAAAAATAAAGTGTGTCTGGACTGCACAGCGCCCAGACATAAACGTGCACAACTTATTGAGTTTATTTTAAGTAAAGATGTAGGGTGTGAAAAAAGTCAGATTAGTCGACCTTCTGCTGATGAAAGCTTGAAAAACAAAACAAAACAGTAAACTTGGCCGGTCCATCTTGGCAGATCAACATAAGCTGTGAGGTAATGAGGTTGCATCAGCGAGCGATCTTCCTCTGTGCCCTCATTATACATATTCATCAACCTGCCAATTGATTACAGCTGCTGCTGCTTTGCTAACGCAGCCAAGATAAAGAATTATGAAGTAATCAACGCTTGCAAGGGACTCCGTTTTTTTTTCTCCAAAGGAGTCTGTTTACAGTTACACCGGAGGATGAATGAACCTATCGAGTGAAGGTGTTTCATTTTTCCTTTATCATGAGCAGTGTGTAGCCTCTGTTAAAAACCTGGCTGTGTGCTGATGCTTGTTTTGTAAATGACCACCTCAGTATTGTGTAAACAGGCCGAGATGAACAGAGGCAGGGACCAAGTAAAGGACTGCAACATAGATAGCATGCAAATCGACATTCAAGGAGTAAATGTTTCACATTACCAACATCCTCACACCGACCCAATGTGATCCGACAGAGGCATTGGTTCGTGTTTGAATGTTGCCATGAAGGTTCAAACCATTTACTGTGGCAGAAGAGACAAAAACGTGGAAAATCATTGAGAGACTTTAAATTGAGCAATGCCATTACAGTGAATATCCTGGTTGAATGGCAGTTCAGTTCAAGGAACAGTATGATGTCTTAAGACTTAAGAGTCAGCAAAAATCAGCTCGAGTGACAACATTTTGTGTAACTAGATCAGTCGCATATAGTGAATGCGTGCCAATGTAGCCAAAGGCCCGCTGGGTCAGTAGAGCGTTAAATACAATAAATAAATACCAAGCCAGACATCAAACAGTGAGCCGAGCAGTCAGACGGGCACACATACTGTAGTTTGTGAATCTAATGTGGTTCTACAGCAGAAACTTTGAGATTTAAAGTACAGAGCTGTGTGGTAAAATATGACATACCCTTCTTTGTGAACTCTTCACACAGCAGCTGCGTTTTAATACATCAAAAGCCAGTTCCAAACTTCGTCAACGATCTTTATAAGCCTTCGGAGCCAAAGGTCCATCCCATAATGTGGTATAATGGTGCCCCCATGTTATCAAGAAATGGCATGTATTTCTCCAAAGCAGTGAGGAGTTATGGAAATATATTGCTGTGGGGTATTGTGGTTGTCTCAGCGGTGCCGAGCCCATTTATCATGATACTGCGACACCTCGGGGAAGATACTCTCTGGGAGATTCCAACAAGGAGGCCGATGCCAGACAGTGTACACACACCGATGCACACGTGCAAGTACGTCCGCATGCATCTGGGCACAAAGACGCGGAGAAGCAGCGCATACCCAACTGGTATGTGCAAGTACACACATACAGTATCACACACTCATACCCACGATAACAAACAAAGGCATCCACTCATAAAGAATTAAAATACTTACACAGTGGCACAGGTACAGCTCCTTTGTATTTCCGCCCACAAAGACATACCAGTTGTATGACACACGCACAACTTTGCAGCGACGTTCAAAGTATGCCCATATGTGCACGGGGAGCACATATAGAGCAGAAGTAACCAGAGCAGCACGATAAGAAGGGCAAGGCAGAGGGAAACCCAGAGGGTATGAGAGAGACTTTCTGAGATATGAGCTTGTTCCATCTCAGTCCACCGACTCGGTGACAGATGAGACATTCAGAATGGAATAATAGGAAAAGAGTGAGAAAAGAATGGAATTAATCGAAGCAGGAAAGAAGGAAAAGCAGTAATGGATAGTCTCAAGTGTGCATGTTGGTGGGCGACACGCAAAAATAACAATGTTAGCACTCACCATCAGCAGATAAGAAAATCAATATACCGTCTGTCTTTTGAATCAAATCAATAACATTCTTAGTGCCCATTATTAGAGGAAATGATCGGCAATTAGTTTTCCAGGATTTTTGAAATGTCAGCACAATCTCAAATGTGGCCATCACACATTAGAAATGCCATTACAGTATACAGTCTGAACTTTGATTCACAAACTTTTATGGGAAAACCAATGACAAGCAATATTGTAAGTGCCAAAATGTTCTGATAACTGCAGGACATACACACATGATGGTAGACCAAAGCACATTGTAATTATCGTAGCACACATAGACACGAGCAGCGTGAACCTCCCCTGTTGCTGATTGGCTGGAATAGTGTTGTGTGGCTCGGTCCAAGCCACTTTGTTTGTGTTCTATTTTCAGAAACAGGACTGTGTATGAACCCCACATTTTTTTCCAGAGCACACTGGGGCTGCGCATCTAGAACCAGTTCCAAATTAGAATTTGTTCCTAAGATTCCAATTCCAAAGGAATCATTAAGACAGCTTATTGTCCCATATTGTAGAAAGTGAGTATTCCATGTCTTTTTTGATTTTGAGCAGGTCTGTGCCATCTCTCGTCTCTTTCTTTCTCTCTCACTCCCTCTCTCTGCCTCTCTCTCTCTCGCCTCTCGTGTCTCTCTCTCTCTCTCTCTCATGTCGCTCTCTCACATACTTGCTCCGAACCCAGTACGCACACACTACAGCAGCAACGCTGCTCTTATAACACCAGTCATAATTCTCAATACAGCTGTATGTTTTTCTCCAAGACACAATGAATGTTGTTATGTGTTTAAACTCATGTGTTGTTTATATTGACTGCCATGTCATCTAAACCAGTGGTTCTCAACTGGTCTGGCTGCGGGACCCACCATCAGACCTTAATAGCAGACCACCTCATGGGGTCACTCAGAGAGTACCAGGATATTATGATATAGCGTTTCAAAATTAAAGCGCTTCAAAATCTCATTCATGAGCTAACTTCAAATCGCATTCATGAGACAATTTGTCTAATTTCAGGTGGTTATTACCCCCTCTTCCCAAGGTCCTAGACACTCGAGACTGATAGCCATCAAACTGCAATGACAGCTTTAGTGGGGGTAGAGCCCCCTCCCAAGGATCTAGGACCTTTCTATCACTCTAACCCTAACCCTAGCCCTAACCCTTATCCTGTGCTTGGTCACGCCCCCAGCCCAAAGCAATGGGATTTGTCTAATTTCAGATTAGATTTTAGAGGAAAAGGTGCATAGTTACAAAATCATTTCACAACAGGTTAATGACAAGCCGCGACCCAAATCGAAGAACATTTTCAACTTCTCAAATGTATTTAATGAAAAGATGGTGCGGTTTGAACCTGAGCTGAAAATGTCCTCTGCAATCGTAGTAGTAGGGAGCTCTCTTGTGCAGAGAAATTGTTCCTGTCAGTTTCACGTAAACGAATAAAACTGCTTTGTTTATGTCTGTAGATTCGTCCATTTGTAATGCAAAATTACCACTTGCCTAAATTCGAGCTGTGGTCTGTTGTTTGATGTCATCCGAAATGTCTTCAATTCGCCTACTTATGGTGTCATTTGACAGAGGTGTAGTTTTCAGTTTGATTGAGCCAACACCTCTCTCACCATGTCCATGGCTGCAGGTAAGTAAGACACTTTTGTGATGTCCTCAGATCTTGAAGTCATCTTCGAAAGTACTCAACAGGTTTATCTTTAAAGGAAGAGTGTTTTGTTTCCAAATGCCGCTTCAGTTTTGATGGCTTTATGCTTTCTTGTGCCAGAATCTCGCTGCACAAAACACACTGAGGTTTTTGCCCTCTTTTGTCCTCAATGTAAGAAAATCCATATCTCATGTAGTCGGTGTCGTACTTGCGTTTCGCCATGCTCAATTAGCATGCTCAATTAGCATGTGAAAACACTTTGCGGGTGTTCTTCTATGCTGTGAAATAGCGGGTGTCTATTAGCATTACAAGGCATTAACGCCTAATACTGTACAGGAGTGTGAATAGACGCTAGATAGAATAGCATAGAATACTCCGCTGCATAAAAAAAATCTACTTAAAAATAAAAGCACAGGATTTATTTAATTTTATTCCAGGCAAAGGAAAACGGTTTGGCGACCCACTTTTGGGTCACGACCCACCAGTTAAGAATCACTGATCTAAACAAGCCTGCCTACCTATTCTCATTCTTGAGTTGAGACAGACACGAGTAGAGCAGTGTTACAGTTTCAGTAGGCCTATGAATAAGAAAAGAACAGATTATCATTGAATCATAATATTTCAATTTTTAGTTATAAAATAAATTGTTTTTTTCTGTGAAGTAAGCTAGCGACCTGTTTTGACCCCGCTCCTCAAAGAATCAGATTTGTTCAAATCAACATAATACCCGACACTAGCGCACACAGAACGAACAGCGAGCAGAGCTTGAAGAGATGAAAAAAGTGTTTTAGAATTGCTGACTCCACCTTTAACACGGTTATTGGAGTTTAAAAGTCAAATCCATAATTTCTATCAGTGCTTTGGAATTGCTGTTTTTCATAAATAAATAAGTAATTGTACACACAAATAAAAACCTTTTCATGTTTTCTTATCATCGTATCCCCATTCGATCTCAAGAGAGATGCCGTCAGACTGTTTTAAAGTTGTTTTTTTTATCAGTTAGAGACGACAGAGTGGCACCAGCAGCACACCGAGACATCATTTCCATCAAAATGATAATTTTCCAGACAAAATGTTGCCTCTGAGGAAGGCAAGGTTGAGTCAACAAGCAGCTGGTCTGGTTATACATGATAAGACAAGCCGGTGAATGGGTAATGAGAGAAGTTTTACACCCTTGCCCTTTGCTCAAGTAATATAGGATGGTGTGTGTTGGGGCTAAAATTCTCATCTGACTCTACTAATCCTGACTCCTGCCCGTGTTGAAAGGTAGTGAATGCTCAGTCGGGTAGTTCAGTCAATCTGCAGTCAACCTCTTCTTTACCCTGTACTGTATAAGGACCTCTGCTACTATCCATGTCCAGGAAGTCAAGGTGCATAGCAATGGATCAATACAGAACCACATGGGCCTCCAGAGGCGGGTGAAAAAGCTGTTTTGTATTAAACTACTTCTTAACCACAGAACCACCATTTAATACTCTGTTGGCAGGCCCTAGTGGCTCTCCTAGGAGTGTTCACTTTAAAAAATGGCCCCTTAGGTATGGGGCTCTTTTCAGTAAATGGAGTTTTGCAAAAGAAGGGGTTATATTACAGTCAAGGTCTAAACAGTTCAGTATTCACGAGATCCAATATATATTTTTTGATGAAGAGAATATTTTTGTATCACTGGCTCCTGCAGAAAGTGTTGCGTTATGGGATGTTTGCGGCCTTCAGGTTGCTTGGCTAGCTAGTTTCTGCAAGTCTCTTTGAAGAGAAAGTCAGCCCATGAAGTGGTTTTTAGCCCAATTTACGCTACGGGAGGTTCTGTCGGCTTGTGTGACGTAGAGCTGTGTGATATGGACAACATCTTCTATCCCGATACAGGATATTTCATATCTGGGTAATGATATATCACTTCATAGCATGGTTTCTGGTAATTAAATGAATAGTCTAAAAGAAATAACCAAAAAGTACTGAGTATTATCTCATTTGATTAAGAACTTAAGTTCAAAATGAACATAACAGTTTTGACTCAATTTCAGTGATAGAGAAAGAATATATATTATTATTTCTCCCTATAGACTGACTAGTTGAGTAATCAGAATAAATTAATAGAATTAAGACTAAATTGAACTATGCTGGGATATTCCCTTTTTCTAAGAAATTTGAGTTAGCATGTGCTCGCTTTTAACAATTTAGACAACGTAATTGTGTATCTCAATATCTCGATATATCATTTAATATATCAAATCTTGGATATGATTTATTGGAACAAAGCAAATAACAACTTTTGGGGACACATGCATACTTGGTTTAGTGGGTGACATCTGAAGGATATGTGAGATAAAAGATTTCGCGTTTTGTTTTAAAAGACACAGAAAAGTGTGACAATCAATTCATATTTTAGATACGCCACAGGAACGACAATTTACATCGTCTGGCATCGCATATGAAGTAGACACGGGTCAAGTCAAGGTCTGTAATTACTGAATTACTATCCAATCATCACTTTTCCCTACAGGGATAAACAGCCAATTGAAAAGCAAATTTATGAGATTTTCATGCCCTAGCACCTACAGAGGCGATATGATATTGACTGTGAAACACAATGTTGACACATTCTGTCTAGTGGCTATCAATAACAATTTATCCAGTCGCTATCACTGCGGCATACTTCACAGGTGGCTGTTGCTTTGTTACAAAGCATATCATTTGCAGGCTCCAAAGATAAAGACAAAGTGGAATTTCCGCCTCGCTGTTGTATATCTCTGCCAACCATTATGTTTCTGTGTACGTCCATGTCTGTCCAAAACGTTATCAATTTCTCGTTTTATCCTTTTAGATATCTGGGTGAAATTGTTCAAAGGAGCAGGGCGACTGTGGCTCAGCAGGGTGGTTCTTCAATCAGAGGATCGGCGGTTCGATCCCCGGCTCCACTATTCCATGTCGTTGTGTCCTTGGGGAAAAACACGTAAGCCCAAACTGAATAGGCATGAATGGTTAGTTAGAGTCCTGATGGGCAGGGGGCACCTTGTACGGTAGCCCCTTCCATCAGTGTATAAATGGGTGTGAATGAGTGAAGGATGCCATGTAGTGTTAAAGTGCTTTGAGTGCTCGGAGGACTAGAGAAAGCACTATCCTAGAACAAGTGCATTAACCATATCAATTCTGGAGATATGTTTTGTGAGGTCAGAGCGACCTTTGACCACCAAATTTGGAGAAATTCGTTCTTGGACTATCGAATTCACGAGGATGGACCGGACAGACGGACAAGCTGAAAACATTTTGCCTCCGGCCACAGCTGACGTGGGGGCATAAAAATGAACAAAAATAAAGCGAAAGGAAGGAACAAGCTGTACGAAGGAATGAAGAGTGCAGGACTCAACTCAAGCAGTGTGTGACCACAATCATCAGTCCCCTTGATCTATTGTTGGCTGACATGCTGCGCTGACCTTAACTTACATTATCTGCCATCATTTCACCATAAACCACAGATTTATGACTTCAGTGAATGCCAGGGCCCTAAAAATCTTGTCTCCTTCTTCTCTTTGTCCTCCTGTCCTTCCCTCTCGCGCTCCCTTTTTTTCAAGGGATTTCACCCCTCCAGCACGTCATCCCTCCTTCGCCCCCCCCACCTCTTCTGTTCCGCTGGCTTGGTGTTTAACAGTGGAGAAGGTCAGAGTCGTTAGTGGCATGGTAATAGACAATGTAAATTAGAAGGCCAGATTTAGAGGAGATTAAAATGTAACTCTTTGTCGGGGGCATAATGTGTCCAGAGCAGTCACAGCATGCATCAGGTGCATACGCAGCATGTGCATCATGTGTAATTTAGGGTGTACAATGTAATAATTAAGTAAAATAACTGTTACAGAAGGTATATCCATGATTTGGCATCAGTGTTCATTTGATTGGTTGATTAACGCACAGAAAATTAACCGTAACTATTTTGATAATTGAATGATTGTTTCAGTCATTTTTAAGCAAAAGTTTCAAAACTTTGCTGGTTCTGCAGTGGTGCACTAAGACTATTGAGTATCATCTGAAAACTGCATAGGACTGCAGTTTAATAACCCCTGAAGCCTGTCATCACTGTACTTCTTAAAACATTATAGAATATAGAGTTGTGTGGTATAAGATCTCTGAAATTTTCACTATAATAAAAGTCGAAATCGAAAACTCATTTCAATCGATTTTCGATTTAGAACCATATTTGTGACACCCTATACTGTACATTTCTTATCAACCGTCAACCGGTACTGATGATGAATAGTTGTATATTATACAATTAACCATCTGGTTTTCTGTCCTAAAGAGAATGCTATTAAATCAGAATAAAATGTATAATTTGACCATATTTATTATTAAATATTAGGGGTGTAACATTTCACAAAATTCTCAGTTCGGTTGAATACGATACAGCGGTGCCACGGTTCGGTACGTTTTCAATACAGCAAAACAGCAGAAATACCAAATCGTTGCTGGTGAGACACAGCCTGTTCGTACAGCCTGCGTTTTTCACTCCAGAGCATAGGGTCTCTAACACGCAGCTATAAATATACCTTTAGCCCTGTCCCGATCAGTAGGGAGTAGCTACCTAAATGCTGCGGGGAGAGTTTGTAGCATGTGTGCTGCTGTTGGTTTTCCTGGTGAGCTAGTTTAGCCCCCCAGAAAAAACGTGCCTCACCAGAGTACAATGTTGTTCTTCAGACAGCACGTTGTCTGTAACGTCGGTCTGGTTGCCTTGTTGAGCGCAGTGGCTCTACTGAGAGAACATTATATTTCCCACAATTTAAGCTTCTGCATAAATGCAATAGTATTATTCGTACGTATTGTTCGGTTTGTAATGCGCACCGAACCGAAAGCCTCGTACCGAACGGTTCAATACGAACACGTGAATTATAGCATATCGTGATAACATTTTCTTATTATAGAAGCCTGAGAGAGGGATGTAGCGCACTAACCAGGCAGGGACCACAAGTATAACTTGAACATGAGAAGACCCAGCAAAGCAAATGGAAGTTATTTTATACAGTAAGATAAATCTATTATTTGAGGAAAAAGCAATGTAAGGAACACTTTCTTGCAAATACTTGGAATTTGGGGACTTCAGGTCATGAATAAACTAGTCAGGCCCCACTCTGTTTGCTCCAAGTTTGCAGCATTATTATTGCAGTACCTGAGTGTAATAGAATGGAATATTGTGTAAAAATGCTGCACAAGTGATGCAGAACAGAATGAGGGCACATACTTCAGCATGCTTTTTCAGTTGTTTTTACATATCCCCACATATAACCTGTATAGGGGTTTTGAATACATGTAATTATATTATACAGAAAGCAATGCTTTGCTTAGAAAGAGCATACATTAGTAAGACTTTCATATGTTTCCAAAGGTTCCAGAGGGCATGGATGTTGTGAAAAGACCAACCTTTAGCTAATGAGGTAGACTTTGCAGTACAACGCTCCGCTCCATCATTTGGGAAAGAGCTTTTGAATTTCACCCTGCAGATCAAAATTGACCTTCCATAAAAACGTTTGTATTTCGGAAGGGAATTTTCCCTAAACCTGTGAGAGGACCGGACCGAATGAAATTGCTTCTGCCATTGCTGTCGGCCTTGTTCAGTGCTCATATCTGAGAGTGGTACAATCTTAATCTGATGAGGAGATTTGTAGGTGCTTCTTAAAAAGGCCCCGAAAAAAAGGCTTTTTGGCCACAGAAGAAAAGATGTAAAAGGTTAGAAGTACTTTTTTGAAAGCATTATCGAGATTAAAACATGCAGGTGTCTGTCTTCTCTATCACTTCTATCACATTAGTCAGCCACGTGTGTCTGTTCTCTCATGTTCTCTGTGAAAGCAAATATTAGCATTGTTTCTAAACCTCATCGACACCCACGTTCCCGTGTTTGCTGGTAATTGACACGTGTTCTTCTGATCCTCCAGTCTGCGACGCCATGCATAACCTTGATTAACGGCGGACAAAGACGGAGTGCCATTACATGCCTATTGACTCTAAATCTCCAACATCAGGCAGGCTTCAGCGTCCCCGGTTAAAACTCATTTAGAGTAATTAGCACTGATGGAAGGCCAGACAGCAGAGAGGAACACAGCACTGAGTGGTTCCAAGGACATGCAGAGTCATTTTTATTTTTATTTATCTATTTATTTTTGTTCTTTAAAAATAGTAATGGGTTTCTGGGAATGCTTGGAGTGCTGGGAAGTTTAAATGTTTGTCCTAATGGATTTTGTGGTTAGATCGGGGAAAGAGGAGCAAAATGCTATTTTGTGTGTATGTGCAAGCGATGTGTGTATGTCCACTTGTATTGCATCTCTACGTCTTTACAAGTATTCCCTGCAGACACGGTTCAACTATTGAGATTTCCAGGATTTAGGCACCATGGGAAATATAGTGAACCCTGAGGAATTAAAAACATAATAACCACCATCAATCACTGGTGGTAAGGCGTCATTGTGCATCACATCACATGTGCCCCTTGCATCGAAATGTTTTAGGTTTAAAGTGGAACTGGAACATGAATACACAACATGTAGCGAAGATAAACAATTCTAGATGTGCTTAAGAAGGACACATACTTCGTGAGCGTTTCATATACAATATTTTATCGAACTCCGGTGGCGACCAGTCTGATACAGCCGGTCTTTGCCAAGTGATCCCCACAGCTGGTCGCATTAAATCAGCTTTCACACTAAACGCTTAATGCTATACTTTGAGGGTTTCACTGGAGACTGCAGTCGTTTGTTGGGAACGGCTTCACATATACAGTAAACATTCGTCATCTGCTCAGTCATAAAACTTCATCAAAACTCATCCTAACGGGTAATAATAATGGCACCTTTGGCGCTACTTGCTCATAGTGACATTACATCTTCTTTTAACAGCAGGTAATGGATAACTGGCAGTGAGGTCGTGAAGGAAAATACCTGTCAAGAATGTTTTTTAGCTGTTAAAGTTACAGTACTTCCATTTTATATGGAACCTCCTTCGTTAGGATGCTGACTGTTCTTTAAACCCAAGTTCCCGACCAATGAAGGAAATGCATTCTCACTAAATTGCTTTGTTTATGAAGTACTTCAACGTAAAATACCAAAGTAAAGAATGTATAAATATCACACTCTCACATGCAACTACAACACACATAGGCAGGTTAGGATATTAGCATCGTAAATCATATCTCATTGCTAAATATGATTATAATTAAATCCTGTCAAAGACCAGTGACTACTTTGTAACAACCCCTCTCTCTTTCTCAGCCAGTTTCTCTAACAAGTCCCATCACTTTCCACCAGCTTATCTGTTACTTTGTGAATTAGACATATTACCCCTTTATTAGCTACAGGGACATGCCAGATCTATGGCTTATTAATAAAATACTTGCTTGACATTGATAAATACATAACATGATGGCCAAGTCACAGGAATTAATCTCCATTTAGGCGGATTGTCTCTGATTCATTAATCCATCTAATTACTGCAAATCTCACACAATATCTTCCTCCTGATCTATCTCATTCACTTTCTTCTTCCCTCTCTCTTTATCTCACTCTACCTCTCTCTCTCTCTCTCCTCCCTCTCTCTTCAGACTCATGGATCTCTACATAATAGATGAGTCTGTCTAAGGAGACAGAATAAAGGCTCTTAGCGGTTTGATGAATTTTGTACATTATCAAATTACATTTCTTATCAATTTAAATCCTTATTTTGCAGCACAGGCAATCAGCCACAGAGGCCTAAAACCTGTGTGTAAATGTGAACAGTGATTTACATAGATCCACCACTGAGAACCAAACTAAGCATGCTATCATGTTTGCCATTTTATTTTTAATTGACCAACACATTAAGAAAGATGCAAAATCCTTTGAGGTTCCCATCAAAATCCTGGATTCATATTATGTACTTATTTCTTAAATATTTTGGGGTCAGTGCACATTAGTCAAATAACGTCTGCATCTCTGTCTCAGAATGTTAAAATGGCCCAGCTCTACCTTTTAATGAGAGTATGTTTGACTATCCTGAATCCAGATTTTTATCATTTCATCTTGGAGGGATACATTGTTGCTGAGAAAGTCTCCGAGACTTTCTATGTTGACAAGTAGAACTGCTTTGATTTTGTGTCTTCTCTCTTGATATCTAAAGATCGGTTCCAGCTATGCAAATCAGTTTTCAAACACAAATTTCTTTTGGTTCACATATAAATATTTTAAAGAAATGTATTTCACAGAAAGCTCTTGCACAATTTACATGTGCACAAAGTTTGTCAGTTGTTATTGCAGACATTTTATGGCTTGAGCCCCATTTTAACCCTGAATCGCTTCCGACTCATTTTAGAACAACGGCTACATGTGATGTTCAGTTTGAGAGACATTGTGATGATTAATTGCCGGAACAATCTGGCTGTTGGAAACTTTTGTCGGCTGTCTTGCAGTTTTTGAGCACTTCCTGCTGTCTGATCTCTCACAGTTACAAACTGTAGTGAGCTGGTTTTAATATTTTTGGAAGAATAATTCACATGATGTGCCTAACGGCAGTCTCGACAGACTGTGTTGTGATATAAATAAACCTGAACATCCCGAGCAAAAGGGACCATATTGTCCTCTCCTTTTCAGCCATCTGCGGGTCCATATTTTTTTTTTTTCAAGTAGAACTACACAAAGTAACATTGACTTCTCTTTTTTCTAAATATTATCTGGAATGTGGTTATCTTGTAAGCAGTTAAGTCATAGCTTTGGTCTGGAAAGTGAAATCAATTTGGAAGTGCCTTCAACTTGCATTCTCTTTAATAGCCAGCAGGGGATGACTCCTCTGGTTGCGAAAAGAAGACTCACCCTACTTCTCCATTGATTTATTACTTTATTGTAAACATGAGTTTATGTTCTTAATAGCTAAAGTCTTCTTCAATACAACATGGTGTTCATTTACTAAACTATGGTCCCATTTAAGGTAAAATAGACCATATAGCAGGGTATGCTTTGGGGCGTGGCTTCCGTGTGATTGACAGGTTGCCACAACGGCATTGTCCGGTCCAATAGTTGTCGGTGTTTTGACAACTTGGACAACTTTAACCCTTTCACAGTGTATTTTCCACCCACAAAAGTACATTTTAAGTTCTTTGTTTGCTTAAAAATGCGTCCACTTCGTATGTACAGTCTGTGGTGTGGTGTGTTAACCTCCAGTTTTAGGCCTGAGGACTAACAAATCAAATCCCACCTGAAGCTTATAGTCAGTCAGATATGAATACAGGGTAGTAAAGCTTGTTTAAACTAACTCTTAGACCCACTACCCTCAGTTTATAAAGATAAATATAAAATGAGTATATAATCCAAATGATCCCATCATATTTGAACTTGACTGCCTGAACACCCTCTAAAATTACCTACTGTGAGTCTCTACATGGATGTTAAGTTTATGATGCAATATTATATGACTTTGTAAAGTAAAACATGAGGCAATATTTCAATCAGTTACCAGGATTTGTTCCTCTGTGGGTTTACACTTGTTATGCATTTCAACAGAAGAAGTTTATTTATATATATATATATATATATTTATAATTTTTCTCATCTTATTCATTGCATATTGAAAATATAAAATGAGGTGGGGCAAATGATGATTTTGAAATTGCAATGGAGACGGTTTGACAGCAGCTGTACAGTGTGTGTGTGTGTGTGTGTGTGTGTGTGTGAGTGGATATTTTCATGTCCGCTCCTCTTAAAGATTCAGGCTAAATTGTTGTGTCAACTTCTCACACTAAAGAAGTTGTTTGTAATTTTTTCTCCCCAAAAATAAAAATAACCTGATGAAAGAGCACTTGACATAACTGAAGTGGTAACCCTGAGAGAACTTCACATTTTGACAAAGACCTGAGGGACAGAGAGAAATAGCAGATATTTCCCATGGAAACAGAAATGAATGCCTCCTCGAGCCATTAAATGTCAACTCAAATGTAAAAACAAATCACAGCATGAGACTGGTGATTTGTTTATAGTTTCCAATCGACTGAAAACTCTGTGTGTGTGTGTTAAAAGTCCAAAACGGTTAGAGTTCACAATAAGTTCCATTAAGTGTTCCATCAGACACACAGTTTAAAAAGGAAAAAAATAATTCAGATACAAGCTTTTGGCTATAAGAATTATTTTCAAGTTGTACAGTCTCCTTGAACACCGTGCTTCCTGTAGTAATGCTTATTGAAAATAACCGCTGTATTACTCTTCAATTTGAGTGATTAAGCCATAAAAAACATTCCACATACGCTCTTAGATTTAATTGAGAGGTGTACATTATTTATTCATGCGTTTTTTATTGTATTAATAGGAATGTACTGAAAAACGGGTCAAAGTATCCATGATTTTATGGATGAATAACTTGATTTGACTCAGAGAGACAGTCAAAAATCCTAACCCTGCATAATAAGTAATAATTGTATGTACTGTATGACTTATGCAACACACATACAGAGCATGTTTAATGCTTTTTTCAGGATTTTTGCACAGATTGATTTGCTGTGTTTGGAATCTTCTCGTACTGAACTGTGAGATAAATCGTAGTGTCACATAAAGATTGCAGTGGGATCGTCGTGACCATAAGAGCCAGATTGTGAGTTGGTTCTCCATATAGATGGTTTCTCATTAAAAGAGGTATGAAACACCAGCTGAGGCCAGAGGAGTTCACCCGGGGCTTCCCAGTCAGAGCTACACTGGACACCTGCTGCTGCAGAGAGGATTCCTCTTCTGCATAAGTTTATGTCTGCGCTCCGTTCCAGTTTATTGAATTAGTTCGGTGCAGTATTGTGGAGCTAAAGTGCTGGAAACGGCAGGGATTTCACTGTTTACTAAAAATCTGCCTCTTACACAAACAACAAGAACGTGGTACTCCGGGACATGGAACAACGTGAAATATTGCAACCTGACAACTAAACCTGCCAAGGAAATGTAATTTTAGAAAAAGGGACTCATCTTCTTCAGGCGGTCGCTCCCTGCTGTCAACAAGCGTTTTGATCTTTTTGAGCTCATCTAATCGCTTTCTGCACTCCTTCCCTGCACAAATAGCTTGAAACATAACTAACCTCAATTCTACAGAATAAAAATGCTAAATTCATCCTTTGTTATGCCCGTGTCCTACATCTATATATAAGGAGTGATGGTTGACTGTAATGTGGATGTGTGGATTTGAGTGTGTGAGTGAGTGGGTGAGGGCATAAATTAGCAAATGACTGCTTTCATATGTTTTGTCAATATTATGGTGGTCTGTATTTTGAATCGTGGATGGATAAACATCAGGTGAGAACAGGTAAAATGTTGCATGCACTGTGTGGTGTGTTGCTGTTTGATTTGTTGTGCATATTCAGTAATTTGAGTGTTTTAAGCCCGTTTTATGCCCACTTTGTGCTACCGGTGCTTACACCGACCTAGTTAAGTTGATACATCTATTTCATAAATATAAAATCGGCAATGATTCTGCTTCATTCATTATCATGTTTACACAGATATAATGTTAAAAGGCTCGTCACATATTCCCTCTCAATGATTTAATATTGAGATGTGATGCATTCTGATGCCATTGAAACAGCTCGTGTGTATGTCTCCATAATCTACTACTCTCAGATTTATTAAGTAGCCTTTTTAAAGATGTTGATCTTATTATTGTGCTTTACACATGAAAGAAGTTTAAGTACCAATCAAGGTTAATTTATCGTAATTCTACAAAACAGGATTGCCCAACGAACTGCAAGTTGTTGTGCCTTTATGCTACACATGAAAGAAGATGTATCTTTGAGTGCATAGGATGAGTTGAAGAGTCTGCTCTGTAGTCTGGTGGTACGGCAGCAGATACCTCTGCATCGATTGCCAGATGGAAGCAGGATGAGCTGGTGCTGGTGGTCGGTTTTGTCTTTTGATATCCTTTGGGCTCTGCGCAGGCACCTCACCTCACCAATCCCTGATGCGCAGTAGATGGGTACCAATGATGTTCTGGGTGGTTTAAATCACCCGCTGCATAGCCTTCTTGTCCTGGGCCGTGCACAAACCATGCCGATTTGTAATGTTTCCAGTCGGGATGCTTTCATTTGCTCATCTGTAAAAGTTGACAAGAGTTATATCAGTCTTTCTGTGTAATGTTTGTAAAACACCCACGCCAACAAATGAGGATATCACTCCGGCTCTTTGTGACACATCCAAGCCCCAGCTTGCCTGATTTGCATAAACAGAGTCAAACTGTACAGTAAATCATATGTAGTGCCACAGGCATCCTGAAGTATTCTAAAAGACTAGCTTGAAGTTCTGACAACTAGATACTATTACTGTATGGAAATATGATAGGACACTAAACTAGTTAGACCAACCAATCGGATAAATATAAAAAGGAACAAAAAGAAAATGTGGAGAATGATAATATCATATCAAAAGTCAAACAACTTGCTTTATTTAGCCAAATAAAACAATTTATCTATCAAGTTATTATGGGTGGCATCACAATTTGCCGTTTTGATGGTGAATGTGTTGTCAGCAGTATCTGAAACTGTGTCTAGCCTTTGAAGCTACATCTTGATATTATCCAAAGGGTTTTGAAGGAGGTATGCAAGCATTATTGACCATGAAGCCCCATGTTACTATACAATTCTCAGGGTTATCAGTGAAGTAAGATTCTCTGACACAGAGGAATGGCTGACTCATATGAATATGTTTACCGTTGGTTGAATGCAAAGCTGAATGTGATTACTATTTGTTGCCTATGCTCGGTGGCATACGATGCCAATGGATCTTACAATTTGTAAGTGGTTCTTAACAGTTTTTAATTCCCATCCCTTTTATGCACAAAGAGACGGCACACTACCCTAATAGTAGTAGCCTTGGAGCACAGACTTGGGGCTGTTATCTTTAAATAGCTGAGCAATATATTAGCACTTCCCCCACCGTAACCCCCTAATTAATACAAAAACACACTTTACCACGGAAGGAAAAAAAAACAACTGACTTGGCCTTGAAAAAGTGGAAATTACTACCGAGGGTAAGCTCTGCAGAAACGTAATGCCCTTACTGTACACATCCTTTTGACAACCTGAATTTAAGCTTACACTTAATTGTATGAGAAAGATGCTGTGAATTCCAGTTTAAGACTTGTCAAGGCATGATAAGTGTTGAATATTTTGTGTCCAATGGCTTTGATCACTTGAATTTGTGCACTGTTAATAACCACCGTAGTCACATAAACTAAACTAACTACATAACACACTGAATAGCATCTAAAAGTGATCTAGACCTGTGTGAGCCACTAAAAGCACCAGGACTTGATGTAGTGGAGGGCTGCATGGTGCCTTGGACATGATGTGAAATAATTGTGTATGAACAAGATTACTGAGCCTGCACACAACATTTACACATCAGCTAACCACATATTGATGACGGCACTTCATGGGAGTCAGCAAATCACTGAAATCAACAAATCAAACGTAAAATACAAAACTGTAAATCCACATCCTACACAATGCTTTGATCTAAGTCGCCTGGCTCCAGAAATAGAGGCAAAGCTTGTTCAAAAACCTACTGTTGCTACTCGAACGAGCCAGGAAAAGCTCCACATGTCTGGCAGGTGAATTCCTTCCTACCTCTTCTTGATTATTGGATTTCTATAACACATTTCAATGCGTTTTACTACCTAGAGGTTGTGGCTTTTCCCTCCACTCAATAGCCACTTCTCCAGTTCTCTGAAGAAATGCATCACTGAAAAGCATCTCAGACAAGGTCAGCACTGTTGCCACTCGCTCTCAAGTAATGATTAATGTTCATATATTGAACGGCTTGAGCAATGAACGTTATCTTAAGACATTAACCTCTGGCTTTCTGTCTCTAAAGAGGGCCAGTGCTCGGTTGAAGCACTGTCATCAACGCCATCGGTGGAAATAGTTCAGTCACTGCAGTCTATTCTTCGCGGTTCTGCTCTGTCGTCGTTGCTAGGTAACATGTAGTTTCTTGCCAGCTGAAATATTGTTCGACATCTCAGCATGGTGATGTTGGGGAGAAATGTGTTGCATATTTGCAACACTTCCTGTTCAAGAGAAGAGGTAACAGCATGGTGCCAACAGCACAAACTGGCCAAATTCTCCCAGTCACTGGATCTGACGGACACTTTTGTTGTTCTTTTAGAAAAGGTGCAATAGAACAGGAAGCACAGTGCCGCCTGACCAAAGTATCTCCATCGGTGGCTCGACTCTTATGAGAGCATTATAAATCTAGACTATGGTAATAGAGTGCCAGCCTCTCAGGCCTGAAAATGACTTATTGTGTGTCAGTATTTTTTTTCCCTTCCTCTTCAAGGTATTTTGGCTTGAAGTGTAAATAATTAATTTCCCTATTTAAAGAGCGTCATGTTTGATTTATAACCATGGAGGGTGCAGCGAGGTGACTGCATAGGGGTGGTATTCACTTCTGAATGACAGAAACACCTTCATTCTGAACTGGGTAAGAACATGGAGACGCAACTGCAGAGGAATGTGGAATATAAGATTATATGAAGGCTCTGTCGCTGGAAAGATAAATATGTAAACATGACCTTTACACCTTTCTTATCTAAGAAACTGAGCTAATTTAAGTATCAGACGAAGCTGCTGTACATGATTAATTTTCTCAGATATATTTATAGTTTAACCTTTTAGAACTAAAAGTACAACAAGCCAATTGACCCTTCAAAACAAAAGCACAGTAGCCTGATTTTGTTTTGTGTTGCATCCTGCTCTTAATTTAAGGCAGAACTGCTGAGTGAGTATAATATGGAACCTCTTACAATCATTAAAAGCAGTGACTTTACTTTTTATTTGTAAATTATGCCAACAGAAATCATATACATCATACCAGCAACATATAGGAGGCCATACATGATGAGACAACAAGCCTTGATGTTTGTTTGATCTTGTTGTTACTGTAAAGTCAAATAAATCTAGAGGTAAATTGTATATACATTCATATACATACAGTCTGTCGCCTTCTGTTCAGCTACAGCTGTCATACTTCTCACATGAGCCATATCACTTTACAGAACAATATTCTCACATCAATCACAGTATAATCACTCCACCGCTCTGTGTCTGGTTATATCAGTGCATTGATATGTGCACTTTCACAATGACCCAGAAGTAAAGACTGGAAAGGAATTCATTCTGGAAGCAGTAGAGTTCCAGGTTCCTAGCACAGAAAACGGTAGTCTCAAATAGAAACCCATTATTCCTCAAATATATTCCACTCTTAGAACATGAGCAAATCAAGTTTGCGGTGGGTGTGCACAAGTCAACTAGGTGTCTTTGTAAAGCATCTCTATCTTTTTCAATTACATACCAAGACAAAAATCAGCCCAACTTTTCGCACAGTAGAAGGTAGCAGCCGCGAAGATGGTTGGCTTCACAGTGGCAGAAGAAAGAAAAAAAAAAACACATAGAAATGACCCCATCAAAGTGAGGGAGCACAGTGGCTCTATGTCCAAGGAGAAAGGTAGTAGCTGTGTTACTGGATAATAAAAGCAGTAATAAAGGCTGTTTTTAATAACTCAAATCATTTTTGCTTTTGGAGTCAAAGGGCTAATATGATGCGATTTATGATTATATTGATTCACAAGAAAAAAACTTGATGCACAAAACTTGAGTTCCCGCATTGGAGTTTGTGCCAATTCTGGGGATGTTCTTGGTACTCTAATGGTATCTGGTCCGTACTCTATTTCCACTGTGTATGAAATACATTTTCTGTGTCTTTTTACTTTAACTATATCCCTCTTGTTTCTGGCCTCGACTGTAGACGATGCCTTCAGGTCTCTTTCCTGCTCTTGTTTCGGTTTTCTTTGTCTTTTTGTTCTGTAAGAACGGTTGCCAAACATGATGCCTCTCTACAAGTCTGTCCAGAGAGGGACATGATTCACTGAAGGTCAGCTCTTATCTCTCTCTTTCTCTCGCTCTGTCTGCTCTCTGTTCTCGCATCCAGTGTGAAACACACACACACACACACACACACACACACACACACACACACACACACACTATGCGTTCAGATTACAACTAGTTTCAGATGGGAGCTTTGAAGCCACGGAAGGCTGGCTTTCTTTCATCCCAGCATTGACTCATGTTCCATTTTCATAATTTGGTAATTTTATGAATATGTAATGGGTTCCTGTTGACTTGACTAATATGCAGGAGACCCCCCCACCCCCACCCCCACCCCACACACACGCACACACACACACACACACACACGCGCACACACACATGCACACACGCACACACACAAACACACACCCACACACACCAAACCCACATAAAGGATTCACCTTTTTACGTTATTTTGCTGACTGATTGAGTTGAATATTTATATCGTAGTATCTTTAGCTACTGGAGAGCTCTACCTCCTTAATATACAATAAAGCGGCCAACATAAACACTAAACTTTAGACCCAGAATCATTAAAACATTGATAGTCCAGTGTCAGTGTGATTACGATTTGAGATGAAAATACATTTTTAGGCTCAAACAACAAATGAATTCTCCAATCAACAGAAGGGCTGATGAGGAAAATACAACGAGAGTACAAGGAAGCAACATGAGGAAGAAAGAAGAAATGGAATTCAAAATGAAGATGAGCCGATTCATCTCATGCAGAGCAGGAAATGTTAGCTCTAGATTGAGTGCAGAAAGCGAGAGTGCATGCAAAAGGGTCAAAAAGAATAAAAGTCAGAGAAGAGTGAAGAGAGTATTGTTGTTCATGTTGAGCACAGCAGCACACTGCCATGTTTTTGGATTGAAAACAAAGCGAGCGGATGTGAGGCTGTGTAGGGAGGTGCCAAGGAATAAATATTAGGCTGGCCATCGCTCCGTGTGGCTAAAAAGCTGCAAAAGGTTTTGTTTACTTCACAACAATAATTCTAATCATCCAAAACTTAAAAACGTTTGCAGTCAGAGGCGTCTTGCTGTTGCTAAGCAACACACACAAAAACAGCAAACGAGTGACACATGAAAGCTATCAGCCGTGGCTGTGTTCAGGCAATCAAGAACAAGAAGTAAGAAACAAATCTACAAATCACTGGAAACTCTTATTGACCCCACTACGGGGGGTTTAGTCACAGGCAAGAACATCAAAACTAGTCAAATAAAATCTGCTATCCACATATAGGTATATATTTCATACCTCGATAACGATTTATATATATCACAATATAGCTTGTTTCCTGGTAATTCAATAAATACATGGTTTCTATGAAATAACCAGATGGTAAATCTTTGTATACTCCTGTGTGAATACTTGACAAATAAAAAGTACTGTTTACTGTCTCATTAGATAAAGAACTAATGGGGCAAATTGTACATAACAGTGAAATTATTGAGAAAACATAAATGAATGCAGGCCTAGCCTTTACATTTTCTAATCAGGCCTACCCTCGGGGACAGCAAATGTAATATGAATCAAAAACAGCTGACAAATGCATTTTACGGTACAGGTGGCAGACATACCAGCCAATTCTGCAAAACCCCCGATTGCTTCCCCCCCCCAAACCCGACACACACCCACGCCCTTACATTCCACCTCACTACATTTAAAGCTCCTTTTTGCAGTGGCACAGAGCATTGAGGTAGATGTGAGGTGCATGAAGCAGCATCGCAAAAAAATCCTCGAATTTTGCATCGTCTGCTTCCACTGCAAAAAACAAATGGGTCCAATGTGACAAACAACTGCAGGAGCATCTCCCAAATATAAACAGGACAATGACACAATAGACAGCCCAAATAAAATGGATGTGACGAACATTTTAATAAAGTCGGGCTCTGGAAAACGTTTTTTCTGAGCTTGACCACAATGAAATCCTTCGGCCGGAGGTGGCCAGCCATTTAACAATACGTTCGGTGCTAAAATTTAACAATACGTTTGGTGCTAAATTGCCCCGCAGAGTTCGTCAAGCGGTGCGAAAAGAAGCTTGAGAATGAACTTGAACTTGTCAAACTGACTTTAAATGTTACAGAAAACCTGATGTCAAATACGGGGAAAAGTGGAAGACTGCAGTGTGAGAATGAGCGGTAACGGCTCAATGGCTGTTGTGTGGAACGCCACCACATGTGTCTCTCCGTCTCCCTTCGCCCCCCTCTGCATCTCCTCAAGTCCCTCCTTTCTTTCCACCCCTCGTTATCAGCCAGGGTGCAGGCATGGGACCGCCCACGGAGAGGTGCCCATGAGGCTCCAACTGCCCGCCTGCCTCTCTCCTTTCTCTCTGTTCTTTCTGCTCGAGGTCGAACACCATCAGGGGGTGCGATTCGGTGCGATAAATTGCTGTCTCATCCCAAAAACAGAACAGCTCGTGCACACACACACACTCACGCTTGATCTTGAGAAAACACGTAAGAATGTGTTCATACAATAATTTTTCACACATATGCAGACATGCAAGTCATCACGCTGACATTTTAATCACTGGACTCACACAAAGATGGCTGTGCATAAACAGAACACCATTTGCTTTGTGCGTGTGCGCGCGTGTAGCTGATGCTTGTGTTTCCATGAGCAATGGAAGTGGATCTATGAATTGTGTGTGCCGAGAGTGTTTGTAGACTCGCTGTTAATTACAAACCGTTAAGGTGAATGGCGCTGGAACCTGATAAAATATGGGTGTATGTCTGTGTGTAAACTGACACCCCTGTCTAATGAAGATGTCAACAATGATGACAATTGTTGTTGACAGAGGACAGAATATTAACCAATGTGTCTGGCGTCTGCTAGTGATGTTAAGGGATCACTGTTGATGAGAGACATTTGTTCATGTGTCGGAGCTCTAGTCACAAACAAGTCTAAATTAAGTTTATAATAAGAATATATGAAACCTAATGATGAATTTCAATTTCAAGTTTTCGCAAACATATAGCAATCATTCATCCGTAAGATTGTGCACAAAGAATACAAGGCACACAAAGACACAAAGGAACACACACACACACACACACACACCCATACACACAAACACACACTGAGCTTTATACTTCGTTGATTGCTGTCAAGACCACTTGCAGAGTTTAAAGAAACCAACAGACTGAAGGGCATTTGGCCAGTAGGAATACAGAAAGACATGCACACACACAAACCCACGACCATTCATTCTCACACACACACACACACACAGACACACACACGCAAAGAAAATGTCTTTTACAGTAACTGTAGCTCGGTGAAAACATATTAACACTTTAGAGTGCTTGGGCTTTACCACCAACTGTTGCCCTGGATGCCATGTTGAATAACCTTCACCTTGTGTGTGTGTGTGCGTGTGTGTGTCTGTCTGTATGCACATGACCTTTGTGCTGTGCTGTTTGTGCATTTGTCATTACATATGCTGTGATTGTGTATTACGTATGTGGTTCATAAGTATTGTGCATACAGCGTCTGAATGTGTGTGTGTGTGTGTGTGTGTGTGTGTGTGTGTGTGTGTGTGTGTGTGTGTGTGCGCATGTGTTTGACAGTGTGAATATTAAACATTGAACAACAACACAGTGTTGGACAGACTTTGGAACCCGACTTTATTCACAGCTTTTTTCGCACTATTATATTGGAAAAAGGTGATTTGCTGAGGGAATTGTTTTCACTGAATGTGCAAGACAATCTGGAGCTGCAACAGTAATGCTGATCTGTCCCTGACACTGTGATCTACATATCTTGTTCTTGTTAGACATCTTTCCTTTCATCAACAAGCTATCTGTAACATAAGCTGTTATAATTTATAAGTGGGTATAACTATTCATCTTGTCTTCATGCAGTGGAGAACAGGCGAGCAGATGTTGAGTCTGCACATTCAGCAGAAATCGTTTTTCTACCCGTTTTTTTTTTTTTGTGGCACAGGAAACTTTGTTTTTCTTAATAAATAGTTTTGACTGTATACATTTTGATATGATGAAGTGTGAAAAAGCATGGCGCACTTGTCGTGAGTGGAGACACTTTCCATATTCTGCTGTTGATAAATATTGACAGTGCCAATGTCATGCTACAATAAATAATACATTATATTGGTCTAAAGTGCATGGCACTAATGTGTCCAAATCCACTTATCTAGAATAACAGAGCAAAATCGAGTATTTTTTTAAAATGATTTACATTTTTAAAACCTCTACTTACAACAGCTCTTGTCCTCTCCTCTCTGCACCTCGTAAACACAGCCTGTAGTTCAGTTTAAGTTTCACCGAGTTTTTGTCACGTGACTGTTGTCCCAGCTGAGTCAATCATGGCTTCCCAGTTTGCTGACAAGTGCTGCATTTTATGTTTGATTTACAAGACCTGGAAAGTGCCAACATAACATGGAGAATTAAATGTTTGCTTTCGTTCTTGCCTGTACCATAGGAAAGTTGAAAATCTGACATCAATGTCTGTTTGTACAGCTTCAGGCTATGTAATGGTGCGGCTGCACCTGGCACTTTGCTACTTAAATGTGAGATTCAGCATGTTCTAGAAGCAAGCAGTTTTCTGAGGACAAAGATCTGCAAAGTGAAAGGACAACAGAGGAGGAGTAGCGCTGCGGCTGCGCCTGTGTAACAAGCAGACTGTGCGTGTATTGTGAACCCGCCTATGTAGGCGCATTATTACTATCCCTTTAAATAGCGGGAAAATACTGTGCTCTAGACCCGTTTGTTGTTGTTCAATGGAGCAATCGATTTCTGCCGCCTCGAGATAGCAATGCGCCAACAATGTGCTTGACCACACCTCATTTTAAGACCACACACTGGGCGCACACATGGACGCAAATACATTTGTGGCTTACACAACGGGGGCGCTGGGCGTGAAAATGACAACTCAGTCGGATCGAAATTGGCATTGACATTTGGGCTGCATTGTTGCGGCCCTTTGCACCGGGTGTAAGATATGGCAATGATTCAGTCTCTGGGGACCAACATTATCCACTCAAATTTTGAGCAGGGGTTGTTGCCAATTCAGTGGTCTGTCCACTGACTATGGTGACTAACACTGATCACTGGTTACTACTAGGGGAGCTGTAGTGAGGGAGTGGTCTGTAGGACGGTCTATGTGGTAATTCACCTCTTCCCTTCTCTGGACATGTTGGCAAAGCTGTTAGCCGAATAAATGTCAGAGATCATCATTGTCTATTAAATAAATTCCATTATCAAATATGCTTATATTCTTATTGGTGCACAGTGTACTGCAGCTTGTGTGGATAAACCGAGATAGTAATAGTAAATGGGCTTGCATTTATATATGACTTTCTAGTCTTCCGACCATTTTCATGGAAATCTGGGTAATAATAGTTGTTACAATGTCTTACTATGTGACAGATTCACAATGCTATATGCTGCCTCAAAATCAGGTAATATCACATAATCACATGTAGGTCACTGTCAAATACAGAACAGTAAGAAATTGACATCGATCGATTGACATTAAGAAGTTAAGTTATAAGCGTCTTACCTTGAGGATGTCTCAGTGCAGATTAAGAAGGAAGTCAGGGATATTTTTTGCAGTCTGCTGAAGAAAAGGTAAACAATGAAAAGTGAATATTTTGAACGCACAGTTGTGGTAATGAAACATGAAATAAAAAAAAATATTTTCAAAAACCCCTCCCCAGACAACCATAATATGCTTTGAAGTCATTTTGATTTTGATTAGGCTGACAAATCCAGCTTTTAAAAAAGGCCCAGGCTATATGTCCTCAGGTTCTGTTCTGTAGCTTTCTTCATGTCATGTTGCTTATATGACAAACACACACTAAAAGGTGCCATCAGTGCATATTCTAACAGAGCTAAGTCAATATTTCTCAAATTGGCTGAATACCAGTTTCCTTGTTAGGGTGTAAATATGGCTACACATGTAAAAACATTCAAAAGCAGCCACAAATGTTTCCTCTTCCTTTCTCTATTTACTGCCTTTGTCTTCCTCTCTTTTAACACCTCCTGTCCTCAGTGTGACTTTGTGTCTTTCGCTTTGAACTTTTCACTATACTTCATTCTCGTTCTCGCTGTCAGCTTCTGTCTCCAGGGTGGTCTCGGGGTGGCTTGGCTCAGTGTTATAGTATATTTGCATCTTCTGTCATTGAGCGAGGACAGAGTGCATAATCCCTCTGAAGGCCAACGGCTGACAGACAGTTTGGCATCCTCAGCTGAAATAACTGCCCTCTATTGTTGTGTTTTCTTTGATAGCTACAGTAGGTCTAGCTATACTGCAAGTCTACCATATCATAGTGGAGTCAATATTAATGAAAACTATTCACACTTATTCAAGAACTTTCACATATGTTCAGTGGTGGAAAGTAACGAAGTACATTTACTCAAGTACTGTACTTAAAGTTCCAGTGTGTAGGTATTAGTGGCATCTAGCGGTGTGGTAGCAGATTGCAACCAACTGGCTACACCTCCGCTCACTCCTCTCTTTCGAAGACTGCGGTGATGTGAGCCACCGAGCGCAAAACCATGGCAATGCCGTTCTCCTCGCTCATGGGCCATCCATACCATAATAACACCGCTTAAGGGGCAACGGAAGTCAGATCGTGGCTGTTTTGCATTGTGCAGCTCACATTACTGCAGACTCACAAGTGTGTCAGGGAACCACGGAGGCTTAAAGGTAACTTAATTATGCGAAAATAGACTTTTTACTCCCTTTTACTACATTTATTTTATACCTTTATTTACTAGTTACTTTACAGATGAGATTAATAATACTTACATTATTTTACAATGGTGTTTATATTGCATACACTATATTATGTGCTAAATGTATTAAATTATTCAAAACATTTTATCTTTGAAACTAATTACAATATGCACAAAACTGTTATTTACTCATGGTTTTCTTACAATAATTGCTGATTATTACACTATGAGCATTTATTACATTTAATTTATTACATTATGCACAGTTATTACATTACCTGTGGCTTTAAGAGTTAACAACTTAAGGGAAATAACTCTTCACTTTGCTGCAGTGATGTGTGACATCACGGTTGTGTGACATCACGGTTGTGTTCTGTCAGTGAAGATACACACTTGAAACTCTCCAGATAGGGTAGTGAAATAATATTTAGGCTGGAATGAAGTTACTCTTAAAGCAGTACACACAGGGCATATTTAAAGGTGGGGTTGCAGCAGTGCTACACCTGAAATGTATGTTTTGAGTGTCAAACACTGAACCTCTTTGGACTTCACAGGTGGCTTGAACAAGTTTCTTGCTCATTCATAGTGAGAGGCCACACTCAGCTTGGGTTCAGTGCATTTACAATTGGTTTCCAACTGACACAGTTTCATGGTGGGAATAAAGCAGATAATGTTGACCTCAACAGTTATGTGAAGTTGACGTGGAAATCTCCTCAACAATTTTGTATGGAGGATTAATGTAAGAAGAAGCTAAGTGTCGCCAGCATTGGGGAAATCCTTCAAAAATATAGTTTTTCCTCAAGAGGACCGAGACTAAGGGAGGTTTTCATTCCAGGCAAAGACAACACATGGAGTCTTCTTAGAAATCATAACACTAGAGAGCTTCACAGGAGGTCTTCGAGATGTTTTTACTGTATTCACATGAAAGTAAAGTGTGTTTACATTTGATTAATTTCATTTTTATTTCTGTGTTTTCAAGTTGTTATATGTTTTCTCTCTCCTTTATTGGCATGAGTACTGACCTAATATATCATTTGAAATGATTCCGTCTCATAACAAGAAACTGTCTGGCTGTGTAATGCTGTGAGTCTGTGTGCGTCAGATGTAGCAGTTACACCTTAATCACCAGCTAGGCTGCTATTTTTCCATCACCATGGTGATCCAGTTGAAAGAGGAAGTATTTCTGTAATCTGAAGACCTGAACAGGAGCACCGCTTGTGGTCGCCATGAGATCTGTTGTTCCTGTCATTTTCCTTTTGCTGTTATTTCATGCCTGTCTTCCAGTTCTTTTTCACTTCATCTCTACCTCTGTTAATTAAGAGAGGTGATAGGGAGCAGCAATTAGTCTCTTGAAACACACAGTGAGGAGTCTTGCAAGTAGATCAAACTGAAAGAAAGTTTTGCTCTGCCTTCTTGAGAGGAGGCTGATACTCAATGAAAGCTTACTGTGAGACTGCAGAAACAAACCAGTTATAAAGGAGAATATATATATTCTTTCTTCCTTGATTCACCACCAGCGGTTTACCTTCTCACCTTAAGGCAGTGGCGGGCCGTCAGGGCCTGCAAAGCCTTCTCTGCTGGCCTAAACAGAATCACAAAGTTATAGCTATTTTATAATGTAATAATTTTTCTTAAATACACTACATGTATCATAATTTATAAAAATATTTTTCCCATTATCTTATTTTCTCATTGCACAGCTACTGTGTTCCTCAGTTGCTCTGCTTCCAGTGCAGCTTGTTTTAAGTAGAGCTTTTATCCAATCAGATTTCACCTCTGTGTCTCTAGGTAAGAAGAGAGGCCCGAGGCCTGCAGACTTACCAGTGAATCCATGTGCAGTTTAAGTGAATGGGGACGATATTGTTGATTGGCATAGTGTTCAACCAATCAGATCTTTAGTTTAACATTCTTTGACGCGCCACAGCGGCCTGCAGGCCTACAGCTACATCAGCATTACGTGCAGTGAGATGCAGCGTGTTGGAAAATGAAATTTAGAGTAGCCATCAGAGGCGTAGATTTTTTATTTTTTTTTACCTAGCTTTGTTTTTTAACACTCAATGACTGAAATTGGAAGAAAAACGGATTTGTGAGTTGGGATTTAACTGTGGGATTAAACTCTTTGTCAACAAAGAAAAGAGGATGTGTACCAGTACACCCTGACATCACTGTAAGGTGTGGTCAGAGTTGCAGAGAGGACAGTGAAACACTGCTTTACTGACAGTTATTGTATAATTCTTAAAGTATAAAATATGCAAAACTGAGTGCCACTGCCTTTCTTTTCGGTGTTTCTATGATTCATGGGCAGTGATAAATGGCCGAATGCACGCAGATCATCAGCAAACACAGTGCATCCTCTGCATGTCATATGAGTCATTTTCGTGATCGGTGAAACGAATACAGTAAGGGATCAATGCCCAACCTCTTGGACCCGAGCGAGCCCAAAAGGTCTCCGTTCGGTTCCGAGGCTCGGTTCCGAATGTCGTAGAATGGACTTTTCATAAAGAAATAAATAAAAGAAATATATATATTTTTTTTTTATTCTTTCGAAAAAAGTCTCCTTAACTTAATCATCTAAACCATTTTACACACTGCAAACACCATTATAAACTATTCTACTAACTAACTAAGAAGATTCGCCACAATATCATGTATTTTATGCCACAGCCGGCAAGCCAACAACTCAGAGAATGCTTCGAAAACCGGGGCCATAGCGTCTCCCCCGGCATATGACACAGCTAACAACATTAGCACTTCACACAGATTTCAACGGTAGCGTCCAAATTACTCTCCATGAAAGCGTTCAGGAGTTACAGCCAACAAGCCACAGAAAGCACAACTCCCACACTGCCAAATATTAGAACTGTATCATATCTTGAGTCAGTTTTCAGGGCAAAAACTGAGGAATTCTGAATGATTCTGTATTAAAAATGTGCTCGTCTGCTAACTGAGTACGTCTGGAACTTAAAATGGCGTTTCTCCGTTCATCTGAGCCAAGATGGAGGTCAAAATGCCGGTGGCGAATCATACAGGGGCTTGGGGCTTGGGGGCTGACCGCGGCACGATTTTGGAGTTTTATTGGCTGAAAATTCTGTCAATCACTTCATGGAACACACGGGGGTGTTCCAAATAAGCACCCGGTTCTAACAAGATGTCACATGACAAGATCCGCCAACTACAGGCTGAGCAAGGGCTCCATACACACAGACAGAGATGAGGAAAATGCAAGAGAGAGATATGAGAGGTCAAAATGGGTCAAAATGATGCCAAAATGATGCCAAACAGCTCTGTTATGATAGATTGTACAATATGAGTGATAAAGAAAGTGAAATATAGTGAAATATATAGTTATATAGTATATAAAAGTACAAGCAAATCCTGGTTCGAAAATGAGATTTTGGCATGTTTTATTTTATATAAACACCTATAACTGAGGTTTGCTTCACTTTATTTACACCAAATCTTTTTGTGAGGCACCTGCACCCTTTGTGCTATGAATTGGGAATATTTCTAGGCTAGCCAGGGCCTCATTTAATAAATTACAGTGCTTTTTCTTCAGGCGAACCTGGGAATTTTCCCTGTTTGCTGTGTTCAGTCTTCAGCTACTATTAACCAGTAACATATACACAATATTTACTCATCTCATCAAATCTCACAATTCCTAGTGTTATTCAAGCATCAAAATTATAGACCTTGTAGTTACAGAATTGTAGTCTCTTTTGTATGGGTTACAATTTTCGAGAAGAGGCCTAAAAAAAGGCTTAGGGTTCAAGAGGTTTTAAACAGGAAGATATTTCTTGCACTATAATCAACTCGTGAGACCCATCTTGTAAGAGTGCCTCTCGCCCGCCATTTGTCTGTGTTCATCTGGTGAAGTCAAGCCAAGGTTAGGAACTTTGTATGAGACAATCACATACATTACATTTCCTGGGCATACACTGTGTGGGAAGTGTCCATCTTTCTCTTGTTCTGCATGTTGCCTTTTCTGTCTCTCTCTTCCTCTGTGGTGGAAAAGCAAGCATGTCAGTCACTACCTTCCAGAAAGAAATGGGGGACAAGGGGTTTGACTCATAATCCATAGTAGACAGCAGCTCATACTTCACTACAAAAGAAAAGCCAATCCAAATTAGCCATTTGAAATAAAATGAACGAGATTTGATTAAAGGCAACATGAACACAGCAGGAGCCTCGCTACTAAAAAGTCAAACAGTAAGGTAGCAGCTGCTATTACTGTAGTTTCAAATGTATTGACAGGTCATTAATCAAGGGTCTGTTAACACCAACTGAGTTTTCTGATGTTTAAAGCTTTATTACATTACTTTTTGAATTGTCAATGGCCATTAATAAACAGCCAGATTTCAAACTTTCTTCAAACTAATTTTACCTTTAAATTGATCTTGTCAAGAAGTTATGGTTTGGGCTTAAAACCAAACAAAATATCACAATTGATGAAATGGCACAAATGTTTTTTTAAAAATAAGTCAAGCTTAACATTTACACTGGCTAAGGCTGAAGAGAAGTGAGAAGAGTGAGACAACTGTAACACTGATGCCAACATTTAGAAATGTATTTTCTGTCAGGTATGCAGTGTTCTTCAGGAGTTTTGGTTTAGACAATTAACTGAAAGAAAGTTAGGGGATCCAGGGGCCTGCTGTCCTGGAGAGAAAACATCCAGTTTCATATTTTGTGTATTCATGTTTTGGAAAATATGCATTTTGCTTTATTGTCAGTCGTCATTACACTGACTATTATGTTTACATGCACAAAATATTTCTGCTGGGGTTGTCAGGATTCTCCAAATCCACGTTTTGCTTCAATCTGTTTTTTTAAACAGATCTTTTTTCAGCACTGTCGTTTACATTTTTTAAGTTCCTCTTTAAAACGGATGCTGCATGGTACCATGATGGATCATTTATTTTTATGTTCTGCACTAAGTCTATATGGGGAAATTTAAACAATGTATTTATTATGTAACAACAAAACTTTAGTGAAAAAGCACGACCTCCAAACACTTTGCTGAGCACTGTTTTCTTTGCGGTCTTTAAATCCTCTGCAGCCTACAAACTGTAATTCTTCTGTCAGGAATCACTCGGTTAAGTTTTCAATCAGAAACAAAATCGGGACACCCCTAAATCTTATAAGCTGTTTACATGGCTAATGCAAAATAATATTTCACCAATATTCCTATACATGCAGCCGTCCATACCCCGATTTATTACGCCTCCAATGTCCTTTTGATAACTTTTCCATGTTGCTCCCGTGGTGACCCCTGTTTGTCACCGTTCTGCAAGTTTGTGTACAACACACAGAGCTGGCCATAAAATAAGCAAGAGGCTGTGTGTCTAAAGAGACCAATTGAGATGCATATTTCGAATGCTCTGTATGCATGTCCAAAGAATGCTAAAACCTGAATAATATCGGCATATCCCACATGTCTTAATCAGCAACTGCTACATTCGGAATAAGGCCTAATTCTGAATATCCAAAGGGAATATGACCCGTATCAAATTCAAATCTGTGCTGATTATATTAACTAACACGTCTGTCAAATGCCTGTCCTTTTTTTGATGCCTGCAAAATAGTCAAAAGTTAGCTAAAAATGTATTCACTTTGTAATTATATGTAATTAATTATATGAGCAAAATCTTTGCATTTCTTAAGCTGTAATCCGTGAATATTAGGTACAGCTGTTCCGTTCTTCTAATTAAATTAATTATTACTTATCAATAGGGGATCCGTCATCAAAAGCTGAGAAAGACAAGTGGAATTCAATTTGTAACTTTTCTCTCTCTTTCTCTTATTTATTTTTAAGTTGCAAAAATAGCAGTAATAGTAATATGCTTAGCTAGACGGTCTCTGGAGTGTCTGCTTCATAAGTCTTTAGCGAGACAGATTGAAATTGAAATGATATTCTTCCTCTACCTTAGATTGGTTAGTTAAGCATCTGGGGGCCTCTTACAGAGCTGTGCCTCGGTGCAAAGAGAGAAAACTGCTCTTCAAATTGGTAGTTAGAGGAAACAGGTCACCTGGCAGTTTCAATGTAACCACCATAGGGATGGCAAACTCTGGCACTCTGTCTGTTACTTTAAATGATCAATACACACACACACACACACGCACACACACACACACACACCTTCACACACACATGGTGGTAATTGGTGCTAGAGGTACATTTACTATGTTCTGTTGGCCACTTGTTACTAAATTAATCAGCTCTTGAATATAAATTCAAACATGCATCTACATCCACTTCTTTGTATACGGTTGTATGCTGTAATACATGTTCATGTGTGTGTGTCATTAAGTGATTAGATGTGTACCATATCTCAACCAGATAATTCATAATAAGCGCTTAATAGATAGCTATATAATAGAATACACATTTATCTGAACGCTTTCGCATGAACACGCAAAATTGTTATTTCTAAGGTAAAAGTTCACACTATACTGGCCATGTGATATTTTTTTTTTTAAGTCTGCTCCAAGATGGAGTCCATTCACACACAGTGAGACAGTTGCACTGCATGTGTCAGACCATTGCAAGACAGCCCAGACACCCTCTCACCAGCACCTGGCTCCTGTGCGACTGCCAGGTGTTCCAGTGGCGAAATGTCCTTACACCAGCAGGTCTTTGGTCTGCCAGGGTCTCCTCCCACCTGAATGTGTCCAGTATGCCTCCAAAAAAAAAAAAAGAAAAAAGCCCATTGGGCCTCGTGACAGCGTGTCTGAACCATCTCGACCGTGGCGGAGCAGAGGACTGACACAGACATGTTTTTATGATTTCTGAGCTTGTTATTGCACTCAGAGGACAATAGAGTATGCAGAGCAACGTAGTGTCAGTCTCAAACCACAGTCTTCTTCTTTTTGGTCTGTACCTAGAGTGCATGGCCATACATGTAGTTTAGGATTGGAGGCTGATCAAGTTAACTTGGAGCTGTCTCAGACAGATGGAGAGACAGTTCTCTGGATCAAGATCTGCTGGCAAGTGCCACACTCTGCCCAAGGCACAGCGAGTAGCCATTAGTTTGTGACTCACAAGTAAATAGGATTTGACACGGTAGAGATCTGGAAATGTTTGTCTGGTTGTCTTTTCTGATGTGATGGTTGATTTAGTTAAATTGTTGTAAATGTCTGTACATGTAAAGACAGTATGTGTAGATGATATCTTATTTCTTTTTTTGTGGACTACATGTTCCAAAATAACTAATTTAACTAATTCATGAAACTTCAAAGCAAAAAGTCTCTTACAAGTACAATCATTTAAACAATCTTCACCATCATATCAGTATGATTAAGATACCCATCGGGTTTGGTTGCTTGCTGTTGCCAGTTCGTTTGGTTTTGTTCGATATTTTTTCTGTCTTTTTTTGTTCTCTTTAGAATAACTCTGGAAAACAACTGTTGGAAAAATGGAGTGAGAAAACCCTCTGAAGTCAACTTTTTTAGCCTAAAAATAATGAGCTCTCACACTGAGAAGCTCCTCACACTTTTTTTTCTCCTCAAAAAGGTCCCGAGTCATATTAAGGATCATGATTCACTGTCACATTTCAAGTCTCTCGCTTTCAAAAGACATGGCAAAATATGACGTTTGTACTTTGGATCCATCTTTTATATGTTTATTATATAAGGACTTATTTTGGCCTATACTGAACACATTGTTTTCCACTGGTGTCTTTTCGTGCTGTGAAAGTCTTAATTGGAGTTGTCACCCTCTGTGTCAGAATTTTAATATTTTTATCCTACTGGGATCCAGTACAACTCAACTTTAATGATCTCTGTTTCTCTGTCGCAACATGATATAAAGAAGGGCATATCTCTCTCTTCAGTAAGAAGCTAATGATGTCTGTGAATATATTACAAGTTAGACAAGTAACAGCACCATATGCAGCGACATGGCCACTTACTCTAAGTGGTCAAGGCATTGTTGCCTTAAATAGCGATGATTTTACTTCTGCTGTTGCTCTAACATTGAGGAATTAAAGCACATTGTGTTCTTGCCAATACTTCATTGGTCCGCAGGTAACCAACACTGCTGTTGTGGGTTTCTATATGTTGCCTTAGCTCACAGCAATGATGTATCCCATAAACCTATATGACTGCACAATAATACACAATTTCACATTGGGGGTCATTAAAGATTCATACCCCAGTTTGCTTGTAAAAGTACAAGCACATCTTTTTGTGCTAATCAATGATTAGTCTGTTATTTTATGAATAAAAACACACAAATATTTTAGAGCTGCCTTTTGAAAGTGGTTCATTGGGTATTACGTTATAAAAGTATTTTTTAGATAGTTTGCACTTACATGTTGTATTAATTGCTTGGTTCTTCATTAACTGAATGCACAGCTCTGAATGCCATGGAAACTGGTTTTAATGAGTAGAACAACTGGGCTCTGTGTGTGTGTTTATGTGTGTGTGAGAGAGAGAGAGAGAGAGAGAGAGAGAGAGAGAGTGTGTGTGTACTTGAGTGTCTGAGTTCTTTTCATCCTTTAACACCTGTGTGTATTCATGGTTAAGGCTGCATGTTCTGAGGCATACATCTCTGTCCTGTCTCATTCTTTATAAAGCTGTAATTGAGCATTGAAAAGACCATTTTTGAGAATGCTCAGTACAAGTCATTTTTACATCAGGATAGTTATTTTTCACTACTGCTCTGTCCTCTGTACGTACATAGCAGTAAAGTTGGCTGAAGTGCTGTGCTTGGCACCGTGGAGTGAATCTCGGAAAAGCTTGAAGTGGGAAAAAAGTGAATCCGCATACAAACACATGGCCACCTAGTTATTACAAGTGGGGTGCAAGATCAGTGACAGACACGGGGAGGTATGAACATTGGTATTTACTCAGTTTATGTTGCACTTTATATTACAGTGATTCCCACATGATGTTGTGAGACTGTGATGGTGGACCTTGGACCCTCTATGGGGGTCAGGGGGCATGCTCCCCCAGTCAAAGGTTGTTGCAATGAATGTGATGATACAAATGGAATCAGCTGCAAAGCTGAATAAACAGAAAGAAACTACTGTTAAGCCTCTGTCCTTGAGGGCAAGGTTCACACACACACACACACACACACACACACACACACACACACACACACACACACACACACACACACACACACATACACACACAGGCATGAACAAGAGACCCTCTGAGACGCAGTTCACACATGACAACTTATGCCATGGTTTTCTATTTTCCAATCAGCAGCGGTTCTAGACAATGAGGGGGCCATGCTGAGGCCACATTCGGTTTCAGGGATACCAAAAATACCAAGCACAGCTATTACAAACCTATAGGGGGTAGAGTGGTTGTCCACTAATTGGAAGGTTGTTGGTTCGATCCCTGGCCCCTGCAATCTACATTTAGAGCACCTTAATTTACAAAAGGATGGACTATTTTGTTTTACCTCGTATTACATCACTTTCATTTTTTTATATTATTTTATGAATTGTTGAAATTGTAGTTACCTGCCACGTTCTCTGAAGACAAAATGTGCCTAGAGCACAAAA
Source organism: Pholis gunnellus (assembly GCF_910591455.1). Taxonomy (NCBI): domain Eukaryota; kingdom Metazoa; phylum Chordata; class Actinopteri; order Perciformes; family Pholidae; genus Pholis; species Pholis gunnellus. Next base: position 10,611,992 of record NC_136532.1, on the reverse strand, counting down.
TTCAGAAAACAATTTATAAAACAGAAAACACAGAATTTGGTAAAAAAACAAACCATGGTGAAGGAGACAGGGTCTACATGAATTGTATAGTGTGCATTGAGCTGCATTTCTTCTTATAATAATAGGCTGCAGCAATAACTGAAGGCGGTGTACATGGTTGTCACGGTGATGAATGGTCTCCAGGGCAACACAGGAAGTCCATCTGGGAAGAAATCTGAAAGAGGAAGTAGATAACAGAGATCGAGGAGACATAATCACCACCTGATTCATTCATCCTCATCCATCATCTAAAACGCACAACTATTGGTTCCTTAAATGGGTTAATGGCCAATAAACTATTTGGGGCTTTTATGGCCACAGAACAAAAAAACAACAACGTGTATATATATATATATATATATATATATATATATATATATATGTGCTCATATAACAAGAAAATCAGCCAAACGTTTAAGCTCCTGAAATGAGAAAACCACAAATAGTTTCAATAGGATCTGAGACCAGCAGCAGCAGCAGCAGCAAATAAAACTGGTTAAGCATAACTTTGTCTCTTTCATTGAGACCTTCTTTTGTTATTGCTTTTTCTTTTTTCCCCCCTCCTCCTTCCTCTGCCTGTATCCTTTCCCCTGCAATCTCCACCACAGCCACTCTTTTTTCTCCCGCTCATTCAGAAACTGTGATCCAGAAGTTCAGCATTTAAGTCCAGTTCATGACTCATAGTCATTTGACGTTCCTTGGGTTATCAGCAGGGATTCAGTGTGACAGTGATTAGTGTCACAGTGATTTCCATGTCGCCTACTAACATTTATTTGTACCGTCTCACTAATCTGTATGTGTACTACTGAGATACTGTGCGTGCATATTTTCTTTTCTATTCTCACTCACTGATTAGTAAACAGCTCAGACTTTTGCTTACATGAAGATCAAAGGGAATTTTCAATGTCATGCTAAAAATCGCTCACACTGTGTGTGATACTGTGTGTGATACTGTGTGTGTGAGGCTGTTTGTGTGCATATCTGCACACGTAGGATATATGACATGTGAGGCAAGTGAAATCAAAGGAAACATGGATCCATGTATTACAGAATCTGCGACTTAAGCAGAACACGAAATGTTTACAAAATACATGAAAGCATCGGTTATTTGTAAAACAATTTTCACCAATGCTCAGAAGGGTAACAGAGATGGAGAGTTGTAATTTGAACATATGTTACCACCTCATTTATGTCATCCTGTCAGCACTTCAGAATGCAAAAGCAGTAAACAAAACACATAACAATGAGTGTTTTTATACTTTTTTTCAAAGTGTTTTGACCTGACAGAATGGAAAAACTAGCCCAGAAATGTGCTCACATGCTAGAAACTGAACATGCAGTCAGGTGAGTCAGGATCAAAGGGAAAACCTGAATAGATGAGTGGGGAAACATAACAACTGCAGCTTCTCCAGTCAGGGCCTGGCCGAGTGTTTTGAAGAGTATGAAAATGATTTCAATCATATGCTATGACCTTTGCAGTCGCTAGACCTTGAGCCCTTGTGATGAGTAGAGACACGCCAAAAGGAAATATCTTTTTGAGGAATGAAGTTCCATCTCTCCAGTAGTTTTGCAGAGACTATAGCTTCTGTGCCCAGGAGCATTGAAGCTGTTCTTACATCTCATGCTGGCCAAACGTCTCACTGATACATTGGTCCGTGCATGAAGTATAATTTATCTGCCATTGTTCACGTTGTGTAATGAACAATGTCAGATTAGGGGTATTGCTTAATTGCATTGGACTACTTGTGTTCATGCAAATGTGTTCTGATAGGTGTGAGTTCGTTCTTTGATAGCTGATGCTGCCTAAACGCGGTTAACGCTTTGAATGTCTTATTGTGGCATTGAATGAACACGTGCAATGCAATTCCGCACACGAAACCGTCAGCTTGTTCCATTATTTAACTTAATCAATGCAAGTTGTGTGACGGAAGTCAAGAGGCGGAAACAGAGACGGCTCGCTATCAAAATAAAAGTTGCACATTTTTGACAGTTTTTTGCTCTAGTGAGCAATTTAAGGAGAAGTAAATTAAATAAACAAAATAAATAATGAACATAATATATTACTGTTAAAAAGTCATATTTCTGCCACTTTCCCACAACTGATCCTGAATGAATACGCCAATGGGCGCGATCACTGGAGTATCTAATGATTCATTAAATGATTTGTATTCATAAAATGTTAAATGTATTCATTAAATGAAGGCTTCTTAACTATTTGGGGGAATGATACAGGCTATAGTGTTGAGACATGTGATGATTCTGACTGTAGAAAGAGTCGATAATAAGGATTAGTAACTTAATAATAGATGACATGTGACGAGTCTGAAATTAGGTTTTGAGATGGGAAGGAGCTGATTGGCTGAAAATCGATGTTACCGTAATACCAGAAAAAGTCTAATTTCTTAAAAGTAAAGCAAATTGAAAAGTGAAAACATGTTTTATATGTTATTGCAATGATTAATATGTATTGTAATGTCGACCTGTGTTGTGAGCAGATTACACAATACATATACATTGTGTTGAAAACGCTATTTATACAAAGGCTAATACTTATTCTAGTCTTCTTACACGGTGTGAAGTGTCACATTGGTAGTACTCTATAAATAACATTTCATTTTGTTTTGCCAGAGGATTATCCAGCAAATTTCTTTTTTTATATATTTATTTATTTTATTTTATGCAGAATAGTTAATAGTGTAAACAACAGAGCCATCAATAAAGTCAAAGTGCAAGGTAAATAATCATTCAACAGTCAGACTCATCACATGTCTCAATATGCAATATTATTATAATTGTCCATTACATACAGATAATTCCAGTGTTTGCTCCCATTGGTGAATTTATTCACAATCAGTTGTGGGAAAGTGGCAGAAATATGACTTAATAACTGTTATAGATTGGGTTCATTATTTAGGCTATTTGTTTTTGTTTATTTCATTTAGCTCTTCTTAAATTGCTCGCTGGAGTAAACACATTTGAAAACGCACAACCTTTTACTTTGAAGGCGAGCATGTATTTGTTTCCGGCTCTCGACTTCCTTTGCTACATTTTTCATTAATGGAACAAGCTGATGTTTTGATGCGCGGAATTGCATTTCACGTGTTCATTCAATGCCACAATAACACATTCAAAGTGTTAATCGCGTTTAGGCAGCATCAGCTATCGAAGAACGAACTCACACGTATCAGAACACATTTGCATGAACACAAGTAGGCCAATGAAATTAGGCAATACCCCTAATCTGACATTGTTCATTACACAATGTGAACAACGGCAGATAAATTATACTTCATGCCAAGATTTTATGTTGGGGTTGCATTTCATTTGTCACTAATCTGTATATAAAGATAACAGAATCCCAAAAGAATCCGAAATGTCACATCATATGTGTGATACTGAACAAAAATGTTTCTGTTAGCTGTTCCTTTCACATCTGACTTTTGGTTTGTTGTTTTCAGTGATGCTTTTTTTTTTTTTTTTCGTGATGTCTTCTCAGTTGCACCTGCAAAACAGCACGTCTTGGCATTTTCAATATAATGGGCAGGGGGGGAAAGTTTGCTTACCTAATCATTTCCAAATTCATTACACTGAGAGAGCATTGAGAATCACACAGTGAGCATTACCCCACCAGGAATCCGATGTCGGTACATCCCTGAGCTGCTGCAGAACAATATTTTCATTGAGCCTCGGTATGAAGAAGTAATGGTTCTCAGAAATTTTGCTCCGATGATAACATCATTTATGTGTGGGTTTTATTCGTTTATAGATCTAAAGGTCAACCAGCACCTTCACCCAACTTTTAGACTGTTCACTGTAGTCAGGTATTTTATACTGTTTTAGTACATCTGCCCATTAAAGTTAATGTCATTATTTGTCCTAAAACCCCCCACATGATTACAAGCACCGTCAGCTAAAATATGAATGACCTCTAATAAAGCTTGCTATAGCTATGCTGTACATGAGAATCGCACAACTCATTTGATCAAATACACAACAGCTGCATGTGTGCGTGTGTCATTTGCGGGAGACAGAATTGAGAAATGACAAGACAACCGGTGAGGCCGAGTTAGTGCTGCCTGTCTGGCTGTCAAATATCTGTCTCTGTAAATATTCGTCGCTTGTCTTCATTTGTGACCATTCATCTGTACTGCCTCGCTGAGTTTTCATCTCCTCATCCGTCTGTCTCAGCATTTAACACTACCCATCAGTCCATTTCCTTCCATCCATCAAACACCACAAAACTTGACCCTTCTTTTGATTTGATACCCCCAACCACGTCCCTTTCTCCACAATGAATCCATTTCCTTATGTCAACAGTGTCTTTTCCTTTAACATCTGCTCTGATGCCAAGATGAGACATTGGCCCTGATATTCTAGTTTGGACTTTTTCAACTTGAACATGTCTTTCCATGTGTTCGTACTGATCTCTTGTATATCTTTACTTGAAGTACAGAGAGCATACATGGAAGAGAAAACTGCTACAAAAGACCATAATGCAGTTTTGAACAAAAGGTATATGTTTAACTCGCGGTACGATGTGTCACTCAGCAGCTTTCTGACTTTAATACTATCCGTCAAGATTACAAACTGAACAGTGACAGTACATTGAACTCCATATCCGTGAATGTTTTTTTATTTTGGGTGAAAGATATTGCACAACTATGCTATCCACTGTATCGGCGTGACTTTACGGGTCAATCGCTGACTGTGTATTCATTTAATTTATTTAACATTTTGTTTGAGTAAGAGCAGAGAGAAAGACGATAAGTCGGAGACCAAAAGGAGAATTAAAGGAAGGTAAAATCAAATAAGATGAAGCGGCTACGATTGGGGAAGGGCCTGCTGGAAATGAAAGTGGGTCGTTTATGTCACTTTGTGATGACAGGCTGTGTGCCGCCACTGGGCACTCTGTCTTATCCCCCCGGAGAGACTGACACTGACACAGGAACAGGGACTGTCACCAGCCTCACCCCTCTCCTGCCCCTGTAGTATGTGTGTGTGTGTGTGTGTGTGTGTGTGTGTGTGTAGCATGTGTGCATATGTGCTGTGTGTACACTGCTGAACAGGCCAGTGTTTCCAACCCTTCATTTGTGTGTCATACTTGCACTCTTGTTAGTATGTGGGAGAGACAAGTCGTGTGTGTTCTCATGTCTCTTAGCAGTGACACAGTGTAACAGTGCAGGGCTGAGCTGGTCACACACTGACAGTTGTGAACTGTCCCCGAGGACACACATGCAGAGCACAGCATTCTTTTACTCATAACCCACTCTCCTTCCTCGTGGCTACGCATGTAGTTTGGATATAGTTTCCTTTTTGATGGCAGTGCAGTTTAGTTTTCAATGAATTGTAAGAGTTTTATACTTATACAGTACCAATAAAAAGTATTCACCCCGCTTCAACTGTGAAATAATTAGGGTTTTGTGACACAGATCAACAGAAAAAAGACTTAACAGTCAAAGTAGCAAAGAGAAATGATTCACCCGGTTACTTTGACACACCTGCACCGTTACTCCTGCCAATGATTTAAATGGAGAACGAATGTGTGTCAAGAGATTTTAGTCATGTTGGTTATGGTCATGTCCTGTCATAGACTACAAATTACTGACTACTATTAATACAAATAAACATGACCAGTTTACTGAAATGTAGCAATCGGGTGATACAACAGAGAAGGTAACCCGGCCTTGTAAAGTAATCTGATCAAACAGTGAAAGTCATTACATTCACTTTTTGTTAACGCTATGCAGGATAGGTGTTGATTTATTTCTCTGTCTATTACTCATGCCAAACTCGATAATTGTGTTGGATTGAATTGCATTGAATTTTGTCCATTTTCTCATACGACATGATGGCTGTCATAATATTTGTTCTCTCCACTCTGCGTATGGCAATGATTTGCCTCGTTCTCCTCGTCAATGTCATCGGGAGCGATTCATCTGCTCGCTTAATACACCTTTATAACTACTGTACTGGATATGTGGCTGGATATGGATTTCTGGGATTCCATTAGTCACGCAAAAATAGCTTTACTGAATCATTTTCTGTATAACAGCTGGATGCTAAGCAGCCTATATATGGTAATCAATACTGTTTAACTGCAGCAAAAAAGAAACACAGCGATTGTCTTTTAATGAAACACCATTTGAGATGGCTGTGTCTTTGTGGAATTGTGCAGTAATGCTGCCAGGTTCGTGTCCTGTGTCTCGTACGCATTCAAATCCAAAAGAACGTAGTGACATGACATGAGGCCGCACCCTATTCTGTCCCTGATGCTACATTATGATCAACACATCCACGTTGAAATCATAGAAATAATTGAAGAAACCTGAAAAAAATCCACCAAGTATCTATGATCAGATAATTTCCTGTGTTCGTTGTCTCAATCAATGCTAAAGAGACTAAATCCCCTTTCTGCCACAGGACTAATCCTTGCCGCACAGATTTAATTTCAACAATCAAGGCTGCAAACTTGGTATTGTTAAATGAAATCACGTGGCCACTGATCGATGCTGTATTGACGCGTGGCGATGATGACTCTATGGTGCTTTACCGTCCAGGGGACACGCCGTGTTGAAGACACATTTTCATCGGCAGCATCTGCACACATATCTCGTGCATTGTCTCAAGAGTGAAAGGAAAACGGAAAAAGAACTCTTCTCAGAAAGAATGGGAATAGACGTATTTATTAAAATGTTGAAGAGTTGAATTTATACAAACAACAAATATAGGTGTTGTTATTTTTATGGAAGCAGCAGTTGACTTACATTTAATTCAACACACCAATTGGATAACCAACATATCATTAAAAAGAATATTCTCTTTTTTCTTGTGTTGAATTAAACCTTACATGGACCTTGAACATTTAATGTGGTAGAAACAAATGATGCTTGATAAAATTGGTGGTTTTAACCTCACATGGCATCTCAATACTGTCGTCCTTTATATTTATTTCATTTGAAACTCACACCAAGGTTGACTGTATCAAGGAAGGCACAAAAACCTGGTTGTTTTGCTGTTTGTGGCGGTATGTGATTCCCTTATGGTTGCAGATAGATATACTGGTAGCTCGGATGGAATCAAATCACTCAACTAAACCTGGTCTGTGTCACAAATCATTAAAGTTAAGATGTTCTCCTATATGCAGTTTATGATGCTGTGCTGCCTGCTAAAAAAAATCAACCAGTCATAAAGTTAAATGGGTATTTAATATAATAAATCTCTCCGTATATCTTTCTGCTTCGACTTCTCTCTCAAAAGTGCAGCTTTTTCTGAAACAGCCACCTGTTGAGTGGTCTGGCAACTAAATTAACTCTTCAACTGACAAATAAACAGCAAGAGGGTTTTAGTGTGTGTGTGTGTGTGTGTGTGTGTGTGTGTGTGTGTGTGTGTGTGTGGTTTTCACTGGAACAACCTTCCTAGACAGTGTTTTTTTGTGATTTGGGCCAACTGACCCTTTTAAAGAGAACGTTTAGATGATATGAAGAGGGGTTGTATGAGGTACTTATTGTCAGTGTCTCCAGTTTGGGGAAGCTGGAGAACCAGCACTGTAGCAAAGCAATGTACTGCTGTGGATGAGTGAAGCAACACAACGTATTTTAGCCATCTAAAAGAAAGGCAAACTTAAAAGAATATATATCAGTTTAAGTGTACGCCATATTTAGAATATTATCTGCTGGGGAACTGAATTTAGAGTGACATTTATTTATACTTTTTGTGTAAACAGAGTTGCATTTCTTTTAGGTGGCTAAAACATGTTTTGCTGCTGCCCCCCCCCCGTCCACAACAGGACAATACCTTGCTCCCGTGTCGATACTCCAGATACTCCTGTTTCTAAAAACTAGGGGCGTAACTAGGTTATACACTGAGTATGAATAAGTACTACATTCCCACTTCAAAGCATCCAAACTATCCCTTTAAGATGTGAATAAAGAACAACATAACTGTCTTTAGAAATGTGGTCTAAATGTTTTGTATTGTAGACCGGTTGCTGTAAAACTTTGTATTACTCTTTATTACAACATTATAACTAAAATCAACACCGACAGACGGGTCAAGTGAAGAGATTGTCTTTTCATCTTTCGTTCAATTCCAAACACTGTCACTGTTAACTGTTAACGTACAGTTTTCTCTCAGTCATATGCTGTTAAACGTCATGTCAGCACCTTTCTTTCTTTGCATTGGGCTTCTCTCTCTGTCTGTCTCCCACTTCCTCTCACCCTCTCACCTCTCCCACCATCCCTCTCTCTCCTTCCTTCTCCCATCTGCGTTTATTACCCTGAGGTGCTGAACAGCAGAGAAGAGAACTATGAGCTTCTTTCCTAGCTCTTTAGTTTCGTCTCCTCTTTGGAGCGAACTCTAATGAAGAGGCAGCAACCCCTGACTGTGTGTGTTAGGTTGCGTGCCTTTTTTTGGATTTCTGTGTGTGTGAAAGTGTGCACTTCAGCTGAAGTACAGCTTGCTTACGCTGTATAAATTTAGTGAAGTTAACACTCTTGAGAATGAAACATAGAGTCCTGCTTCACTCCTTCACAAAAATTCGTCGGCACAAAGGCTTATAGACAAACACACACACGCACAGGAACACACACGCGTAATCACACACACACACACACAAGCTCCTAACTGGTTGCTCTTTAAGAAGTGAGAAAATAAACTTAAACCCCTTCTCTCCTGCCATCTGTTAGTGTGCAGGCGAAACCCACTCTCCCCCGCCCTCTGCAATCTGTTGCATCACACACACACACACACACACACACACACACGGACACACACACGGACAGTCACAACTGAGACACATTACATACTCACCCACTCTCTCTCTCTCTCTCTCTCTCTCTCTCTCTCTCTCTCTCTCTCTCTCGCACACACACACACAAACACATTCAGATGCAAAACCAAACATTTTACCAAGACTTGATACAAAAGCCATGCATGCAACACTCTCTGAAATTGTTCCTATGTGTTTTCAGAATTTTCTGTTGAAGAGAAAAAAAAAGAGAAGTCACCTCCAGAAGCAACAAAGGTTGCAGCCAAATCTACTCAGGTGTGCTGAGATATTGTTTATTATTAGCATAGATAGCGCCCACTAAACACTGAGCAACCATAGGTGTCGTGTGAAAATACTCTGGTACAAGCTGGCAGCTTGTCACCAAAATGAGAATAGCTGCTCCACTTTAAAGTTCAGCCCACATTAAGTGAGTCTGAGCAGAAGTTGTCGATAACTTTGGGGCTAACCCGCTTCACTTTATTTAGAAGGTGGCTGGCAAAAAATGGCACCTTGGCTTGGGTGTTGAGGAGTTGTCGTATTTATTCAATGACAAATAAACTGTAACTTACACACACTGCACTGCCACATTCACAGCTATGTTTCCGCTCTCTTTCTCTCGCTTTCTTTCTCGGCTGACTGCATACTCGCTAACGTCACCCCACTAGCACCACTCGCTAACACTGCTAGCACCGTTTGGATGTTTAGGAAGGACAGAAATTGTGAAACAGATGCCTCTGGGATTTCAAAATTGTGGCACATCTTAATGATGATGATACGTTTCTGTTGTCACTTTGCATCGATATATTGGATCGTTGATCGTTGAATCGATACATCACATGGATGGATCGTTGCACCCCTACAATCCCAGAAATCAATGGGCACTAAGATAATAATAACATTGTCGATATGAACAAAAGATAGTGGAAATTTTTTCCTCAATCACGTCTTGCATGAGAATATAACACATACACCCCTTCCCTAACACTACACACACACACCCTACCATACTGCACTTACACAGTCCCCACGTTACTTACTCTGTGTGTGTTTGTGTGTCTCTCTCTCTCCCCTCCGGAGCCTGCGGACAAACAGGAGAGAGTGGAGCACGATAGCGATGGTTATGATTGATCTCATTAAAGAGCAGACATGTCGGCTTATGATGTTTATCAAATCTTCCTGGCAAACACTACAGTGCTGAGAATGCCTCCGCAGGAAAGGAGGGCGAGAAGAAAGACTGAAAATAAAGAGATGGAGAAAGAGGGGCTGGTGGGAGATGGGGGTGTGAAAGAAAGACAGATCAAAAAATAATAATCAATGAATATAAGAAGAGAAATCTTTTTTTTCAGTCAATATCCTTGTTATTGTTAATGATCTGACTGACTTTATTTATCTGTCTGCTTCATAACACTGTCAGCTTTGATCTGTGTGTATAGTGCACACTTCTCAGCCTGGGAGCTCATCTCAGACGGTACAGTAGCAATCTAACTACTGGTAGGTTTATTCTGATCTTGCAGAGGTTCCGAATATAACTGGCACTGAATTTTGAACATTTTTGAACTGCATAGAAACACAGTTAATATGACAACAGCAAGTCTTGACTGTAGAACCGTGGTATATGCTTCTTAACCAGGTGGTTTTATTTTCCTAAACTTAACTGTACCATGATCATGATCAAAATAGTTCCATACAGGTCATTTGAAACCAAATTACTTCTTCCATCCATACAACTGTGAGGTTTATTTTGTGTCCACGAGGGTTTGTGCGGATGCCCAGACTTTATAACCACACAGACTGTAAGCGCCCCGACCGCACGTGTTAGCAACTTATCTACATACGCAGATGCGTCCACTGTCCATTTTGGAGTATATCAGGATATTCGTCTCTACTCCTCTCGGAGTATGTTTACACGAATAGTAATGACCAATGGGAGCTGTTACACAGGGCAACTTGCTGGGATGATTTCCCATTGAAACGCTGCCAGCTGGGTGTTGGTTATCCAGGGTCTGTGTATCCTTCTAAAACTATTTGTCAACATTGCAGTATACGGTTGCACGTCTTTGTGAATAAAATCACTTATTTGGTTCAGTTGTTACCATAGCATGAAAAAAAGTGCCACATCTCCGGCCTAATTTGAATATATGTTTTAATTTGATGATTACAGAGTCTATCACGGGTGATTGGTACTAAGCTTGTGATCCACTACTGCTTGTAGGGATGTGTAAGTGACAACATATCCTGATTGTACTGGAATACATCTAAAGATGCACTAGAGGCAGTGCATAGATAATAAATGTGGGCCAAGCACTGAACCCTGAGGGATAACACCACTTTCACTAAGAAATAACTCATGAGAGCAGGTCATTCATTATTTCTAGGGGGGAACTGTGATGGTATTTGCTGCATAACCTGTATTCATAACAGCCAACATTTGACAACACTTGCTGACAATATGTAACAATAAGTCATGACTCAACCATCTTAAGTCCATGAAAGTTAAAAGAAATGCTTTGCTCATTCTTCCTCTTGCAAAATGTTTAAAGAAATATGTTTGAACTTAGTCCAGGGCAAGCCCCTTTGTCATTTTTGATTTGACCAGAGCCTGACTGTATTTTACTGTGGTGCAGACATGCACTCTCAGCGCACTGGAAAGACATAATAGGCCGATCTAATATCCCAATGTAGAGAGAGAAAGAGAGAGTATTGTGGGAGGTTTCTGTGATAAACGAGTGTGTTTGTACCTATATGTGCTGTTATTGTTTCTTATCTCAGCCTCATCTCATAAAAGAACAGGCAGTGGGAAACATTAACTTTATCCTCATAACAAAGTGAGTCTGCCTTTGACTACTCAGCCACACAGATGCTGTCTAAGCCTGCCGTCAGATTCAAAAGAAGAATATTCTTTCAATATGGCTTCTAGCAGAGCGATTGACAGTGAAGGGAGGATGCTTCAAATGGGTTCCTTTGGGACCAGTTGACAGCTATATTCATTCTTGGTTATTCTCCACAGGCATTTCCATTGAGAGCTTTCTAGGGAAATACACAGTTGACAGACATGCATGAGTGACTTCAGTCATATGCAGATGACACATGCAAAGGGAGATTGGCTGGAAAGGCCAGAGGGCATCGGCCACCCTGCCAAAATCTCAGTGAATCCATCACAGAAAAATAAAAATCAAGCTGCATACAATAATATTATAAGCTAGTCAACTCAGCAGTGACACTACGTCCCGGCGCTCACTCAGTTTTACAGTCAATTTTGATTTGTCAAACTGAATTTTTGTATTATAATCATCCAATTCATCCAATGGCTGCCATTTAAGTGTTTGCAATTGGAAAGTAAAGTTGGTCATTATCGCTCCATGTTGGTCTTGGTCACACACATTTACAAACACGTCTTGAATCAACAATGCACTTTGAGAAAATTGGATAGACAATTTGTCTTTTGAATATTCCCAATTTTTTTATATTCAGAATCACATTGCCATTTTTTTGCTATTCATAGTTAGCCACTTGCTAACAGTATAACGGTAGGCGCCAATGAGCAATAGCAGTTAGGCTGCAATTTGAATATGTGTAGGAGGTGGTGAGGGCGTCTGTTTTGCATACACTGTGCAATCAATTACTGGCAGCAATCTGATGTCTGTGGCAACGAGATTGTGAGTTTCTACCAATCAAATCTACAACTGGAAGCAAAAACATGCCTCATCCGTGGTGGACAGATCCAGGTCAGGATCTCTCTCTTCCTCTCTCTGTTTCAAATGGAAAGAGCCGTTGGGTGCAGAAACGAGAGGGTGTTCATGTTTGTTGATTGACCGGTTGACAGCCTTCATGGGTCAGCGTTTTGTAAGAGACTTGATTGAGACTCAGAAGTGGTCCGTGTGAAGAAGAAAAAAAAACAAGCTCCTCTCGTCGAGCAACAGAAGAAGTTTGTTTGTGTGTTGAAAAGTAAAAGTGATCCTAGAGACCAGCTGGCTGGTGCTCAAATAAATAAATTGCCTATAAGTAATTATATAATCTCCTCCCGCTAAGACAGATCGATTCCATGCTTATGAGCGTCTCATAAGCATGTCAAAGACATCGGTATTGAATTACAGCCCAGAAAAGATCCATAGAAAAGGAACTTGTTGAAAGGAGTTATGAGAAACCGAGCAAATAGTTTTTAATCATAGAGGCAGCAATACGCTGCTATAATTGTTCATGACATGTTTTCCTGATGCCAATCACTATCATTGAATTTGCTCTTTAGTACTGTTTTCATAGATAGATAGTTGCTTCAAGACTTTTTTCAACCTTCATTGGAAGTGTCTTTAGCTCACTGCACAGCTGTCCACCTACACACATAGTGAGGGTAGAAGACTGCAAAAGGAGTATTAAAAGAAATAAAATTATTACAGGTAAAGAAGTTATTAACAGGCATCGGCAGGTCATTTAGTTTGGGCCATGGTTAGGGTGAGACATGTAGCACTTACATGCTGATTTCTCGCACCCAGTAATAAACAAATACACAACCATTGCAGGATTTTCTATACAGCTGTGGATTGCAGTAAAAAAAAAATAGACGACTAGAAGAGCAGACATGAACAGATATGGAAAAGAGCAGACAGATAAAGAAGAAACATGGAAAGACCTTGACAGACAGCTGCAGAGACAGCTGATACACAGATATACATGCAGGTAGAACATCCACGAGAGCAAAGAAGAACATCAAGTTGTTTCCAGTCAAAGTTAACGTATCTCTGAGAAGCCTGTGGCGTTATCATCACGTGCAATATGCAACTCAGAAGATCAGGAACAAAAAGGTCCAAGTTTATTCTGCAACTTTTCTCCTTATTTACCAGCCTTAATCACAGAATGTTTGGGCCTGAGATGCTTTATGCCCACTCTGTCTCCCCCTCTTTGTTTTCCCTTCCTTCACTCTCTAACCTCTTACCTCTCTTTCCCCTCTCGCTGTCTCTCTTTGCTTTGATGTCTGAGCGTTCAGGGTGCTCGCTGCTGAATTAGTATTCAGTGCATGATTATTGTCGGATGGGGGTTTGGAGCGGTGGGTGTGCAATCAGTAAAATGTGTAAACTGCAAATGGAAAGTTGACATTGTCTCTATGGTCCCGTTCAACTACAAGTGTTAAAGTAAAACGAGTATAAGAGTATTTTGGCTCTAACGGGTTACACAGGTCAACCGCATCTTGTATGTTTACGCTTTATCATAAAAATGGGGTCATTAAAAAAAAAAGGAGTTCCCATAGGAAGAAGTGAATAGAAGAAGTCCCATTATAATTTCCTTGCAGTAGAACATTTAGAATTGACTGCTATAAATAATAATTCATATTCATATTTAATGTTGAGCACCTCTAGACCATTACTGACAAAATACAAGACAATTAACAATGAGGGTATAGAGGGCAGAGTGGGTGAGTTGCAATGTGGGTTCAAGGATCATTTAATTAGACCGTCTAATAACCGTCTGATTTGAGAGCAGTCTTCTGTCAGCTGAGCCTTCAGGAGTTCTGATCAGCTGGACATCAGTTGATCGGTGTGCTGTCATGAACAACATGGCCTGTCAGGACATCGGCTAACTTCATATTTGCATGTCTTCTTTGGTCTCTCTTAACGTCCTTCTGGCTCTCTTTTTCCTCTAGTCAATCGTCTTATTTCTTTTTGGAAAACTCATTTAATGCACGAAGAAAACATTTGAATTGCAGAGTTTAAATTATTCTCTATCGGCATTTCAGCATTTTTATTGATTTCTGTGTCTTGCAGCCCTGGGGTGGCATATGTGTCCGTCCCTGTAGAGGCAATGATGAACACTTCGGTCAGTCAGGGCTGTCAATATCTGGTTGGTTGACATTTGGTCAAAAACGATATGACTTCCATACTCGTCTATTGCTAGTTTGCAGTTTATTTCACTTCTTTGACACCCACCGAGTCTTAATTCTTCCTTCTCTCTTCCCACTATGTGTGTCTTCCCACCTTGTGATTTGTTTCAGACATTTCTTTTTATGAATTGAGCATCACTTAATTCGAAGAACAAGGCTCCCTTCATTACTTCCTTCTCCCTAGTTCAACTTTTTTCCATCCTTCTTCACTCTTACCTTCGCTTAGTCTCTATTCATCCTCCTCCGCTACTTCATGCCTCTTTTGTCTTGTTTTCCGCCTCTTCATCTTCATTGGTCTTCCTCCACCCCCTCTTGCTGAACTAAAATCCACAGAGCAGGCCAAACACAGCTGAGTGGTGAGAGAGTCAGACCGTCTCTTGCTTTAGCCTCCAATGTATCTGTGTCATGTCTCTCAGGCCTGGCTGACCTTCACACAGTTCAGGAGATGCCAGAAGGAAGAAGACCTGACTCACGAAACACAACCGCACACACACAAACACACACAAACACACACACACACATATGCTATAATACACTTATATACAGCATGTTTTCACAGTTTAACTCAAAGATGCACAGGCATATGCTTACATCCACTCCAAACACACACGCAGTGTCTGTAAATTATGACACATGATTTGCTGACAGATTGAGCGGAAAACTTAGAATGTGTTTCTTTTTCCTTGTTAAATAAGTGTGTGTGTGTGTGTGTGTGTGTGTGTGTGTGTGTGTGTGTGTGTGTGTGTGTGTGTATGGCTGCATGCACATTAGCTTGCATTCATCTTCTAACTCAGTAATACATTTTGAACACCAAGTACATGCCAGATTTATGTTTGTGTGCTAGTGAACTTGGTACATAGTTAATACATAGTTTAAAAGTAATAATGCTATCGGTGCTAGCGGTGATAATGCTATTAATAAGTGTATTGTTGGTTTTTAAATTACACAGTTAGATACTTTTTATTAAAGGGAAATGAGGCCGAGCGTGATTTCTTTAGCAGAGACATTTTGGTGGTGTGTGGTTGCTATGATACAGGGTTTTTCGCAAATGTAAAAATGACGACACAAGGTAGAGTACTAGAGCTCTGGATGAAGAGAAGGCTGAAGCACCTTGAGAGAGAGGACAACCCCCCTCTGTGTGTATTCATATCTCCTCCATTGTTTGAGGCACAGTGTAAATACGTGGCAAATAATTAAAAAAATGGAGACAAAAAAATGAATAGAGGTTAACATCCCCTGCGGTTGGCTTGTTAACAGTGCAGTATTGCAATATTCCAGTTACTGCAACAACCCTATCCACAGAACTTAGTAAAACCAAGGAAAGGCATTTCTTTCCTTTGATGATCCTTTTCCACAGGTGCAAACTGAAAAGCTGTAATCCTGCACCGACTCACACATTTTGTGACACATATCATACGAATAAAGTATTCAACTGATTTACCCAAACTAACTAGCTAAGAAAACAAAAGGAAAAAGACTCATAGTAGCCTATTTAAGATCATGAACTGTTATGGCCAAGTTTATGAGCTACTGGTAGTTTGAATGTACTCACTCAAAGTCATACTTTCTTACTGTAAAGCATTGAGAGTTTCATTTCTCCTCGCTTTGTTTTATTATTGGATGGCGCTCTGTGTTGTTCTTGTTTTGATGATGGGCAGTTGTGGTTTCTTCATGTGAAGGATTTGACAAAGACCAGAACTTCACTCCCTCGCGCTGGTTTCATTGCAGCTTCATTCTGCAGGGTAACATAAGTTTCATGTATCATTAATGAGTCAACGAGAACAGACAGCTTCTGATTTTGGCATCTAATCCGGGGTATTTATTGACCTCAATGTGAAAGTGTGTTAAAATATTGACAACAGTAATGAAAGACCTACATTTGCATGTACAGTGTATGTCCGAGATGAAGCAGCTCAGTTGCATGGAAATTATAATGTCACTGTTGCCTGGATACAGAGTCGGTTGGATTCTGTTAAGATATTGAGATCCAAGGTGCTTTTAAGTCCTTCCTGGAAAATCTAGCTTGGAAAATCTCAGATATGACTGCAGATATAATTGTATGGTGTGTAGTATGTATATTATGCAGAAATATATTAATTTCCCCACAAGTGCCCCGCAGCCATTCAAATGGCACATGCAACGCCCTTGTACATAACTCTCCTGCAGCAGAGCAAAAAGTAAGAACAAGGAGAGCAGTGATATAACACAGGCTGAAAGACATTAAGCAAAGACAAGTTGCAATCAAATCATCAGTTCTGAACATATGCTGCGGAAGCAGAGTTTGTGTTTTCATTCTGAACAAATTCTCAGTCTGATAGTTCTCATTTCAAGGGAACTGGAATCTCCATAACCCCAAGGCATCATCTGGCAAAGCACCAGCATCCAAATGTGTGCTAATGAGTGTACAACAAAGATGCACACGCAGAGGCTGTGGGTTTGTGTGCATATGATCGTAAGATCAAAGGACAAAACCAGGTAACTGTTCCTCAAGGTTTGGTTTGAGACATTAGTTACGTAAAATATAGAAAAATTAAATAAAACATCAGCTTTACTGCTCACAGAAGATGCAAGGACACAGCTGAGAAGCAGGTACAAATCACACAAAGAGACACGACATCGCTGCTGTATTTGCTGTTTCTGTGTGCATGTTTGGGTCGGATGTTGTTCAGTGTGTACACACAGGGTTGAAGCGCAGTAGGTCGCTGGGAACATTTATACCTGAAAAAGAAATACCCCTTTTCCCTTTCTCTCAATCATAAAACCATGATTAGTTGGACCAGCCTATGAACACACATGCAGACTAATGGATTGATGATGGTTTGGCTCAGCAGGTTCCACTTTGTTTCATTAATTTTTATATGTGGTAGTTACCTCTTATGTAAAAGCAGGTAAGAGTGCTGATAATTGCCTTCATCCTGTGGGATAGTGGAAAGGAACTCAGACAAAAGAAGAAGCATCATTAAGGGTATATTTTATTTCGCGTCATGTGCTCTCTACTCTGTGTGAAGTGGGGACATACAGCACATCATGATTCATGTTTGTTCACTCTTCATTTAGGTTTTCTCTTAGAGGTTTCTCATATGTCCTCCATCCCATTAATATCAATGAATGTAGTCCAAATATCAGAAACACCCTTCAGTAGAACGCAGTAAAATGTGACTGCAGCATTAACTGCAGCCTACAAAATGGTCATAAAGTTCTCCTCTCGAAAACAGTTTCAACACAAACTGATCATTATAACCGCCATGAAGGTAGGATTTACTGCGGTGCTGTTGTATGCATACTGCATCGGTTTTAGCTACGTGTGCCTACTAAACTGGCAGCTTTTATGAGAACAGTGGTAAATACTCACCGCTGCCAGATTTACCATGTTTAGATTTGGACGGGTACTAGCTTTAAGTGATTATTCAGACTCTAATCATTGTGCAGTGTGGTGGGGAATATAAATGGGAAGCATGCCCAGAAACAACAAGAACAAGTTAGAAAAAAAACATTTATTAAAAAATTCCCTGACAGCAAGTTGATTTCCTGTGATCAAAGTAACGAGGCTGATGCATTCTGCTGGGCGCTGCCGTCCATCATCCCTGTTTTCATTTTTAGCTAAAGCTAGGAGAGAATGTGGAAATTACAAATGTGAAGAGTGACGTTTTCACACATTCAGATGCTCGTGAACACATTTCTGGACTCAAGTCGTTCTAAGGATTCTATCTGCTTCTCTTGAACAGTCTGAAATGCCTAAGCTCTAATCGCTACTCATCCCGGCTGGATGATAACTCGGCTTGATGCTTCACTAACTTGCTACACTGGCTCTGGGTGTATCATCGTGGGTCACTATCTTCAGGCTGGTGCCAGGATGACTGCTGCTAGGGATAACAACACTATCTTGCTCCATAGTTACCGTCATGGATCAATATCTTGCTTCACTCCAGCAATGACTGTGCATCAAAGACATTTATTGATTGACTCTTCTTATTGTTTAAATCATTATTTTTGTAATACCGTATAACCAAATTTCATATCCAATGTTCCAGTGTGAAAAAGCCAAAGTAGCTAATATTTAGTTTGGTTCTTTGCTTTTTTTTCACACTTCTTTTCTAACAAGCAGGGTCTTTTTTGTAATTGTGGCCATTTAATAACAAATTGCACAAAGCAACAGTCCTTTAACTTTCACCTTCATTTTCATGTTACTGTATTGTTCAAACAGTAAGGTTGATTCACAACTAAAAACACACTGTAATCTGATGCCATAAGAAACATGATTTAATTAGTTGTAGTCCCATAAATGTTTCTGTGTGCACCCATGGAGTCTGTTTCGCACCATGATTGAAATCCTTATACTATGTTTTACCAATACACTGTATTTGTTGGTAAAGGTATATTGATTAGCTCTAGGATATGCGCAGTTCTGCTGTCAATACTGTAACTGTGTCCTACTTTGGCATCTGCAAAGTCAGCGACTTACAGAGTGGTGAAGTCACACAGTCAGAGTGCCCATACAAGTTGTACTGCAGTTACATTGTAGCAACAGCTCCAGCAACTTCAAACTCATCATCACATACATGCTCTCCCTCTTGACCGAACACTCGCTAACTCGCTTAGCATATCTGGCAAACTTGCAGCTAAACTAATTCATGTGGTGGAGACAATCAATGCAACATCGCTGCTGCTAACCCTCCCCGAAGGGTGAAAAGGGAACTCAGTTGCCTGTTTTGCACATACACTGCATCGGTCAGAAGAAAAGTTGAAAATTAGAGTCTCTAATCTGCATAATTTAGATGTCACATATTAAATGTCGCATTAACCCCATTTTTTCCTATTCTGAGCTACTTCCAACAAACATAAAAGCATCAACTCAACTATGAAATCAAATGTGTTCTTTAAAAAGAAAAGTTTAGAGGCTTCTTCGAAAAGAAAAGATTCTGAGCACATCTCCGATCCAAAGGGGAACATCGGATATTCCAGCAAAAAGCAGCATGAAGACTAGGTAGCTTTTCCAGACTTTGAATATACCCTGGGGACAACAAGGAGCCCAGCGCCAGATGACCTCAGAGGGCTGCTCCACTCATAGCTTCTAAGCACTTACAACATATATTATAGAGTGAATCCATTCAGTGCTTTATCTTCAAGCTAAATAATGCTAAAGTCCGTATTATTGTGTACTGGAAACCAATAAAATGCTCTGATGGTGGCAGCAATAAGCTCCCTTTTTCTCAGTCCGTGTTGCAACATTCTGAGTAACGGCTGTACTTTCGTCTGAGCAAGAGCACACACTCTGTTTCCTGCTCGCCACTCGGGGCCTCGCTATCCGGTGGAAGTGTAAAACAGAGACCTCCTATCTATGTGAGAGAATAATTGGAGAAAGTGACAACTGTAAAACTCAACCCACTGTTCTGTAGCAGAGAGACCTTTGCAGACTGCAACTTCGTCTAGCAGTGCTGCACTGGATCAGCGATGGGGAAAAGTACTCCACTGAGTTGAATTAAGCTTTCTTTGAAATTGGAAGCCATGAATCCGATGCACTGTAATATGAAAAAATCAGTGAGTAGAGATTCATTTGAGTCAAGACAAATTGCTATTCTACTACTATATCCAACTTCTGCTTCATTAAAGTGTTTTTCTCTTCTTCCTTTTTTTTCTCGTTGCCCTTGCGTCAGAGGGCCAGGCCAATAAAACGACTTGGTTGCCGTTGAAGACTGATCACAGTCATGGTTACGTGCTATAAATGTCAATGCTGATTTCCAGTTTAACAGGGAATGTGAAACTGGAATACTGCTGTTGAAGACAAACGGTTATTTGTCCCTCCACCGCATGACCGACACTCTCTTAAGGGCCATGACACCTATTTTCTCAGCTTCTTACAAAAAGCAATAAACTCAATGTTTTTTCTGTCAAAGTTGGGACGGTTACTTTATTTCGCATACATGTATTTGTCCTCAGTTTAGAAAATGTCACGTATTCCCATGCACCAATCAGAATTAGGATTTAATCACATATATTGAATGTGAATGTGAAAAATACTTCATTTATTTTGTGCTGATTAGTGAGCAGAAGCAATACATTTCATGCTGGTACATTTCTGTATTGTGTAAATTGTATTTCTTATTACGGTATCAGCCCTACATTTACGCTGAGAATTGCTCAGAGCAAACTTCACTTTAAATCTAGGACACAAAATCACCTATACACCAACTCAATAGTAAACACACACAAATGATCCTTCTTTGTACAAGAGCTGGATAATGAACTATTATTGATTCACTACCCTTTTAATTATTTTGTAGTCTTTGAATCTCATGTGCCATCTGGATTCTGCCCAATCTACAGCCATAGGAAGCTAGTGTTCCTGCTTAAAAGGGGCAACTTCCATTAGTTTGCTTTGTTTAGTTGAATTACCAAACATAAATATGTGTCCGACCGTTGGCCTTGTGCTAATTTTTCAGGGTGACATGTTCAGTATCTGGGTGTGGTTGCGTGTCTCGTATGTGTTTCTGCGACCCAAACAAATACTTGCAATTGTTTTCATATGGAGGTGTGAAGTTGTTTTTTTAATGCGCACACATGCCCTTGTATCTGTGTGTAATGGGGTGGCACATTAGTGGCATCTGTAACAGGGCTGAAACGAAAACCTCAGCTGGCCTCTTTTGTTTTAGAGGCGCATATGGTCATGTTTAATTCTTTTGCCATGTATTGGAGGGTTAAGAGGCTCTTTATACTAAAGCGTTAGTGTGGCTATCGTATGTGTTTGTGAATTAGCCGTGTTAAGCCAGTTTCACGGTCTTTTCATGAACATTTCACACAGCAGTGAGGGGGGTTAGCTTGTGTTTGTGTTCTGGTGTGTGTTGGTGTGTGTCTGGGGGCCTCGGAGTATGTGCAAGATAGTGTAATCATCTGGTTGGGTAATTTGGGGCTGTTCCTTGGTCTGGTTAATATCCCCAGTGTTGATCAAAAACAGATTAAAGTAGAGAGACGGGCCTATGCTGAGTTTGCCTGACCACATGTCTGCATTTGCTCACACACACACACACACACACACACACAACCATTGATTAGGGTAGTATAAACAGAAAAAAGTTATCAGTCTCCGGGGTGGTGCTGGTTTCACAGGAAGGAGACTGATATGGGGAGCTATATAGTTTCCACACACACTGGTTACATTCCTCTAAACTGATACTACATGGAATACAGCCTCCTCGTTTTTTTTTTATAAAGAAATTCCCCCCCTTACAGACTTCATGGTGTGTGGACTGAAACATGAAGCAAAAAGGAAATAATAAGAAGAAAGGCCTGCTTCCTCAGATATGGGGAAAGAAAAGCACAGCTTGTCAGAAGAGATGCTACACTACACCTCATGTGGCTTCAGAGCAACAAAAAGAGCAAGGAATATCAAAGCCAAAAATCAGCTATAGTGTTATTTTTAAATTATTTGTCACGTAGAGAATTACTCAGAATAACGGCATACATAATGAGATCAATTTTTAAAACAAAATACTTTAAAGTGACTAACCTTTTGTTCTCCTCGCCTCTTCTAGGCTTTTCCATTCATAGGAAACTGTTTTTTCTCTCGAGGTCAGGGGGGAAATATTTTATTTTCACGCTGTTTATGCCACAGCAAATTCCCCAGTGTCAAATATGCAGTGTCATAGTACATTGACTCTTTCAGAGTTATTACAACAATGGCAAGAGTAATTACTACCAATTTATCGGCCAGTGTTGGTGAAAATAATCAGAGTTAAACTTCTCAGTGTCAAATATACAGTGTCAATGTACATTGACTATTTCAGAGTTATTACAACAACAGCAAGAGTAAATCGCTCCCCAGTGTTGATGTCATTGTTCACTGCTGTAGTGTACTCTGGAAAGAACTCTGAACTCTGGAAAGCTCCTCCCACCTCCTTCTCCTTTCAAACGGATCATGAGCTTCGCCCCGCCATTTTGCACTTCTCGACAGACTGTGGTAAGTTTCTCTAAATCACTTAAGAAACCAAATTTTGGCATTTCAGCAAAAAAGAATAATTAGAATAACTTAATATTGTTGTTCAACATAGACTCCAGTTGTTTTTGTGTCTTGAAATACCGAATAGCAGAGGGCTAACCTGACCGAGTTGAAAGCTAACGTTAGCTCAAATGTGCTCGCACATTAAGTTAGCTAGGCTAACTAGCTAACATCAAACTCCACAATGTGGGCAAGAGAGGTCAATGTGAAGGATTGACAGTGTTGTATTGTTTTCAATGTCCATAGATGACAGTAAATAGCAAATACTGCGTGTGTGGGGAGTTGTGATATTATCCGTGACAAACCTTCCCTTTTGAGTGCATGGGCACTCCTACAAGGATTCACTTTAAAGCCAATTAGATTAAATTAATAGTTTATTTTCTGTCTATTGCTGTCTAATTACATTCAGTCGTTTTTAATGTGTTTGACAAAAGCTAGTTAGTGTTAAATTTAACTTCAGTGTTGTCTCAGAATGAATTGTGATGTGGGTCATAATGCCATTTCACTTTTTCTGTTTTTACAGATGCCATGTGATTAAAACAAAAATCATCGTTTCACAGTTGGAAAAATCTGCGTTGGCCAAGAAACCTGGTGGAGACGATATTGTCAAGGAACACAACCGGACGAAAGGTGACTGAAACTCTGAGGTAATTTAGATGTCTCTTCTTCATGCACATCTGTTCTTCTACGCTTGTGGGAAAAATATATATATATATATTTATTTTAGGGCTGTACTCAACTCAGAACTTTGTCTGTCAAATTGGATTTGGCTGTTCAATACGAAGAATTGTTTGTTTGTACAATTTTTGCCAGCAAGACTTGAGTCATTCGTATTTTCCGAAGGATGATTTGTCTGCATTTACTGTGGTTAAAATAGTTATTGTTATTCAACTTATACACATCTTTCTATCATCTGCCAAGATACCAATAGATTCCAACCAAGACCTTTACAATAGAGCCATGAGGGCTGTCACTTTAAAATATTGTATCTGTAACTATATGTTTTAATACCAAATTTGAGTGCAGTTAGATTTACACACTGTTTTTCACACCATGAGCAGAGAAATTGAAATAAACGGTAGAAATCTGTGAATCTCTCCTTTAAAAATGTAATTCGAACACCTGCTGGTAGATTGCAGATGATAGCGAAGTTTGTTCTATAGGGTGAAAATAGCTTGAATTGTTCTCTGTATATCCTCTAAATGCACTGTAAACACACATATTTCAATGTTTACAGACATTGTTAAGATTGTACTATTCTAAATATACCGTGTCTTTTAAGAACAATGTTTTTTTTCCATCTTTGAAACTGAAAGTGAGGTTTAATTAATTGTTGCACAATGTAGCACAAATGGGAGTTATACTGTTAATGAAAAATTGTATGCAAACTAAATGTTTTTATTTTTAATAAATTGTTATTAAGATATGATATAATGGTGTTTGTTGTTTTTTCTCCTGCAAACATTTTTTGTTTTATTGTTTGAAGTGTTAGCTGGACATGGTCAAGTAGAACATGTAAAACTCTTAAAGTGTTCTGTTGAAGAGTTAAAACAGAGTAAATTGAAAATAAGGTGTTGGGTAAGAATTACGCTAAGGGAGTAAATACAAGAGGAAATATGTTTTAACACTGGCAGGAGTCAGTTCAAAATCAACACTGTATTTGGAGTAATTTCTTAATCAACACTTAGTGTCAAGTAGGTTTAACACTCATGAAGAGTAACTTATTTAGAGTTAATTTTGATTAACACTCAAAAAGACCTAGTGTCAAATTGCAATAACACTAAGAGTGTTATTTACATCATAGTGTCAAATTTGAGTAACACTTCTCAGTGTAGTGTAGTGTAAAATATTAACTCTAACCAGTGTTAAATTGACTCTAAAAATGTAACACTATGTCCAGTGTTACTTTAACACTCTGTAGATAGGGACCATATGTTCACTGAATCAGTGTTAAAATTTACTCTTTAAGTGTTGCATTGACACTGTCGATTTTACTGTGCTGTTTCCCTTCCTGGTTTGCATATCTTTAGCCTCCAGACAAGTGCTGTTAATTAGGTAAACAGGTAATTCCCAGTGCGAACTGAACGCTCCGTGTGCATGGGTGTTTGTGAGCTTCTGTGTGCATCAGCACATGTGTGTGGGTGACTGCAAAGGCCAAATTCAGCATAACGCAATAAACTACAATAAACAGAAATGCAAGCGCGCATGGAGAAACAGAGTTAAAATGCACAAAGCGACACGGAAAACGAGAGGTAAGTTATGCATAAAGCCATGCATTATTGAACAGCAGCATTTCAAAGGTGGAGAGACGCTATTCAAAAGGACCCCAAAAGAATTCTTTGAGTGCCAGTTACTGTGCAACGCCTTCAGCTGAAAAAGAGAAGGAAAAAGACAACTAAGATAAAAAGCGTAGAAATAGATATTATGGAAAAGGGAGAGAAATGTGATATTCCCTCTCCGTGTGTCAGACTCACTGGTGTGTGACATGTCCGTCTCAGTGGGAACCTCCTGCCTCTCCATCCCTATCTGGGTTTTTTCTACCCATCATGCCGTCCACTTCCTCTGCTATTGCTCTATTATTCCTTCCTTCGCTGCCTTGTGGTTGGTCAACCTTGTCATGTCTTCTCTTTTTCTTGCCCGCACACACGTAAATACTTCCATCACTTCCCTCCTACACACACACACACACACACACACACACACACAGAGAAGATTTCCACTTATTCTTTGTGCTTTTAAAATCTGTTTTCGCGTTTTCATCTGTTCCCTGTATTTATCCATCATTGTGGTCCAGATTAGCTTAAGGAGAGGTGTGTTTATCACAACAGGTGGTGGTTTGTCACCACTTATTGCGACACAGTTGCAATATTCCCACCCAGCAGTCAGGCAGAATTTAAGTGAAGCTTTCAAATGTCACAAAAGAGATCTATTTATGTCAGCTGAATTCAAACAGTTGTGGAGAACATGTATTATTAACACTGTATTATTCTTCAGTTAATTAATCTTTTATTAACAAGAACACGTTTAAGCTCATGGAAGCATGAGAGAGAAGGGAACACTTAAATGTCTTCCTTTAAACTGCCCTGATAGAGGTTAGTTCTTTTTAGTGATATCACTACGTAATCGTGTTTGGAAATAGCAGCTCCCAACCTAACAAAGCAGATTAAAAAATAATGACTTACACCTTATAGTACTTTTCATATGAGGTTTGCAAAGACTCATAGACATCATACTACTATTTAAGGCTGATATGATTAACGCACACCTCTTTAACTCACCTCACTCTTTAACCTGCATTGAACGCTATACCTGCCTATGCAGCAGCAGGCTTCAGTAGCATTTCTGGACTTCATTATATAAAAACAGAGTTTGTCCATCACCTGTCACCTACTAAACTCCAGAAAAACATTTCTTGTTGTGACCTCACAGACTCAAACATAGCAACAGACGTGTGGAAACAATATTCAGATGCACGGAACCAAGTTTGTATTCGTCAAATTGAATAGATTAATACAATTATGAAGAGACAAAAGGGAAGATTTGTTAAGATACAGAGCCAAACGCTAACCCAGCAATCAGATCATCAGTATCGATGCCTTTTAGCTCACATGTTACCACACTTAGCATGGTACATACTATCTCCAAATATCCTCTTCATTTTGCCATAACAGAGCATGCGTTGATCTGTGTCATGATGTAGAAAACTGCAGTAAAATGATGCATGCTCAGAAGACAAATCAGTGGAGGAGACACACAAAACAAACAGGACACAATTGTTTAATCATTGTTTTTCCACAAAAAAACAGGCGTTTTTTTTTATCAAACATCATTGACCCAAATGCTCAGTGTTGCAACGCTGTCATTGTGTGTCGTCTGTCACCACTAACTGGCTGGCTTGACGGTTGCGTCATAAATCGTGGAGGCGAGCCTTCTGAAGAGTCACTCATTATCTGCCCATACAAACTTCTCCCCTCTCTGTGGTGAAAGGAAACTGATTGTGGAAATGAGAAATGGGTTTCTCAAGGTTAAATACACATTTTGAGAGGAGTGTTTACACTCCCATTAAAGAGTGGGAGGTTGAGAAGTTACTGACCACGAAGTAGGAAATGAGAAAGAAGTGTTAGACTAAAGGTCTAGTTTTAATTTGGTGGTCTTGGCTAGTGTGTGTGTGGGGATTTGAAAGTATTTATTTAACTGTTACTAACCATGACTAAATATACAATGTTCAAAGTTGAAATATGTCCTATTCTTAATTAGTATTTATTCAGAGTTCAGTTAATCTGCACCATCGGGGCTCTGTGGGTGTGGTTTGATCAAAGGCAATTGACTGTGGCCTGACCACATACAGAAACACCCCCCTGGTAAGAAGAAATGACCTGAGAATAATATAAAACAAAGTGATAGAACTATACGGACTTCTTTGCTGTGAGTTGAGTCTTTTTTTTCCGGCTGCGAACAAATCCTGAAGGGATTGGCAACCCCAAAACCGTGTCAACAAATAACATGGAAAGACTAAAATGCTCCAAATCCATTTGCTCCTTTTGCAAACAAACTTATTTTAAAAGAAGTCAAAGAAAATATACTGTCATAAAATATTTAACTCAAACAGCCAGACACTGTAGCTTTTATTACTCTAACATGAGTAAATATTGCTATTGTTAAGGACTGTTTTCAGCTAGATGTGGTGCTTTAGTGAGTTTTTACGGCAACAGGGTGGGAAATGTGAGATCCACTCAATGCAAACTACAAAACCCATGTTCAGTGTGGCTCAGTTACACACAGTATTTGTAATAGTTTTTGGTAAACAACAGAGGTCTAGCACACAGAGGAATAACTACATCAGGCTTTTCTTACAGATGATACTTGATGTTGATGTTTTTAGATTTGTTCTTGTCAGTAAGAAAAACACAACCCATTTTAACCATGTAGACTGTAGGTTAAAGCACGATGTATGAAATCTGTTATGGGAGGTTCACAATCTCAGCTCAGGGAGCACACTGTTCCCTGAGCTCATTCAGTACTATTTCAAATTATCTTTTCATCTTTTTATTGTTCGGGATATTTACTTTTGCATTTGTATATAGAGTGCTTATTTTAGACATTTGAGACCATAGAAATAAATGAAAAGAATGGTCTCAAATGTGTTTCTTCTTCATCAAGCTCAAATAAGGAGTATTTGAAAAGGCTACCATTATATAATGATAGGTTACATGCACACATTAACTTCCTGTCAATCTTCACCCTATAGTGAATGAAACAAAAAGCCACCATCTGCCTCCAGTGGAGGTGCCTTGCTTATTTAATTAACTAATATTATAGTAGTTATAGCTTTGAATGGTATCCATAGCGACAAGCATGATTCATTCTTCCTGAAAAAGTGGGCTGCTGTGAACATCTCATAAGACGTCCACAGCCTTAAAAGTGTTCGCAGATGCCTCTTTCAATGATTGAAGGATCTTTGCCTTTCAAACACCAACTCAGTAACTTAGTTTAAGTGAATTCAGGAAATAACAAAGTCAAAGAGTCTGCTTCGAAAGAACAATATGCACTTTCCCACAGTAATCGAATCTTGTCCTCTAAAGCAACTACTCCATTCTCAAGAAAGTCCCAAGATATCATTACCATCGTACTGAATATGGGTGTAATATTTTATATACCTATGTTGACCCTTTGACAGCCAATAGGATGATAAAATAATGGAAAAAAGCAATGAGAAGGAAGAGAAGGCAAGACGTTTGGTAGTTTTTATGAATAACAGTAATCTAATTTCCCTGCCACTCTGACTGATTGCAATCAGCAAGGGTCCTTCGCCTCTGTGTTGGGTCTGAGGCAAATGCTGCTGAAATCTAATTGAACAGCTTTGTGTTTAGTCTCCATGAGACGGCCCACTTTGTTGTTTACTGCCGAGCTGACTGACTGTGCGCATGTCTATGTGTCATCTCTCCCTTGCTCGCCGTCCCGCTCGTCCTTTATTCTTTGTCGCTGTCTATTCCCAATGCCAGACAGTTTTCTTTGTAAAACTACACAGTCCCCAGTAAACAGAGTCCAACCCTTTTTTTTTTTTTAGAGCCACTCTAATCAACAACAAAAAAAAGCCTGGCAAACAGTTTTAAGACAAAGACAAAAAGTTTACTGGAGAAGTTGTGGGCTGCAATTATAAAGTGGAGTGAGTCAATAGTTGTTACTCAGGAATATAAACAAAGACGGAAAATGTAAAAGATCGCTTAGCTTCAGCACACTTTCCTCCTAGCCAGCTCAGTTAAAGGAAAGTAGAAGGCCGAGCTCCTCGCTAAGAGACACGACAATTAGCTACAGCCTCCTGTTCAGTGACACATAATCGGGGTGTATACACATTCTTCTCAAAACATCAAGTCTTTAAAAAGTGTATTATTTCAAAAGTTGTTTGCAATATATGAGAAATAAATGACATCTATATTTAACCGTAGTGGCTACTAACTGTCACAATTACAACAAAGTCATTCAATATACCCATCACAACTTAAATGTCAATGATATCCTCGGGGTTTTTTCTCTCTCTCGGGAAATTAACACTGACTGCTATAAATCCAGACATTGTAATTAGACAAAGACACTACAGACTCCTATAAATCCAGAGGTTATAAGTCTATTTCCTGTCAGGAGAGGGGCACACTTCCTGTCAGAGGGACAGGGGGGGGGTCAGAAGTCACGGAGGGAGGTCAGCAGTCTGTTCTCTATCAACACCCATCAGCTTTGTCTCTTTCTCTGCTGCGTTCTTTCACTCTATTTTGTATCAGTTCCTCAAGTCGTCTATCTGATTTTCACCATTTAGTCCCCCCCCCCCCCCCCCAATCTCTGCTGCTCACTCCTCATCTCTTGTTGCTCCTCTCCCGCTGACATGCTGTAGCCCTCGATCCCCCTAGGCTAACACTCACGAGAACAGACCTGACTACATCACCCATTCAGCCTCCCAAATCAAATTACCATGGACAAAACAGAGTAATAAAAAGTAATGGCTTGTTATACGAGGTACAAACTCAAAAGCCGAACAAGTCCTTCAGCAACTCAGATCAACAATACTCTGTTTCTTTCTTTCTTACGACTTTCTATAATCCACGATGTTTACTTTACACATTCTGGGCTACAAAATTCAGATATGATCGGGAAGTTGACATGCCACGGAAAAACAGATATTTCACTGTTACTGTACCCCAGATAGAAAATATCACATTAAGCTAGTAATCTGTAATATTACCTCTAATGTGTCTAAACACGGATATGGATGGATAGCACTCGGATGTCCTAGAATGCTGGGGTAATCCACATTGTTGTCTAGTTGTTTTTGATGGGAGTCCAGACATTGGGGTAGCAGGGTCATCACGTTTATAGGCACATTGCTGCACATTAATTATGCAAACCATCTTCAAGACGTAACACAAACAAATGCACAGGGTCATGAAAACAACCCAGTTCAGGACTTGTGGCGCGACTTGAGACTTCTGGCCAAACGTCATCTACTTACAGAGTGTATAGAGAAGAAACACATTTATTGTGAGACTTGGAAAACAATGGATTTGTTCATTACAGTTCTGACCTTGAGTCGCTCTCTTCAACTTTTCTCATGTGTGTGTGTGCATGTGTGTGTGTGTGACAGAGTGTTTGAATGGAATGTGTCAATGAGAAATGGGTTTCCTGACCGGGGACAGACCTTCCATTGTATGTCGGTCCCCACTATCTACTGCGTTCAGGTGTTTAGTCATCTTATCTGCAGGTGGGCCTTTGACCTCTGACCTTAAACATTTAAACATGGGCTTTATGCAATAATTCATTGACTCTTGAGATGTTTCTTTTTTTTTAATGGTTATAAGATGATTTTAGTTCCTAATTGAATTGTTTATACAGTATTCCTCTTTGAAATACTTTGTTTGTGTTTTTTAAGTCGAAAAGCAGGACAAAGCATTATTGTTAAGTAACACCCAAATCCCTACACACACACACACACAGTCCTTATCAAAGACCTGTTTTTTTGTGAATGTTACTAAACTGTTTTATTTCCGTCATCCTCCCACTCTTGACTCATCTTTGTTTGTTGGTTTGTTTATTTCTTCTCACTTTGTTCTGGCATCCCACAGTGTGCTCATTCTGTTGAGACACCCAAACACACTGCTTAGTACCACAGGGGTTTATGAGGCCATCTTCAGTTCAGTGGCTAGTTGGTTATAAGATAAAAACAATAGGATGTGAAAGAGTAAGACATAAAAAGTGCAGTTATATTTTTGTTATATGCGTGAAATGATTTTTGGGAGGGGTTTGCTTTGTCTTTTACATACTATCTCTGTGCATAGTGTGTATTTGTGTACGTGGGCACTAAAGGGTATTTCTCAAAGGTCTACGCAGTTAGACACTCCATATGTGCGGGACTTAAGACATACTGTCTGTGGTTGGAACAAGAAGCACCACAGCTTTTACAGAAAAGCTATTTCAGATTTAATTTATTGTCATTATGCAACACAGGAAACAAAAAGCATTTGCAGCCCATTTTCAACACAAGAAAAAGGCGACGAACAAAACAAAACAAAAACAGTAGTGCACCCCTGTAGTGCACTTACATTTGCATCAGGAGGAATACAAACAGCAGCGACAAAAACAATTCTCTGTGCAGAAAATATGGCTGAGATCAGGGACACATTGTCCATCAACTTTGAAAATGTTTGAGCACCAAACATTTTTGATGTAAACACATCAGTCCACCTCCTCTCGTCCCACCGGAGTCCTGCACTCTGTCCTGCTGTTCGCCCATTAACTGCTACTTGATCGGGGATGCCACGATGGAGCCAGGTCTCTCTAAGGATGTGGCCTCATTAGTCACCGACCTCCCGTCGCTGGGTTCGCCTGAAGTCTTATTTCATCCATGTTATTTGTCTGCGACCGGATGGCCAGGAGTAGACTGGGTACTGGAGAAGCCTCTGGTCTTAGCTTCTAGCTTTGTTTCCATCTCGGAAGAAAGAATACAGTGCAAATAATACAGTGTGCTTTGTCATGTTGTACCTACAGTAAGGATTTCCAATTTGAGAAGAGCAAGTCATCATATGTTGCTTTAAAAGACTTACAAACTCCATGCAGTTCTTGGGCCTAGAGTAGAATTCCCACATCGTGGTAAGAACATCAACGCGAGAGAGGCAGCTGTCACTCAGGGACTGGTTTTCACATTGAAGGTGTGGGAGCCGAGGAAGTCAATGGTACGACATGTGTTAATGCAGGCTCGTTCTAAATGGTTGCAGTTGGAAATGTATCAATTTGTGTAAAGCTTCCTGAGCTGCTGGTCTCACCTTAATGGATGTCCATAGACGAGAAGAGGAAGAAGAAGGTCTGGAAGACAATAACAGAAACAACTGCAGTTCCCGGACATTTCTTTTCTGTTTTCAGTCATAACCACACACACACACACACACACATATCCACAAGTTATGTTATGTTCGTCATGTTAACTTTAAACACAACCTTCAATCCCACCATTGGTCCAATTTGTGTAAATATAGCAGAAATTGGCTTTGCATTCTGTCTGACCGCACCTTCAGATGAAAAATTAGATTTTTGAAGATTGTTATCAAGAAATAGCCCGCTGAGTGTAGACCAGGTGTGTGAGTGTGTCCTTCCAGCTCTGAGAGCAGAGCGAGCTGGGGACATCTGACAGAAACTGTGAGTCTTTAGGCTGTTGAGACATTGTGGATGCACACACACACACACACACAGACACATACACACACACACACACACACACACACACACACAGAGTCAGACAGGCTGAGTCACTGGTCTGTTCCTGTGGAGTGCTGATAACAGCCTTTGCTCTGGGGCCTCTGGAGCAAGTGTGTGTGTGTGTGTGTGTGTGTGTGTGTGTGTATTTCTGTGCTGTCCTTCATGTGTGCAGAAGCGGAGATTGGGCAAACGATAGAATGAAAGAGACAAAACAAGACAGAAGATAAACGTAGTTTTCAGAGCGCGCGTGCTTGTGTGAGGGAGAATTGCACACATTCATTAGTCTGAGTGTCTTTTTGTATGTGAGCTTTTCCTACATAAAACAGGAGCTGAAGAAATCTTCAAAGTGGCTTCTGTCCCGCAGGATCAGAGATTGGGGAGAGAGAGAGAGAGAGAGAGAGAGAGAGAGAGAGAGAGAGAGAGAGAGATCAGGGTGATGCAGGGAGATGGAGACGAATTGAGGAAGAAAACAGGTGAGTTGAGTGAAAGAAGAAATGATCAAGATGAAGCGAATGATGGCGAAAGAGAGAGATGTAACAGAATCAGAAAATTGAAAAAAAAAAAAGTGAAGTCTTTTTAAAGTGTTTATGATTTGTATTGCACCCAATACTGTCATTTCAACAGCTCCTTCTGAGAGGAAGTGTATTTGCCAAACCACCTTAAACTAAATATCAGCGAGATAGCCCATAATCCCTGGACTTGGAAAGCTTTGAAACTGACACTTCTTCTTCCCCTCAATCCTCTACAAACCTGTTTCCATCCCATATATGTTGAACCTGCGCCACATTACTTTTTTATACTAACATATCTTATAGCAGGAACCTATCCCAGCATGCACTGGATGAGCGCCAGGCTACACCTGGGACAGGTTATCAATGACAGTCACACCTTTGTCTATGTGTTGTAAACCTTGTACAGTGCCAATCAAATCCGTCTGATCCTCAAACACAGGTTAGACACATGTTTCTTTGGAAATGGCTTTAACTTGATATGCAAAGTGTGTGCTCACTGAGCTGGTTTGGGGGCAACTGCTGTTTTGGATACGGGAAATGTCAGCTAGGTAGGTAGCTAATTTAAATAAGACTGAACTGTTAATCTGGTTCTTCTCCCATTATGACCTTAATGTGAACAAAACTATACAGTTAAGGTGTTTACATGTCAGTTATGACGAGCACTGTGTCGCCATTCAATTCTAGACAGCTAAGCAAATAAAAAGAGAGATCTGGGGAGACGAGCGGAGTAAAAAAAAAATAAAACTAGAGAAATTGAAACACTGACAGACAGCTTTCCATTAAAGGAGCGGAGAGGAGTTCCCTTGGGAAAAGTCTCATCAACCACTTCAGGCAACCCAAGATGATCCCCTCCAAAGTACCCCGGTACAAACCCACTGACCCCTGTCTCTCTCTCTCTGTACCAGTGGAGGCTAGCGCAATAATTCACAGTCCCACAAGACTTGTGTGAGGAGTACTTCTCATTGCACCAAGCACTCACCCCTATGGCTGGTTCATGCTTCCTGTGTGGGAGGTGCTGACGTAGGTGTTCACTCTCAAGATGGACATGTGCCTGAAAACTTTATTTCTGAGCATTGTATGAAAAGAAAGTTTCCAAGCCCCCCCCGAAAAAGGAGCAAGTAACCCCACACGTAGTTCGAGCTGCTCTAATTCAAACTACAGGGCAACATCATCCAGGAATACATCAGGTTTGCCAAACAAATACATGAACTGTGTTTCTGTTTTCCCTTTTTCCGACAGAGACGGAGACAGATTATTGCCTCCCTGATAAATTAAGTGCCTTGGCACCTCATAAACCTTCAAGCAGGACCTCCCAGTCTGTACACTATCTTCTCATCTGAACCTGCAGGCCCTTGTGTGATTAAACACAGGGCTTTTCTGGTGGTAACAGACTGAGGCAGGCTGGCAGTGGTCAAAAGGCAAGCAGACATAGCTCAGAAAGATCTGTGCAGACAGGAGAGTGGCTTATTAACCGCAGCAATGACACTCAATTGTATTATTCTATTGTGTACAAATTTTGTTTTTATGTGTTTTTGCAAAAGGCTTTTTGGCAAATATGGGAGGTTTTGTGTTCAGAAATATGCAAATACAACAACTTTTGTCACTCTTTTAAGGATTAGTCTTACTGTACTTTAGTTAAACGTGATGTGTGTCTATATGTGGAGCTTCACCATTCTGTCACCTTTACTCAAGGCAACAGTGCCCATCTCTAATCTCCAAAACGTAAAAATGGTACAAAACATCTTGGCTTGCATCGTGGAGCACAGTTACCTGAGGAGCCATTGTATCAAATACATAACAACACAAGTTTTTGTGCTTGAAACTATTAATTTCAATCTGTTACCGTTTCAATTCTTTCTCCCAGGAAAGATATGCCGTCACATTGCCCAAAAACCTTGTCAGTTGCATCACAGCTTTAGTGCTCCAAGCCAGTACAGCCCGAGGGGTTATTGCCAATGTTTTGCATTAATTACAAAGCAAGTTCTTGGTGTCCATGCAAATTCTACGGTGAACTTTGTAATGTTTCTCGTTAGCATCTTCTGTTAGTAAGTATGTCAACCGGCAGTGTTGCCCAAAAAGTTGTATTTGTGATATAAATACACGTGGTTATGTTAATGGTATACAACAAAACACAGCATATACAAAATATATATTTATTCTGTAAGCAGGTTCATATAATGACCTTTAATGCTTTTCACTTGTGGCACTTAATTTGCTGCCCTTCTTGTTAGACAATCCATCTCAAAGTTGCCACCATTATTGCTGACTTTGGCAGCGAACCCTACCTTTCTACCACCTCACTGACATACGACTTAATTAAGTTCACCTTCATCATCTCATTCTTCTTCACTTCTTTCTTTTAGCCTCCCCTCCTCTCTCACTCTGCAGGCCCATTTAAAAAGTATTTGGTTTAAAGTAAATATATTAATCAGAGTAGAAAGGAAAGTCACAGCTGTGGCTTAACACGCTGCAAGCTTCGCAGCCACCTTCTCATTATGTGCTTTACTTTGGAGCCTTTTTAGACACTTTTTACCAAGAATTGTATAGAAAGTGCGCCAATTAACTAGTTCTCATAGTTTTTGTAGGCACAGGGTCGTTACGCCGCTCCTTTAATTGATGAGTGTCTTCATGGGTGACACTGCAAATTGTGTCTGATTGATCAGATTTCTCCCTGTTTTAGAAACACTAAAAGCACCAGAATAAGATATGACACCTTTGAGTCGTGAAAACGAAGTCGCATGGGCTTTTATTGTGAGCTACATACATTAAAGCTGCTTCTTGCTCATGTTTGGTAGGTTGCAACCATTGCTGTTTTTCATACAGTTTGGCTGTGAATAACCCACAGCTAATGTGTTTTTATCATAAAACGATACATGGTGACGCAAGCATCCCAAGATGCGATTTTCCAGATGTAATATGCAATTTTTTATGTTAGATATAATGAATAAGCATAGAAAATAAGCCAAGCTTATTTCTCTTTAGATATAAGAGCCTCTCTATGATAGTAGAATTAACAAAGCTCCTCCTCCACATGATGCAGTGCAACAAGCATATGTTAAAAGCTTGTGTCATGGATATTTCAGCATAGTTTCCATTCAGTGTTACTAAATGGGATTGCAAACCTTGTATTTCATAAATAGTAGTAATAAAATAATCTGGAATTCACTTTTTGCTTTGCCCCCTTCCAAATCAGGGAGCAGCTCCCCTGAAACTGGTAGCACACTTCAGCCCAGTGGATGCAAGGTTCTCTGACTGAAGGTCAGACTCTCTATATTCACAGCACAACACTGCCGTCCTAAAGATGCATCATGCGGCTCTGATTCATTGACACATGTTAGGCTTCGTACTATATGAACGATTCGCTGTGTTGTATTCCAAAGGGAAGCACATAAGTAACCTATAGTTTCCTGAGAAACAACCTATGGGGTGTATTATCGCTCCTCCATGATTTAGCGTGAATCAGCAGTGCAGTTACCCAGCATTCATGATTCCATGAGTTCCAAAGCAGCACTGCTTTTCCACCTTGTTAAAAAGGTTCTCCGATGCACAGCGTTTTTCTGATAACCAACACTCTCCTCTCCCTTCAGGCAGAGAGAGAGAGCGAGAGAGGCAAACATCCAAATGTGTTTCTCCGTCAAAGGTAATGAAAGAAGCCCCAAATTCTTTGATCACGCGGCAAGGGCATCAAGCCTGCATTGGATTTCTGAAATATCTCAGATGCTCAAAGCCTTATCTGTTCACACACACACACACACACACACACACACACACACACACACACACACACACACACACATCGACACATTCTTTTGGAGATGTCATGGGCTCACAAATGTGCATGTAAATAAATCGCACATAAACACACAGGCATTGAGAAGTGGAGACACTTTCAGTGCTGTCAAAAGCAGAAACAACATCTCAGACTGCAGCGATAAGTAGGCGAAGCAGGTTTGATTTCTATCACTTCTCCAAATGATGTTGACACCAACAAAGAGGCGCCTCTCGCCGTTTCCTTTTATCCCCCCACCTTCAAGCTTTTCTCTCACTTATCTTCCAGGTTACGAATCTTCCAGGAGAATATTTCATCGTTGTATTTGGGCGCCCCATTTTTCTCTAATTTTGAAGTATACTCTCCCGCAAAACTCTTGACGATCACTGACATTTTGTGTAAATAACAAAAACACAATTTGATAGATAACGTGGGGTATTTGCAATGTGCAGGTTTTGTTATCATTTGCCTTCTGGGTTTTTCAGTGGTTGTTGTTGTTAAAAGGCTCAGCAAGACCTGTCTTCTTTCTCTGGTGAGTCTTTTTGAATCAATCTGTTTTGCTTTCTCTACAATCCCGTTTTACCAACAGGGTGCCTTTTAGACTCACTGAGCAATAGCAGCATGTTTGGGTTGGACTTTGGTGTGAGGTGGTGGATGGAGCCTACATCTATCGCACAGTGGAGGTAAAATGTGCTGAGAGCGATTAAATACTGTGGCTTTAATTTTGCTTCATCATTAATGCTAAATACAGCAATATTATTGTGACTTTAATGGCTTAGTTTCACATTTTGGAAAATATAATGAATCACTGTTTTTGAAGAGAGTTAGTTGAAGATCAATAACACCTGTCTGAAGCTACAGCCAGCAGCCGGTTAGCTTAGCATAGCATAAAGACTAGAAACAGGATAAAAGAGCTAGCGTGGAAGTGTTTGAAGGCAATAAAATCCACCTACTGGCACCTCTAAAGCTCAATAATTAACACGTTAAGTCTAATTTATGGAATGTGAATAAAAAACAAAGTGTAATATTCATCCAATCTCATCCAACTCTCGGCAAGAAAGTGAATAAAAGTATTTCCCACAATGTCAAACTATTCCTTCAAAATGAAGTTGCTATCTCTAAAAATACCCAAATTAACTCCATGGAATAACATACTTTTAGAAATTGATGTAGAGGTGGATTATTCACTTTGAGGTAACGTCTGAAAGTCACAATCTGTAATCGTACTCATAGCTCACCAGGATGAAGTCAAAGACTCGTCCTTTCTCCTCTCAGACATAAAAAAAAGGAGAAGAAAGATGTTGAAAAATGAACCTATTAAATCAACAGCACATTACCCACATCGCACTGTCTGGAGGAGGGGGAGAGAAAGGCATGGTGGGAAGTATTTACGGTGAAGAAGCCGTAAGGCAATACTGTAAATCTGGAGAAATGCATGAAAGTGAAGGAGACAGAGAGAGAGAGAGAGATGGATGGAAGAGAGCGTGGTTGGAAAGGTGGTAGAGGACAAGAGGGATGACGCAGACATATAATGGCTGATGCTCACATTTTAATGGAAGGCTACAGATCGGTGGACTGGTTCTAAGAGGTTTGGGATTTGATCCCCTGACAAGTCCTTTCAGAGTCTTAAAATCTGGAACCCTCTGGTCGGCACACTGTGTTTAAGAAGGTTTTAAAGAAGAGCTAATCCTGTATGAGACACAGGCGTCCTGTCCATAGGGCTGCTTCATGCCACAGAAACAGGCAATGAGATACTGGCTCGTGATGCAACGTGGCTTGAATAAAGCATACATATTTTGGAAAACATTGTGCAGGGACTCGTGATGAATGGTCTCCTTTAAATGGCCATGAAATCAGGATGATGGAGGAAGGAGGGAGCTGAGTGGGAGCTGGCGAGGGGAAAATAGGGATGGAGACGTGTAGGCGGAAGTAAGGACAGATAGGAGGAGAGGAGCGTCGTGAGGGAGGGAGAGAGAAGGCGTTGGAGGTGGGAAGATGAAGAAAAGACAGTGGAGAAAGTCGCGGAGGGGAGAGGAGGAAAGAGAGACGACGGAGGGAGAGAGCGGAGGTGGTGGAGAGGACAACTGTGTCTCTGCTCGTGAGAGAAAGAGAGAGGAGAATGAAGAGCTGTAGCCTTGCTCCAGGCACCACATTTCTGTCAGCAATGGCATCTTTATCTGCCAAATGCACTTTTGATGCCTCGCCACATATGTTGCTGTAAATTACTTTTAAGAGCCATATTAAAGTGACCGGGATGGGGGCCGCAGTGCTGTGGTTTCGCCCTGGGTCCTTTTTTTAATAGAAGAGAGAAAGAGGAGGATTTCTGGCACCCGTTTGTCGTGGGTGTGTTACTTACTCTGGTCAGTGTTTTCTTCACCTTCTCTCATGTTTCTCCACCTTCTTTTCTTTTATCCATCCCTTCATTCCCGTTCCCTCTCTTCCTCCTCCCCTCTTGTATTTGTTGTCTACTTTTACATACATTTTACTCGTGTTTTCCACCCTTCCTTTTCTCCCTCCCTCCATGCATGTTATATATCCCTCCTTCCTTTGCCCTACATGCTTGTAGACACTTGGTTTGTCTCCGTTTTGGGTTTTATGGCTGGTAAAAGGAGAAAGGGGCCCTTAGCCATATTAGGAACAAGTGTGCTGAAGATAGCCATTTGTGTGGTTGGTTTGATTTGGACTTGATTTCCTTTTTAAAGAAGCATGGCACCTTTCAAAACAAAGTGCTTTACAGTAAAACAATTCCTAAAATCACATTATTTAAACAACATTTAAACAAAGCCCACCAGTTACAAAAAAGACATAAGATGAAGGTGAGTTTTAAGAAGAGATTTAGCTGAAGGGGCCTGTACAGAAAAAGCCCGGTCACATTTTCTGACAAGTCAATCATTAGAAGTGCCCTGCCAGAGGATCTTAAGCAGCGATCAGGCTTAAATGGAGTTAACAGAACACAGATCACAGATACTGTATAGCCAGAAGCTTCAATTCGTGTTCTTTTTTTTTAAATGATTAGATAGGGCACACAGACCAGACAATATAGGGTTAATGCTGCTAGTGCTGGTGCCAAAAAGTGTAATGATAACTAGTTCTGATTTGGAGTCATTCAAACGCAGGAAACCTTTGAAGATCCAATTCTTAATTTCAGCGAGGCGGAACATAATACAGGGTACATTAGTGGTACCAGGCTCTATCGGGAC
This sequence comes from Pholis gunnellus, assembly GCF_910591455.1. Lineage (NCBI taxonomy): Eukaryota > Metazoa > Chordata > Actinopteri > Perciformes > Pholidae > Pholis > Pholis gunnellus. The sequence goes on along the minus strand of NC_136532.1, from coordinate 10,572,102 downwards.
ATACAGTTGCATGTCAATTGCGTAATAATGAAAATCAATATATAATAATGATATATGTTCATATATGCCCGAACAAAACAACTGGTCCAAATAAGCAAGGTGTTTTGTTCGGGCAATATGAACTATATAATGAAGACATGTGGTCCAGTTTGTCAAAGTCTGAGCTGAGATCAGAAGAACCATAGAGTGAGTGAGCTTATTGTATTAAGATTTCACTCTACTGATAACCTGTTCTTCATTTACACCATGGTTGTACTTTACAATACAAGCCACAACTTTAGCTGAAAGCTAGCGTTTTTACACTTGAAAAGCTTTTTCCCCCACTTTCTGTCTTTCTTTGGCACCATAATTTGTGCAATTTTCTGGAGCTGATGTTAATAAGGTGTGACTGATTGCTTTGCAGTAATTCATATAACTGCAAAAGTGTTTTTCCATTTCAGTATTTTATTTCACATTTTAAAAAGGTAAAATCAGTTCCTGTTAATCACCAGAAACACACCCGGTGTGCCATTTGACAGTCTAGTCATTTTTAATCACATTTCCTTGTGAGATACAGAAGTATTGAAAGTGTGTTTTCTAGTAAATTTGAAAAAAGCAGGAAGGAACATTTTAGCCCCTCTAGCAAGTGTGGGGTTGTAGGTATGGCTGTGTTGGTTAATTGCAACTAGCGGCTTCTCTCCTTCTGCAGACAATCTTCGGACGCTGTGACCACACTGTGCTCTTCAAAATGCAGCAGACACTAGAGGTAAGTGGGACGGCATTTAATGCTCCACTGCTTTTATTGTGGATGTTAGGCCAATCTGGAACATTTCATGTATTTAAAGCAAAGTCGTTATACTATTCTTGTGCTTTGCCAGCGCAATTTAACAGCAAGCTTAAAGCTCATCTAACAATTGACGTCAAGTCTTGACTCATTGTTGTCTTCCCTTTAATAGGAGTCCAAACTGTGCAAAGAAACACAATCATGATCCCAAAGTACAAATGAGTGATTTTGCACATAATGTAACTGCAACATACTACTCTAGCTTTCCATAAATGTGTCAGCATTTACATAAGTAAGCACTTAAGTAAATTAAAGTAATATTTCAAGAGATTCTTTTTTGGCCACACTTCCATACAAATCTCCTTGCCGACAACATATTATATTAAGATTTCCACCGTAACTTCCCCAAAAGACAGGTCCATGTGCCATTATGAAGATGGATATATAGATAAAGCCAATTCAACAACATATCAACATTTAGAAATATCAATGTTATATGGAAAGAGGGGATGGTATGCAGCTCAGACTCTGAGAGAAAATGTTAACAAGTGAATGAAATACTCTGCACCTGACTCATGTGTCATTGAATTGAATCGCTAATCCTTTCTAGACAGGAGAGGGAAGAACTTCTCTGGTGGACCTTATGTAACTGTTGCACAAGCCTTTCATCACTGCCCATCAGACGTATTGAAGGCCTCTGCGATGAGTGCCATAGGCTGCTCATTTTCCTCCTGCTTGTATCTTTCCGCACATTACAAGGTCTCCTCGGTGGACGCCATATTGAGTTTTCTTACACTTGAGAAAGAACTCAGGGTCGTCACATCTTCAGCAATACCACAACTGGTCTGCAATACTTTCCCAATTCGGTTTCCCATGAAAGGGGCGCACAGGCCTTTTGTGTGAGGAACATTGAGCGATGAGTCTTGGTCAGTGAAGACAGGGACAAGAAGGCTTGGATTGAGTACAGCCAAGATTCAGGCCAGGCATGCAGAAGACACACGAGTGGAGAGTTTGCTTATTTGAGCCGGTGAATCCCCCACGCAGCGTGTGGCTCCCTGGACTCCTGTAGCCAGCGGCATGTTTTAACACCGTTCAGGTCAGAGCCACCGCTTGATAGAAAGGTCACTCTGCAGACCACACGCTGCCAGGTGGGTCACCCCAGGCAGGGCTTCCCCCCCCCATGCTGCCTCCAACTGAGGCCGCAGCCGGAGAGTGAGAGAGACAAACACAAGCATGGCACTTCAATTCAATCACTGCAATACAGCTTGACTCACACTTGTCTTTTCGCCCCTTGGGGCCCATTTTAAGTATTTTCTTCCTCCTGCCGCCAGCTCCTGTCTTCTGCTCCCTTTTCAAAGTCGCCCTCATGCATTCAGTCTGGATGAAACAGGCTAACAGGGACCCTTCCCACAGGTGGGTGTCAGTGAATGAAAAGCGCAATAGCATTGTGACATTTTTGTCCATCACGACATAGCGTTATTCTTCAGCTGCATAAACTCCTCATGCAGACGCACAACTGCCATTCTGAGGGAGTTGATGAAACAGGAAGTGCTTAACGCTAATGACCGTGGAGTTAGATCAACACTATCAACATAAAAAAATGTCACATTGAAATAATCCCTTTTTCAAACAGCACCAACAGCAGCTAGTAGCATTCAACACCTCGCTCTGGAAACCTTCAGTTGTTTCCCACACAGAGCAGAAACCAACCCAAACATGTGTAGTCTCTATTGCACAGGTTGTGTTTGTCTGTCTTTTCTATTGACCTTTGTAACGCATCATGTCTGATGCGTGTGCCTTTTCATCTGGGATTTATATGCGTCAACGCTATGGCATTGGAGTGATGATTTTGTATTACCCCGTGGGTCATGTGACTGAATAAACTTTCGGATTAGTGCTCTTCTAAATACTTTATACATGTGGCCTGCGGGATTAATAAAATGTAAGAGAGGAGAAACAACTGCAGTCCAGCCGTTCCCTTCCTCCAGCCAGTCCTGGGAGGCACCCTTGATTGTGTTATAATTCTTTCTTTCTCTCCGTTTCCCTCGTAGCGCTTTGACTTGAGTTCTAAATCTCTGATCTGCAGAACATGCTTACAGTATCTATCCAGGTGGGAAGTGCTCATACAGGCATCAAACGAACAGAATCGTGTCATATCGTCACATATTTACTCCTTTGTCTCTCTGTTCTTTCTTTCTTTGTAGTTTTTTTTTTTTACATCTCTGGCGGGCTTAATCACAACATGCACCTCAACAGTTGGTACATTAGCAGAATAGTTAAGTCCTCTGGTAATTTTTCAATTCCCCTGAATACATTTCTGTATTATTGCACCCAGTACAGCAAAGCACAGCATACACTGTCAAAGCCCTTTTGGGAAACTGTCAGGTTGACATCTTATTCAGAAGCAACGTTCTTATTAAAGTGAATGAATGAATTGAATGGCTTCTTCAAGGCTGAAGCTTTTTCAACACCTCTCCCTATCAGAGGCACTGCAACAACACTATTGATTTTGTACAAAAGCTTGCCTTAAAACTGAAACATTATCTCTCAAAACACCATATATCCACTTAGGACACATTTTTTAGCAATCAATATTTGTAAGACTATAGAGGGCTCCGCCTGTACCACGCTAAGACAGTATTGTACATTAAGACAAAGGTAAAGTCATGGCTATCCTTTAAAAGCTTCTTTTTAATGAAATGGCATACATGTCCATTCTCATAATTTTTTTTTTCTATCATTATTAGTCACAATGGATTCCATTGAGGATACTTTTGACAGTGGAGAAACATATTAAATCTGTCGGCAGTTTTCCAACCACTCACATCAGCCATATTTTGCCAAGATGTGTCTAAATACTGCTTCAGTCTCAATCCTCCCCTACACCAGGTCCCAAGTGGGCAAAAGCATTGGCATGTTAGAGTCCTCACCTCCTGTTGTAGCTAAAACATCAGTCATAAAATCATAACTCCATAATAGTTTTCTAACTAACGTCACAACAGCAAGTCGGCCAACATGCAACACAATGCTCCAAAATATGACACAGTTGGCTGGACCTTGCTATTTGGATTCTGTTATTATATCTGCCTTGAAATTGGTCAAACACGTTTTACGTTTTTGACAAATGTTTCCAAAACATGTCAGTCACAGATGAAAAGACAGTGTGTGTGTGTGAAAACCTCCACAGCCTTGCAGTTTACAGGCTATGCCAGATTGATGATGTTCAAACAGCAGCTGAAAGAGCTGTGAGGGATTTTATAAAGAGCTCAGGGGCTGACAGCTGAGTCGAGCTGACACGAACCTTGACCTTACACCTCTTTAGAATGTCAGCAAGCACGCACATGTGCACACGCTAACACAGACATACCGGGCCCAGTAACCCTTAAATACACATGTATGTGTGTCGACGCTCTCCTTCTCCCTGTCTTACTTTGTCTTTCCCTCTCTCTCTCACTCACTCACTCTCACACACACACTCACACACACACACACACACACACACACACACACACACACACAGGCATGCAGTCTTTGAAGGCCGTGGCAGTAGCCACTAATGTGTTGCAGGGTCCCAGTAAGTAGCTGCAAACTGTTTTCTTTCATCTTCAGGGGAATAGATGAGGAGATAGAGGGACGGGGATGGAAATCATCAGGCAACCAGACTGCCATCACATGAGCAACTCTTATCTCCAAAAAGCCAGGTTTTTAGGAGCTCCCTTGTTTTCAGATGAACAGCAGCAGATTACTCATTTATTTATTTATTGTGTCTACTTCTCCCTGGCTTTTAAAAGGTTTTCGTGAAGGTGAAAGTGTGAAAATTCATAATATTCAGAGCATTATCAACTTTGAAATCAAGGAAGCCACAGTAATAATATTAAACATTTGTTTTGGATAAGCCTGACATGCACACTATATTAATATTTTTCTGTTCATTAGATCGCTGAATAAACAAATGGCAATACACAAAAAAAACAAAGTGTTGTGAAAGATTTTAATTGGGCCTTTATATTTTTCTGAAGGCACTTGAGTGTTAATGCCACAGAAGGTGAAAACAAAAAAAAACAGGACGACAACGACATAGCAAACAGCTCCCGTCCTTTGCGAGTTATTTTTTCCCCCAAAACTGTTCTGACTAGTCCCGCCCTACTGTGCTGTGATTGGCTAGCACTAGAATGTGCTGTGATTGGCTAGTACTCGCATTCAAGGCTATCTGCCACAGGGTTTATTTTACAGGGCGGCTCCATCTGCGTTGTTTTCCGCAGTTTTCAAATGGAAAGGCCTGCTCAGCCGTTAGCAAAAAGCAGTGACCAAAATACGCTAATCGATGAGGACATGAAAAATGTGAGCATTAGCACTATTTGCTAAATTTTTAAATATCTTGAACAGGTATTTTTTTGTGGTGCCTCTCTGGCAGAATTGAAGTCTTCATTCACACATTGCCATCACCAGATGAGTGACAACTTTGTCTGACTCATTTTCTATAACCAGTGAAGCATGACATCATGTTGGAATTAGCAAGCTAGATAGCTAACTATCCAGCCGCTCAATTAGGAAAAATATAACAAGTTCATCCACGCACAAGGAAAAATAACTGAACTACTAACTGTAGCAGGAGAAATCAGCGTATTGACAAAGAGCAAAGTTGCTTCAGAGTTCAATTGGTCAGATGCCCGAAAACACATGAATATATTCATGTTTACTCAGTGAAGTATATAAGTGTATATACTTTTCTTGAAGGCAAAAATCACAAAAGCTACTCACCAAACTAAGCGGCACTTCTTATTACTGCAAGTCATTAAAGAATTGATCATCATACAGCATTCTTATCACTGCTTAGTCCCAACCAGACAGCACAGGCAGACTGTTGTGGCGCGCTCGGTGGAGACATCAGTAAGTGTTCTCAATCGATCATACAAGAACATTATCTGATGTTCTTATTTAGGCTAATCTCTGTTAAAACATTCTCCTCACACATGGACGGACCAAGCACACAGATTTACACACATGGTAAAGAGCTGGCAGTGGAGTATAAGAGGTCTCTTATGTTTTTCATGGAATCTCAATTTTTGCCGCTTACCGTCAGCTCAGTTAGCTTTTTTTCATTTATATTCTAAAAACATAATCTTCTCTCTGTGTACCTCGCAGTCAAAAAGAGGACGCTGCAACAGCAAACTCCTAATTATTTAATTGCATCAATATTGGTCACTGCTGGAATCACAGTTGTAATTAAGTGTGATTTGAGGTTCCGGGAGTGTGCATGAATTAATAATGAGCTTATCAAAAAGCACTTGGGCTGATTGCCAAGACATTAACACCTAGAAAGAGGAAGGGATTATACTGTTGTCTGTTTCGGGCTCATGGAGCACATCTGCACATGTCAGGGCCTCCAGTCGTTTATTGTTTTCACTCGGAACCCTCCAATTAACTCATCTGAAAGTTAAGAGTTTCATGGCCTTTTACAGCTCTTGAAGTCTGTTTAAAATCTATGTGAATTAGCAACAAGCAATATGGGAATTGACACACACACACACACACACACACACACACACACACACACACACACACACACACACACAGACATACACACATACAATAAATTGAAGTGTCATTTGTAAAGGTACAAGAGTATTTCTCTGGGGAAATATGGCAGGAGAGATCCAAAGAAAGTGATGCTGCGACATCTCTCTCAAAATGCCATTTTGGCTCCACAAGCAACCCGACGAAGCACATGATCAGAAAACATGCTTCGGTCCGTTTACAGGTAATGGTGAGAATACACCAACCCCTTCAAAACAGACTCAGATCAATTCTTACTCTGAGCTGCATCGGATCTGAACGTTCAGCATTATCTTCCTGCAATTGTGTTCCGATTGTCATGTTGATAGTGTGTTATCTTAAATGTATATGCTGTACCCTCACATCCCTTCATTTGTGTGCACAAGTCACTCAAGAGGAACCAACAGCACATACACTTGGACACATAAGTGTTGGGAGTTTAAACACATGGCCTCCCTTTTTGAAGAGGAAAGCTTGAGTATTAGCCAAGTCTAAGAGTCAGGACTGTTAGATACAATGTAACATGCAGCAATGTTCCGCACATGCAGTGTTGTGGATCTGTGTAGAGCAGTGGTCCCCAAACTACGGCCCGCGGGCCGGATGTGGCCCGCCTCCACATTTGGTCCGGCCCCCTGAACAATACCAGAGACGCATTATGATTTTTTTTCAGTCTGCACAATTAATCGAATTTTAATCGCGATCACGATTTTGGCTGCCACGATTAAATGAGCATGATCGTCTGTGATATTGACGTTTAAAATACGTGCTCTGCTACATATCAAATCAAACGCTTCCTGAATCAGCCAACCACCAGGGGGCGAACGAGATGAGAGCTGTCATGCGCGCACCCTGTAGAAGTAGAAGAGTAGAAGAAGTAGAAGAGCAGAGAGACGGGAGCTTGAAGGACGAGTACTTGTGCTTAATTTATTTACACGCCGGCATGTCATGTCTGTCACTACATGGTCGCGCGTTTTCAATTCCCCTGCTCTCTGTATCGTGCACGGCGGTGTTCCGCCCCGATCCGCGCGCACGATGCAACAGTCGTTCACCTGCAAGTAGCACGCAAGAAAACAATGGATTTGTATGCAGCCGACTGATGAAAAGCAACCACATAAAGAAACAAAATAACAAGCAGTTCCTTCTCACATTTGGAGAAACACTGGTTTTAGTCTTGTATTTTTACTAACCTTCCACATGCCAAAAGCATCATGAACAGGTTTTTATTTGTGCTTCTTGACTGCCTGTGTCTGAGCTTTGTGGTTCCGTGATTAAATACCTCATAGTGTGGATGCTGCAATGAAGTGGGACCACCCACTGACCCATGGTAGGGTGGCATACTCTGGTAGGCAGTAGAGGCAGATGGTCGGTGTCTAGCCTCTTCTTGCATGACAGAGCTGGATCTGTGCGATGGCTGTGGTGTGACAGAGAATGTTGTTTGGCCTTGACTCTGTCGTGTCTTCCTATGAAGCTTCAAAGACTTCCAGAAAAAAAGAGGATCCTTATTTCAGATGTATTCATTCTTTTGTTCGCAGGAACCAAAATGAACTGTTGAAATTAACACTGTGCATTGCCTTCTGCTTTAGTCTTTGGTGTGGGATGCCCTGATTTCCCTCCGGTCTCCTCTTCTGAATTTGGTTCACCCCTGAATTACTGTATCGGAATCCGAATTGCTAGAACTGTGCTGGAAAATGTGAAATCATTTTTAACAGTAAAACCTTGTTCTCAGCATTTCTTTGGAACAATGATAACAGAGTGCAGACTGTAATAATAGCTCTCGACGAGAACAACCTTCTGTTCAGCATGTGTGGCAACAGGGATGACATGAGGGAAGCTTATTCATAGACATGCCAGCTTGTAGCCTCAGACCCGCTGGGAAGTTGTTACTTTCTGCACCACTTCTCTTGTGAGTCTTGCACTGACTTTGTTGTTGACTTATAATCGGCCATTGTACATGAGTCATTATAAAATGCTCATGCATTCATACCTTTCTTAAAAGATACATCAGCACGGGAAAGTCAGCATCCACGTTAACTAATAACTGTCCAGTAATAGTATGAATCCTGACCTTAAGATCTCAGTTAAATATGATCATAAACGTGTGTCTTTTTGGGATATGTGGATTTAACGCAATGGCAGCCTCATCACTACCTTATATCAAAAAGAAACTGATAGAAACACATTCCTCCTAACCAGCTGTGCTCAGCCCAGAGCTCTGACATGTGGTTTACCCCGAGAGTGAGTTCTATAGGCTCATTCCAATGAGCTGCAGCTATGAAAACATGCTTTTTGGGCAAAGGCTACACTCAACAGTGTATTGATGAGTCCTACCATGTTGCCTTTTCTAAATCCCGCTCTTCAATCTTTTACAGAAAAGTGTCAAAAAAGACGTACACTGTCTCCTGAATCACCACCTATGACACAATTCTAAAACCTCTTTTGACCTCTGATACAGCATTAGCCCTGCAGTTCAAGGATCCTCCCCTTTTTGTGTAGAAGAGGTCCTAATTCAAGCAAAGCTCATTTGATAAGATGTGTATACGTAGGTAAAACAACACGCATGCTGAAACAAAGGATCAGTGACAAGAGCTCCATCAGGCTCAATGATGTTGACTATCCAGTTGCCGGTCATTTCAATTTATTTTCACACCCTATCTCCTCTCTTCTATTCCAGGGCCTTAAACATTGAATTGCCAAGAGGGGGAGAAATACAAATTTGAAGATGTTTGTTTTATGACGGCTCCTGCCTGATTCCCCTTCATAGCCCCTTGTTCTATACTTGTTCAATTCTTGTTTTGTAATGTTTTTTTCTTATAGATCTGGGGATCTTTGATTAACGATGGCTCAAGCCTGAACCCTTTCAAAGCCCCATTTACTATGTGATGAAATCACTATAGGGTGCTCCGTGATTGTGTATGTTTTTTTTTGTCTGTATACAATGTGCTCCATCCCCTTTTTTTGTGTTGTGTAAGAGTGGCATCCACTTGTAAACCTCTCAGTACTACGTCCAGCACTTTAAAGCTGTAGTTCACAGGAGGCGGAGCCTCTACCGACAGGGTGTGAACACGTGTTCTGCAAACAGGGATTGGGATGTGATTTGTTTGTTTCTACACCTGCCATTCCAGCTGAACCATGTATTCTCTGATGAAGATCCTTTAGACCGAAAGCTAAAAATAAAGTGTCCTCTGCATAGATTTCAGTGGGCGGATATGTATTCTGTCAATAACTGTCAAGTAGAAAGCATTGTCTCCGGTGTCATTAACCCTGTGGCATAATCCGGTTGAGACCTACAGAACACTGAGGATAGATTTTTTTTAAAGTTTCACTTCAATGTTTCTCTCCGATGGTGGAGTGTTTTCTGGATTGGTTCTAGACTCTGACTACACTTCATAAGGTTCCCCTGAAGAGGACAAACTATTTGATGAAATGCCCATCACCGCTGTTAGAGACGGTGTATTCCACATCAGACAATATCTGATGATGAAGTGTATCCTGGACACAACATTTTCTGGCAGAGGCACATATTTCGCTACACACTGTCTTGGACCCAAAATGTGGTAGAAAACATCTTTCAGTGCAGTAGCTGGCAGATCGTTTCAAGAGGAAATCTGTTGTGGTCTTGTCCCTCTCTGCTTTTGCTTCCCCTCCCTACAGAGCTGCTTTTTTCTTTACTTTAAGATGTTAATTGGCAACCACAGTGTTTACTTGCTTCTAACCATTGTATGCTTCATTAGTGAACGGTTAGGTTCAGTATCACTTACCCATGACGGACATTAGATCATACTTTAAATGTTTCCTGTGAAGTTGTCAAAAAAGTTATTTATATCCAGATTTTCTCTGCCAAAATGCATTTTATGTACACTCGCGGACAAATGTGTATTTTCCTCTCGTAGAAAAAGACGCATGCGCGCATGTATGTGCACCCCTTGTGCGTGTTCAATCATCTCTAAAAAGGCTCCTTTAAAAAGTACCCTTCATCAACATGTAGACATCACATGAGAAAATGTGTGCACCACCATCTTCACAAGTATTCATCCAAAGAATACCACTTAGTCTTTGAGCATACGTAAAGATACTTGACATTACCGCAGAGAGTCACTTGATCTGTTCAGTATTAATTCCGACATCACTGACTTGACGTTCTCCACTAACACGACTTATATTCCTTTAAAGCCAGCTTTCTTGCTCCCCTGCTGGTGTCCGTCTGTCTTTTTCCATCACTACATGTCGTCATGTCCCATTTGTTTCTCAATAAAAGTGTTTTTACTCCGCAATATACCCTTTTATTTTATATGAAAAGTCTGCATTCAAAGTGGTTCGACCCTACGACCTGTTGTCATTGCGTTTTATTGGCCTTCATGTTTAAATGTCACAAATTTAAGAGATGGTATCGGACTGCGTCACGGCAAGATGAAGACGAACGGAGCCCGACTCACAATCAAGAAATGAACAACGCATTGATTTTCTTCATGCTTTGATCAGCAATGTTTGTGTCTTTAGACCATTATACAGATTGTAGTTATGTAAATATATAAAACGGAAAAACATCATTTTTATGATAAATATGTAATACGCTCTTTACTGCCTATGAGGTCACATGCTGACTGGGATTTTCACTTAGATTATTATAGCCACAGCATTTTGCATTTCCTGCTAAATCCTCCGATGAGAGTGTGTGTGTGTGTGGGGGGGGGGGTGAGTTGAGTCTGAGGAAACAATTCAATTTGATGACTGTGATACATTCTCTCCTTGTCTGTTTGTCCATCTGTCTGTCTGGATACATTTCTTGATTCACTTTTGTTCCCTCGGTGATGTTGCACCCAGCATACGGCACACAGCACAGGTCACACAGAGCCATCTAGGGAATGAGATTGTCAGTCCTCATCACCAGACAGCCCGCCAAACAACTCAAATCAAAAGTGATCTGAAAGGATTGATATTATGGACAGTGTGTCTTTGCAATAGGCGTGTCCACAGATATAAGTGTGCGTGCACACACGCACACACGCGCGCACACTCCAGACAGAAACACACGAGTACGCACGATAACGTCTCATTTTCTCCTTCTCAAAATAACACACAAATAAATCCTCCTACGCTCCCATCTATGTGTACTACCTGTGCCTCTCGCCTCTCCCTCGCCGCTCCTCTCTAATCCACTTGAATGTAGCTGGATATTAGATTAGAAAGTTATAGATGTGATTATTCGTCTCTGGGCACAGCCACCTATTCGCTGATTAAAACGTGAACTGGGGGCCATTATGTAACTGCTTAAAGAGATTAAACCTAGTCGCCCCTGTGGGGGGCCCGCTCTCTGTCATAACACACAATAGAGATAACACAGGAGATGGCACACATGACGGGATGTTTGTTATCCCTACAGGTAGAAAGATATAGGAGTGGAAATGTGAGAAGGAATGACGTTAGTAGAAGGGGGATGGTATTGTAAGCTTGTCACAAGTCTAACTTTAGTGAGCGGAAGGCAGCAAGTATTGGCTCCTCTTTTGAAAAACGGATTCTGACCAAAACACCCCTCACCACCAAGTGAAAGTGTAACTTCTTGTTTGTTTTATGGAACTATAGAACAGGCTTTGAATATTAGCATAAGTGCATGTGAGACAAAATTCAAACAATCTGAAGCGAGGCGTAATTGTGTTTGGGGGCCAGAAGGCGCGGTGTTGATGATTTAGTTTTTAGTCTTTTGCTTGAGCCTGTGGAAGCATTTATGTTGCTCTTATGACAGAAAACAAGTGAACACCATGCTCCACCCAAGCAAAATTGAAGTGGCTGAATGATGAGAGTCTACAGTCAATGTTGTTACTCAAACTGAAATATTCATAAGCGACATGCTGGTTACTGGCTGCTCATTTTTAAACCTCTGCCAAATGCTTCTAGGAGCAAAGCATTGAACTTCTCAAAAAGCGTAATCAAATGAAAAACATTCTTAAAAAGATGTTTGGAAGTGTAATTGTTTCCCCTCTTACCAAGCTAGATGGTCTGATTTGCAGTGTTCCATGTCGTTGGCTAACTAGTCATTCATACGTCCCACACTCATAAATGTGTGTCGAGTTGTCAACTTCACTGTGAGAACAGGACTTCTGAGATGCTCTTTGCTCTTTTCACCCGCAACAGCGGGGGGGGGGGTAAAAAAGCCTGCCGTTACAGAGAGAAGCGGAAACGCAATAATTGTTAAAATATTGATAACGTCGAACCCTTTCATACAGTCTCGCCCCCAGATGCATTCATGGTGTTGCACACACAGAAAGAGACGACAGTAAGAAGAGAGCTTGAGCAGGAAATATTACTCTTGCTTAGTCTCCCGTCTCTGCACACCTGGCCAACCGCGTGTCGCAGTGTCGGCCTCAAACAGTTACAGCATTTCTTGAACAGAGCCCCCTCAATTCTGATGTCGAAAAGGTGAGTGTGTAGCAGACAATGCTTTCTACTTGAGACGCTGTTCAAGACAGCCACATCTAATACAAAATCCTCTTGATTCTAGTATTCTGCCACCATTTTGAGGTATAAGTACCTGTATCAGTATACGGCGCTTTTGGAGCCATATAAGAAAGTGGTTTGACATTATGGGAAATACGTTTATTCACCTTCTTGATGAGAAGATCACTTCTATCTATCACCCTCATGTTTCAGAGTAGAATCAGTACTTTTGCATCCAACTCTTGAAAAAAAACAACTATTCCTTTAAGGATTATCAAAACTATTTTTTTTATACTGAAAAGAACTGTATGGCATAATGAGGTTGTGCATAATGTAATACACTGCAAATAGTAGACTGTTGATAAAAAAACAGAACAAGAACCTTTTCTAACGCTGTATATCATTACATCTTTCACCCTCTTCTCTGCGTTATCAAGGTGGTGATATCCTTTTAATGGCGTCCTCTGTCTCCCCCTCTCATTATCGCTGCATCTTTGATGCTATGGGTTAGAGGCACAGGAAACTGACAGAAAGAATGTGTTCAACCTCCTAGATACTGTATATCTATCCCTGTAATGATGATAAACACCAATAAAGGGATGTTGGATTGTCTTTGATGGTCTTTACATTCAAAGAAAAAGAGATATGGAGAGATTGTGACAAAGTCCTCAGAGAGTTTAGTTAAAAGTAGAGCTGGTCGGCTCTGGGGCAGAAACACACACACACACACACACACACACCCTGCAATCGTTATTCTTACAGCTTAAGTGGAAGAGTTACTCGACACGCACATCTCTCATTCACAGTTTTTGGAAATAATAATCCAAACTGTGAACAGTGAGGAGGACAAACCAGATTCACATTCATTGTTTTAAATAACAGCTAGTCTGTTGTCTGCTTTTCCAAGAATGTGAGGTTGGATGCAGAAAGTGCCGTGGGCCTGACCTACAGAAAGCCTTGACCTGTTAACATCACATCTGACTATATCTTAAGAGAGCTGTCACAATGCAGCTCCAATCAGAAAGCTTTCTTGGAAGAGGAGACAAATGTCACAAGAACTTGTAGGGGCCTCAGGCAGTGTCAGAAAATATAAGTCAATGTCCATCTAACTTAAACTAAATCTGCTTTAACTATGTTATGCGATACACTTCTTGGATATTACTTTGAGGTATTTGCAGTACATATAAGTTATAATTGTGTTGTACTACCACTTGGAACTGTGAAAACACCACTGCCATTGACTGTTGCTAGTGCAAGTGCTGATCCATATCCAAGTGTGCCATATGTTTCTTGTGTAAGTTATTGCTTTCCCATTCCCAATAAAGTGGCAGAATAAAAAGGGCTTTTACAGGTCCCTGCGGGTAGCAGCTACTTCCAGTGGTAGTCACTGAGCTGTCGGGCTGCTGTGGTGACAAATGGCACCGAGCACATATTTTACTATTGCCATTTACAATGCATGATCCAGGCTGTGCTACTCAAATGACTGTGCAGCAACACTGTTCAGAGTTGTGTTAGCTGGAGGAGTAGCAAGCCCCCGTACAAATTAGTATTGAGCTGGTTTTGAATTCATTCATCAGTCACTTACATGTTTACCTTTTTCTTCAGTAGTCAGACAGTCAAGGTGAAGCTGCGGTTTCAAGCAGTGGTGTTGATCATTTAGAAAAAAAAATATGTTTGTCATATCAGATTGTTGTTCTGCTTTTGCAAAGATGGCCTCTGCACAAACAGAGATGTATGGACACGTGAATGCGCTGGCATAAATATGTGGAAACACGGGAGCCGTAAGACAAACCTGCAGTCACCAAGATTCAAAAGGATGCCTTCATTTTGTAAATGTGGTCACTATTACTTGACATCTTACTAAATGGACAGTATGTCGTGTTAGCCTTTTAACAACATTGTTGTTAATATAATCCTTGACAGCTATCCAAACGTACTTCATGTCGTTTTTACAGCAGTGTGCTTATTAAAGGGGATAAACAAAGTCGGTTGTAAAGTTTTACCTCTCACAGTGCTGTTGCAGGTCCAACGCACGTGGCCGTCAGGGGGCAGACATCAGTCGGTGAGCTCTCGGAGAAACGTGGCTCCCTGGTTTGTTCCTCACCGGCAGCAATTACAGGCGCGCACACGTGCGTACACGCGCAAACAATAGATACAATGGATTAAAAAAAATACATACTATGTCTGTTAGGTTATGTTTTGTATATGTCTCAAACATAACCAAGTTCATAGAACCAGGAGATAAAAAAATAATAATAATACAAGAAAGTAAAATGTGATATCTGTCTCTGCAAAAGCCTCCAGAAGAAAACGTGAAGAGTTTATTTTAAGCCTTTAATGTGGTCAAAGGGGGGAGAGAATCCACTTCACCCTAAGCGTATCAAACTCCACAAATATCCTTATTCAGAGGTGCCCATTAAGAGTCTAATGTATGAGGTTTCTATTTTTATGATATTAAAGTAAGAAATAGAAGTACGAGAGTGAGGGAGAAATAGAGAGTCTGGTACGGTAGCCAGAGGGCGGTGGCATTTCTGTCTCTCTGCGTAAACGCAGAGAGTGGAGAAGGAGAGAGCGCACGGAGAGAGAAAAGCAGAGCTTAGTGGCAAGGCAGCAGCTCCGCTGACACGAGTGAAGGGACCCCGTGGCGATTTCCACCACCTCTCTCTCCGCACAGCTTAACCTGCGCCTTCTGAGACGGACTCCGACATCGGGACTAGAGGCGATACACTCAGCCACCTTTTGGTTTTGGACTCGTTTGATTAATCAGCAGACCCCTGAGGTGGACGAAAGGAGAGGGGGGGGGGGTCCTCATTTCCCCCACCGCGGACCGAGGAGTTGTGTGTGTGTGTGTGCGTGTGTTTATGTGTTATACGCGTTGCTTGTAATGGGGAAAAGTGGACAGAGAAGTGGAATAGGACACGGGGGTTGCAGCTTGGTGAGGATGTGCACCACGCCGGGGATCCTGCTCCTCCTGGTGCTCGTGCACCGAGGAGTCGCTCAAGGTAAGGCTGGAGAGCGCGTCTTCTTGCACACCTTTTTCTTTAATACACTTTAATTGTTTCAGAGCGATAGAAGCTTTCCTTCATTGCCGAGATGCGGCTGTGTGCTAGAGGCGGCATGCCTGTCAGTAGGCGAGGAGGCAGAAGAAGCTCCAGCCATGGATGGCTTACTTTTTTGTTGTTGTTGCTGCTGTATTTACATTTAAATTGAGCTGATGAGGGCGATGCTTTACGGTCAGCGTCTCGAAGCGTTAAACCGTGTTGTGCATACGTGCGCGTTTCCCTGACCCGCTCGAAGTGTGCGGTGCCAACTGTAAGGCGAAACTCGCAGCCCACCTTTCCCTGTGAGGAACGACTAAATAAGCTAATTAATTTAGGACGATAGAAACGTACACGTTTTAACTGATACAGGCTGCGTACTACGTGAGGAAATATGGTCTCGACTCGCTATTGCGAACCACATAAATACGAATGTGACTGAAACAACTCCCGAAGTCCGTGTCCGAATTGAACAGTGCAGTGATTTTTTTGAACGGGTAAATGAGCTCCGAGCTTTCAGTTAAATTAAGGTGAAAACACTGTGAAGGGCAGGACTTGGACTCCACGATTAGCCGACTAATGTCTTTATTGCAGAGCGCTTCGCAGTATAGACGCGACGCTTCGCTGCCCGCATTGGAAAATTGATCAGAAGTCACAAACACTCACGGCCGCCAGACGCGTATAGAGGCAATTATACGCTGCAAACCTCACAACAACACAAAATAAAACCAGGAGTGCTCAGAACGAACGCGCTGCAAACATCACATGGGTGCAGTTGAAGATTAAATGCCACATCAAAGCACCATTATTGGCTCATAAAGAGAGTTCCTTATCAGTATTTAAAACACTAGACGACGAGGTGTTGTTTATTAGAGCCGCATTGGCACTGTAATCCCCCGGGGAAGTATAGCAGGCATATTAAAGTGATATTTCTGAGGAGTGACGTGCAGCCAAACGGTGGAGGATACCCGAGAGGTCTCGGTGCGGACTGAAGCCCGAATAACGAGCCGAACTTTCTGGCGTCTAGATATTATAATGTCCATGTTAGAGCTCTGTGCGAGCCACAATGTTGGCTGCTCCTCCGAAATGCTGACATATACAAAAATGTCTCTCTCTCTCTCTCTCACTCAGTAGAACTCGTGCCCTGTTAACGTTCATCCAAACGCATTACTGTCTAACCCTCTGTTGTTTTACCAAGTTGATTAATTCACCACTTTCCCCCTGTATGGCCTCAGTAACCTCAGAGGTTTGACCTTCTAACAGGCACTTACGGTGCGTGTCATCCTCTATTAATGTCTAAAAGTATAATATTCTA
Organism: Pholis gunnellus; assembly: GCF_910591455.1. NCBI lineage: Eukaryota > Metazoa > Chordata > Actinopteri > Perciformes > Pholidae > Pholis > Pholis gunnellus. The sequence continues at coordinate 10,554,998 of NC_136532.1, read as the reverse complement.
ATATCCTATTAGGGCTCTGTGTTGCTTTAATCTTTAGCCTCTATTATATAACTAATATTCCATCTGAATGCCTCTCAGGGGATACAGTGGGCTGGCCAGTCCACACCACAGTGCAGTCAGTAAATTGGTGTCAACATTGCTGATCCGCCGAAGGTTTTTTTTGTGCTGAATTTGGGAAGTAATTGGACATGATGTTGCGGCCACCTTATTCTCTCGTTGCCCAGGGGAACAAGATTTCAGCAACACCCACCAATATTCATTATGACCGTTCTCTATAGGCTTACTGTTAAATCAATACATTGCAATTTAGGTACACGATTTGAGTAGGCTTTCACCAACCTCCGATAAATTGCAGCGTGGCAGTCAATTTGACTTTGGTGGAGAAATCTTATAATTGGAAACTAAAACTGTTGATGCTTTTCAGGCAAATTAAACTCCTCAATCTCTGTCCCCCCCCCCCCCCCCCCCCCTCCCCCCTTTTTAAAAGTTTGTATGTCTGGTCTTCTCCTAGTTTAGGCCTGTCTATTATGTTCCCTGTTTGTTGTTTCTCTCTTCCTCCCAACTTGACTCGTGCCTCTGAAGTTTAGTCTTTGTGTGTGAGGAGTCGCTCCATTAGTTGTTCTATTGAATGGGGAAAACACACAAACACATTGACCCAACTGTGGGGGGGTAGGGGGAGGGGGGCTTGCTCTGTGTACATAGCTAAACATAGCTAATCCTCTCTGTGCATCAGTGCTGGATTCAATTCCCACTCTATTCAGGTAGAGATTTTCCCTCAAATTACAAACTGTGTTTCTGTGGGCATTTTGTCTTTGAACGGAAAAACAAATGGTTGTTTTTAACCAAATGAATCTGCTCTTTAGTTCTACTCATGCCTCATTGAGTGTCTTATGGCCAGTTGTTGCCTCCAGTTTAATGCCGCTGTGGAATATGTGGTTTGGTGTGGTTTAATAGCTGAGTTTGTTATTGAGGTCGTTAGTAATTATGTTCATGGTGATGGTGTTTGTGGAAATGATGCTGGCACTGATGTGGATACAAATATTCAAAATGTTCAGATGTGAGAAAGGTTATTCCACACATATCCAAGTCATTCTACTCACTTTTTTTCAGCACTTAGTCATTTAATCTGGCATGTAGACATCTTGCTCCTATAGCTCTGCAGTGCTATAGAAACTGTGTTACACAATGGAAAAGTCTCTTGCACGCTCACGCACACTTGTGCGCACACAGACGCATGTGCCCTTACAATGAGAGGAGAGTGCGTAGTTGAGAACCTCTAATGCCAGCTTGAGTGCGTGTGTCCGCCTTCCGACTAAGGCCCACCCTCAAGCCTCTTGGCCTATTAAAAAGCCATTAGCTGAGCCCCCTAAATTTGATCTGGAATGAACGGGAGTGAAGATCACTCGACAAAGTCTGAGAAGTCCCCTTGTCTATTATACTGACTAAACTGCATTGTAGCCATGGTCTACTATTCAGCTGCTGAACAGTGTTCGTCTCAAACATTTGGTGTGTTTTTGCGATTTTTTTGTTGAGCTGTTGGGTTCTAGTTACACACACTCGCGTTTCTGTGGCATTTTGTGTTTCAGCTCGGAAACCCTTCTCTTTAAATTAAACAACTGTTTATTCTAAGATACCCTTTGCTCACTTAGTAGGTGTGTTTGTGTGAATCTGGTGGTGCAAAAGTTGTGTAGCTGTACTGATAGGGCTCACATGAGGAGTGTGTGTATTAACTTGGCAGCTTAGGGTTGTTCTCATAACTCCTGTAGTGTGTGTGTGTCACTGTGTGTTTCTGTGCACACATGTGTGACAGAAAAGTCTATACGTGGGAGTGTGATTTTGTACATGTGTGTGTCAACTTGGCATCATAACAGTGCTCCAGCAGAGCTCTCATGGTATTCTCTTGCATGTGTGTGTGTGTGTGTGTGTGTGCGTGCTCTTGGCATTATGATATTGCCAGAGCTCCCCTGCTGTCTCCCATTATGCTCTGATCCTGTCCCATGGTGCACTGCAGCCATCCAGGGTTCAGTGCTTGTGGGGGACGACGACTGGGAATTATTGGAACTAAACAGGCCAATTTGATTGGCCGCGCTACTCCAGCGAGCGCAATGCGATTGGCCGAGCAGGATTTATGTGGTCAATTTAATGCCATTTCTGTATCAGGGTGAGAGAGAGGGGAGGGGATAGAAAGAGTGAGAGAGGGGAAGGATGAATGGATGAGGAAGGGAGAGATCTCTCTGGGTGGTTTGTACCAGCTTTGATCACTCCACTAGGACTTGACAAGCTGACTGACTGCCATACACACACACACACACACACACACTCACACACACAGACACAGACACACACTCGCACACACAGACACACACTCACACACAGCAAGATAGTTCTGCAGTCAAACAATGCTGCATTCTGTCTGCGTTCTCTGCGTGTGTGTTTGAGAGCATATAGTGCGTGCGTTTGTGTGTGTGTGTGTGTGCTCAGCCAGGCGTTCACAGGAGTGTGTGAAAGGAAGTCTTTGACTGTGTCTGGGGTTGTTTTGTATAGAAGACCCTCCTGCTGCTAGCAGCAGCCTAGTGGTGGCAGATTCCCCTCACCCTCTCTGCCTTCTTTCTTTTTTTAAATATATTTTTTAATTCTTGTTCCTCATCCGTACATTTTATAAACCCTATACTTTAAGTGTGAGCAGTGTTTATACATTTTTCCGGCCACCTTCTTCTGTTAGCTGCTGAATGTTTTTTTCTCTCTCCTTGCCTGTTCATCCATTCACTCAGTCGATTTAATGCTGGACCTTCTGTATCCAACAACATTTGTGTGCATATTATATATACGGTTTACTTGGAACACATAGCAATTACAGCTCGGCCTATTTCAAGAATCAAGAGCCGGAACGTGGGTTGTTTGTGAAGCGGCAAAGAGAAGTTTTTGCAGGCATGTTTTTCTTTGAGGAAAGCAGAGATGAAATCCGATTTAGAAGACGCAAGTGTGGTTTTGAAAAGGCTGTGTCGACAAAGTGCGTCACACCGCTTGCACCATTTGCTATCTCTCCCCCTCTGCAGGGGAAAACCCGGGATGTAACTTAAGAATGCGTCCTTCTGTGTGTGTGTGTATGTGTGTGTTTGTGTGTGTGCATTTGTGTCTTTGAGCGTGTATGTTTACTCGAAAGACGGGCTGAGCTGGAGAAAAGAGGAGAAAGAGCAAGGAGAAGCTAAATGTTCTGAAACTGATTCCCAGCGTCTCCTGCTGTTAGGCCTAATTCCTTCTCGAGTTTCATGTAAAGATCTGGAATTATGAATTTTTCATGGCCTGTGAAACCTAAGGCCTCATTTGGGGCTCTCATTTCCAGGCTTTTTGTTTCAGTTAGTAGTGTGTGTGTGTGTGGGGTGGGTGTTCTGAGAGAACGCAGTTTGTACCCAATCAATGGCCTACTATATAGTTCCCACTGGTCCCATGCAGTCCTGCACTGCAAAAAATGTAAAACCTATTTAGTCTTTTTAACCACAGATTTAGATGTACTCTTACTTCATTATCTTTAAAGTCCCATTATTAAACCACACTGCAAGATAATAACACAATGGAGTATTGCAGTAAATGAGCTGCTTGATCACAATCATAGGAGGGAATTCACATCATCGTGGAACAGCTAGTTCACAGAAGAATCCCAAAATATTATTTTCGACAAGCTAACTGTGAATTCTCTTGTCATTTATTCAGCTATACAGCCGGGAGAAGCAGGGCGTCTTTGATTCCCATAGTAAACAGTTGGACTCGGTGAACTGAAGCCACCGTGTGCCAGGCCACAGATTTTTGTACCGTTGTCCATCGTCTCAATTCCTCTTTCCTGTCATTTGTCCCCGTTTCTCTGTCCTGCTTTCTCTCCTTCCCATCTGCTACACTCTGCTTGCCTCTCTCACTTTTTTGCCCCCTTTTATTATTCTCTTCTTCTGCTCCCGTCTCTCACCACGCTGTCCCTTTTCTCTAGTTAGATTTACACTGCTTAATTAGAGTGTGGCCCAAACAGTGGACATATTGTTGTGCATCTGAACGGGGCCCACAACCAGCTGGAGATGTGTGTTTGCGTGTGTGTTGTGTTTGGTCACAGAAACATGGTGGAAACATATCAGTCACACACACGTCGTTTCAATACAGATAGATGGAAAGAAAAAAGGGAAGGCAAGGAGACAGGTATAGAAATGGAGCTCCACACCATGCCAGCTGCTCTCCATTGAAATCTCACCCCGTATCTCTTTTTTTAAGGCCTTGCTTCTATCCACAGCCGGCAGCTTAGGCTTTTCATGGTCTATATATTCTTTTTATTTGATACCGTAAAACCTCCAGTAAATAGCCCGGGCTGGTTTACTTGCTTCAAAACACAATGTGCAACACACTGCTTATTGAAGACAGGCGATTACCGGAGAAAGTTTTTTTCTTTCCTTTCTGTGTGTGAAGAAACCGACGTCTGCTTCTTCAGCTTTATCCCCCCCTGTGTCTTCCTGTGTCTGTCTCTGACACTTTGTTTGGATTAATGCCAAAGCACCAATCTGCTGCGTCTCCAAGATTCTTTGCTCGTGGCACTCGTATTAATGAAAGGCTGCAAATTTGGTGATGTATGTATCATTGTTGAAGTATATTCAGAGATTGCTGCAGTTTGCTACACCTTTATGAGCCAGGGCACTGCACAGGTGTCCCCCTCTTAAAGACACACAAATGCAAAAACAAACATTTCTAAGTGTGTGTGCGCCGTCCGAAAGAACAATTCCTCGAGTGCAGACACACGACCAGCAGATGGGCGCTTTGGCTGAGTGGTGTGTTTGTGTGAGCAAGAGAGTCTTATTTGTGTCACCATGAATATGTAATTAATCTCCCATTGACAAAAGACGACGTGCCTCAGCAGGGGGTCCACGAGGCTGGGACCCCGGGTCCTTTTGTTTCCACTGAAAGCTTGTTATGGGCATTGTCCTGTTTAGAGAGAGTGAGATAGAAGAAAGACAAGAAAGCAAAGAGGGACACGTTTAAGAGAAGATCTTATAAGGAATGGAGAGAGCGAAATAGAATGAAGTCGGAGAAGAAAAAGAACTAAAAGGGAGTTTTTTTTTCTTCTTTTTTTTTGGTTGAGAATTTGACATTCACGCTCCTTTTTGATTGAAAACAAAGCTGCACTGTAAAAGCCTATTCAACTCCTGGTTGAGGGAGGATTGGGAAGAGGAGGAGGAGGGAGTGAGGGGAGCGAGTGAGCAAACGGGCTGAACGGCGTTTGGAAGCCGCCTGAAGGATTAGTCTTTCTCTTCTTCGTATCTTTCGCCACTACATCCTCTCTTCCTTCCTGTTTTTCCTCTCCAGCTCTCCTTTCTACATCTCCCCTTTTTACTTTAGCCCTTTTTCCTCTCCTTCACTCTTTCTTGCTCCTTCAATCCTCCCTCCCTCCCCTCTAACAGTAACCCCCCCTCCTCTCTTGCTCTCTTCGTGCCAAAACTGTCTGGTAATCTAGTGGTCCATCTGAAAGAATATGCAAAAAACCTGAAACCATAATTACTATAATCACCACTGTAACTTTTTACCTCCTAGGCTTACGTCTACACTCTGCACACATTCGCGCACACACACGCAACCGCACACGCACATGCAACCGCACACAGGTTTTGCCTGTTTTGAAAGAGTACATTGTAATTCTGTAGGATGCCGTGAAAAAGGGGATTTAGCATGTCTTGTTGCCTGTTCTCCTGCTGTAGACATGATGTAATTTACTGTCGTGTACCTTGTGTAGGCTTAGCAAAACAAGGGACTAACACACACACACACACACACACACGCAGACAGGCAAGAATGCACAAAATCGACAGAAACATTCAGTTGGAGTTTCTAGTGTATGATCGGTACAAAGGCACAAACACACTGTGTTGTAGACTTGCTTATGGTACAAGTCCTTTCACTTATTTTGACTCTACACCGGCTGTAATAAGGAACCCGGTATATTTTTCTCCGCGGGTGACAAGATTACGTGTAAGCAGTTTGCTTTGATTCATTTGAGCACAGCATTCTAAGTGGCTAATGAATATGGGCAGTACTTTGCTGAGAAGGCACGTTTGTGTGTCCGTTGTGTGGATGTGTGTGGATGAAATATCACATTGTTATTTTCCAGAATTATCCATGCACACAGCGCTTTTTTTCTCCCCTTGCTACTCCCCCAGAGGAGCACAGGTAGGAAGACACTGTAGGTGGAGAGAAAGCGCAGAGAATAATGACTCTCCACTGTAAAAAAAAAGGAAAAAAATCTTGCTTCCTGAAATCTTTTGTTCTGCGGAGAAAAAAAGCGATTGTTAGGGGTGAAAAAAGCAGGGAATCAGAAGAGCCAGGCAGAGGCAATGCTGAACGAGTGGGAGGGAGATAGATAGTGTGACTTGGATATGGGGACATCAAGCGCGGGAGCGAGATAGGGAAAGACTGCGGGGTTGGTAATTAATCACAGAGAGGGAAGAAATTTGATGAAATACCGCAGTGAAAAAGGGACAGCTGAATAATTTCACTCCACTTTAATTTACAGTCATACAGAAACTTTGGTGTTTGCGTCACCCAGGTTTTGCCACTAGAGGTCAGAGGCAATGGGATACAGACTTGATCTAAATAAACAGATTAGGTCCAGAAGAGCAAGTTGTAAGTGTTTATTGGTCTGTGAACATCAGGAAATACAGATAGATACCGTCGCTGTGAGCTGCAGTGCTGATTTCCAGTAATAATTGTGTGCATGTCATGTGATTGAGAAAAGCATTCAGAAGCCTCTCCTTTCCTTCGACAGGACAAAGGGACAATGTGCCTGCCTGCCCAAGGCGAAGTGCAAAAAACTGAACTGTTGAAACTGTAAAGTCTGGTTTACTTTGCTCAATGAGAGCTACATCCGGACTAAAGACAATAGCTGGCTTGACAAAAAGAACCCCCCAAAAAAAGTTAGCTTTCCTTGGACTGCGAGTCCGTCGACGAACACGTCTGAAGAAAGTTTGGTCTGTGACTGGAAGCTACCAGTTGTGTAGGAGTTTTTTTTTTTTTTGCATGATAAAAAATGGATCAGCCCATTGTCTGTGGGTTTGGTTGCCTTTGTTTCTGTATGAAAAGAGAGAGAGAGTGAATTTATTCATCACTTGTTGCCAAAGTCGGACTGCACAGAATAGATTGTTTTCCTGCAGGTTCTACTTCTACATTACCATGGTGTGCACTTCATACCTTGAGGTTTATTGCATGCTTTTTGAATGTCTTTGTTTGGTGCACAGAGCTTGTTGTGCAGGTTTTTCCTATAGAGAAATCACTTCAATATTGAGAGGAATAAGGAAAGTGCAATATGAATAAAAACATGACCGGTCACTCTGGTATTGGTATCATATTGAAGGGAAATGCAAACAGACTTTGAGCACTTCACTTTTGAGCCCTACTTCATGTGCAGATTCTTCAAAACACAGTATAACAAAACTGACCAGATGGACAGCATAAATAACGAAAAGCATATTTATTTTTGAAATAAATTCAGTTTAGATTAAAAAATAAGACTAAAATGTATATTTTCATTTGCTAATACATCAAGACACTAAAAGCCTTTTATTCAGTGGCCTAAACAATCCAGAGAGTCAACTGTTTGCCACCAACTTTAATAAGCACAGAGTCAGCTGCTGGTGCAGATAATCAGATATTACTTTTGGGGGAAACACTGTTTCCAAAGAGGCTTAAACTAAACGGGGTGATGATGAGGTCAATGGATTAAAGCTTTAAAGTTGTTTTGAATGATTGGGAGATTTAAGATCTTCTCTCCACCAACCTCTGAGTGAAAGTCATGTTTTATTATGGGCGCTTCATTGTGACTCAGCAGTGCAGCTATTAAAGTACAGACCCACTGCCTTGTTTCGTGCATTTTCAGATAGGCTACGCTTTGTTTTCATTGATTCTCTCCCACACAAACTGTGTGTGTGTGTTCAAGTACAAATGACTTGTGTGTGCTAACTTGTTAGCTGTGCTCTTCTGATCTGAGCCCTCTGGCCCTCCGGGCTGTATTGTCTCACAACATTTATCAATGTTTATTGAAAATAAACCTTTGGATTGAGCCAAAAAAAAAATCTCTCTCTTTCAATCTTACTCCCGCTGCTTGGCATGTTTTAAATCCCCATCCTCAAGGATTTCTGTAAGGCTACCGTAGTAGTTTTCCACTGCTTTTTTTCATTTGTTTTTTTGCGCTTAAAGTTAATTGTAGCTCATTATGCAGTTTCTTGGAGGAGATCAGTAGAATTGTACAGTGTTTTTCATAATGCAGCCCTCTAAGTGCCACTTTGATGCTTATATTTTGGTGACCATTTATGCTCAAAAAGGACACAAGCTTTGTGTGATTCTAAAGATGAACATGGCGAAATGAAGGGATGACATAAGGACACTAGTTTGTTCCTCGCGAATAATTAACATCTTAACAATTTTCCTTTGATATTCTTGTGTAAACTACAGTTCTCTTGAGGTGTCCCATCATTATCTGTGTTTTTGGGAAAGATGGAGATTGCTGCTCCCTGCTGTGATCTGACAGCTGATGAAATCTAGATGCAATTCAATATGGAAGTTTCACACACACATGCTTGATCTGAGAGGTTTCGCAATGACATGTCATGAAACGTTAAACAAAGGAGGAAATAAATTGGCCACATATGTACGAAACAGACATTTTCCTCTTTCAAATGTTGTCTGTACACTGTGTTTATAATTCTTCATTCTTTAGTAAGTAACATGAGTAAAAACAAGACACAATTCCTGGTCTTTTACCCAATGAATTTACAGTGGTACTTTGATGTTGTAAACAACTTAGTCATAATGAGGAGCACTATTTTATTCTGCAGCAGCACTGCTTTTAATCAGAAGGGGGTTAGACATATTGTTTTCCCAGCATCATTTAGCTCTAATGAATGCATTTCTTGTTACAACATCAGAAAGCTCTTTATCTTGCAGATGTTAAACTAACTTGTATGTCTTTAGAAAACAAGTTGATAATAAAACAAGTATGAAGAGCCTTTTTCTAAACAAATGATTGCTGGTTTTGGATGATGTAGTTCTGGAGTCACTTTCCCTAATGACGGAAGTGAACGCCCACTGCAGATGATTAAATCCAAAATAAAAGTAGTGTGGCACATTTTATGGAGAAATATAATTGACTTAATTTCATTATGGTGATGATTTTATGAAGATAATCTTTTCCACCACTTAAAGGCAGAGTTGGTGATATTTTAAAACCAGCAAGAGTACGATGGATAAAAAAATCCTGCCCAGTGTTGCCAACTCTTTTCCAGCTCCATAAGTTGCTAAATCTAGCAAGAAAGTCGCCAAGTCTGCAACACTGACAGCCCGTCCCTTCGAAGCCATTCCCCGAAAATGATTTCATTATCATCATGAATGTAAACAACAAACGTGGATATTGTTGGTACTCACAGCTGTTGAACTAGCAGCTTGTGGAACACTCGGGTAACAACCAATGAGAGTAGGGACAGAATACGTGAAGGTAGACCGTTTTAACAAATGTTTCAAAAAATGTTTTTGAAGAAGACCAACACACACCTTTAAGCACTTTGAGTCTTCACATGTCAAATTGAAAAATGGTGTGTTTTGTATTAGGACAATTTTGTCTTGAGGAATTGTTTTTTGTTTGTGGGTGCGAGCTCTTGAGTCTTATTGCAATTTTTTGGGGCCTTTGTTTCATTCTCAGCTCACAACAAAGCCCCAGCTGAGCTGTCTCTTCACAGACATAATAGAAACGATCTCTTCCTGATAGTCCCAGCAGTGAGGGAAGTTCATTTTACACAACTTGCAGAGCCCATGATTTAATGAAGTGCAGCAAAAGATCACAATGAACCACAGGTGTTTTCATATCTGCGGATGTAATCCAGCACCTTTCAGAGGGTTTTAGACTCAACTGTTCACCTCCACCAGATATTCTTGCTTTTTTTTGTTGTTCTTTTTATTTATTTTTGTTGCCATCATCATCACCTCCCCGAGGCACAGCTGGTGTAGTGGTGCAGTAACGGTTTTCAGCACACAAACTGGCTCACTGTCCAATGACATGTGGCTCAATTGGCCTGCCAATACCGGGACAACACACACACACACACACACACACACACACACACACACACACACACACACACACACACACACACACACACACACACACAGTATACTAAGGGACAAGTGTCTCTGCCCTGTTGAACACTAGCATACAAGGGGGTTTCCAGACATGGCAGCCAACACACACACACACACAAACTCACTCACACACAAACACACACATAATGGCACTGGATGGTTAGTTTGGCAATTAAAGTAGGCGTGTGGACAGACACTGTGTCTCCATATGCAGTAGCTGTTGTGCCCTTGGCAGGTTTGGTATATCCTGTCACCCTCTAGACCATGACTGATATTTTAGCAGTTGGGAGTTTCAGAAGGGCGGGCAAAGCCACCTGTACTGTTGTAGCAATTCCTTACATTGAAAGTTGAATGCCTGTTTTGGGATTGTGGTTGTCATAATATGGTGATATAGCTTCAATGTTGTCTTTTCCTGGGCTTACAGTACGTCATCTGATTTTATGAATAGCACAGAAGACATCATACAACAGTTTTCACAGGCCGAGTATTGTACTCCTTGTGAAAAGTCAACTGAACCTTGTGTACAAATTGGTGAAATGCTCCTTTTTAAAGGTTTTGTCTATTCTTAAAACATCAAAAGTCATCAGAAATTCTTTTTGGATTCTTGGGGGTAAATTGAGTCATGTTCCAGTTGTTCCATTTGAGAGTAAAAATATATTTAGATAAATACAGAAGTTATAAGAACAATAGAAATAAGAAATTATGTCAAAATGTGTACTACAATATTGCACTACAATATAACAACAATACATATATATATATATATATTTAAGAAAGATATACAAATATGTCTACTAAAATATATAACAGTAGTATAAGAAAAAATTGGATCTATGATTAAGTGTTAAAATACAGGACTAGTATAAATAACATTACATTACTGGAAATGTACAGTATTAATGCCAAAGTAAATCAGAGTATTGGACAGTTCAATTATTGCACATGTTATAAAGTTATTGTACAGTTAAGTCAGAATTGTTCAGTTTATATATAATAAGTAAATGGTGGTGTTATAGCTGCTGATAGGGGTTAAACAAATCCAAGGGCCAGTCTATTGACTCAGTGTCTGGCACTCGGAAAAAGGAGACTAATGAGACATTTGGTCCAAAATATTTTGATGTTTGAATTTGTCTGCAAGTTAAGACACCTATCCTGTTTTGGATCATAATGGTGATGTTAACATGAGATTTAGAGCGACCAAGCCATTTACCTCAATGCTTAGTTGGGGGAAAAAGAAGGTAAACGGTGTTGCCATGGGCTTGTTAAAGTACCCATCCTTTTTAGGGATTCATAATCAACCTTGGCATCTCACCAGCATACTATAGAGCACTACATCAGACCTGGACATCTACCTCAAATAGATTGGTTGCAACTGTTAACAGCTGCACACAATTTCAATTGTTGCCTACTTGTTGAAATGTGCTTCATGGCTTGTCCTCTGTGGCAAGTAGCCATCTGAGATCTATGAATTTAACATTTTGAGCCAGTGACATCATGTGTATGGGGTTACTTTTTTCTGTGAGCAGATGAATGAGCGAGAGACTTGTGTCAAAGCAGGGTTATTTCACCACATCAGAAGAACAGGAAATACATGTCTGTGAGCCCCCCTTCGCTTTCTCCTCATCTCTGTGCTCATCTCTGTTTCTCTTTTACACGGTCTCCTCTTCAATCCCTCTCATCTTTCTCTAGTTTGGGCCGGGTTTCTTCCCTTCTCTCCTTCATTTCTTTCTTCCTGTTTTCCTTCCTTCCCTCCTTCCTTCCTGGGGGAAAGGGAGATTTAAACTTGAAACAAAAGACACAAGGAGGGAAACTTTGCAGAAACATTTGAAGTGTTTTTCCCCTTCTCTGATCTGAGAAATGTCATCCACACCCAAGGAACAGTTTCAAAAGAAGCAGAAAGTAGCTGACTAAAGCCAGACAATGCCCACGGCTCTCTCTAGCTCCTCCAAATCCTTGTATTGTTGCTGTGGTTATTTGTGTTGCCTCTTCCTCTGGGCCCCTCCAGGGTTTTTGTTTATCTCCGCTCAGTGCTGAGGTCTTGTCAGAAAATGAGCGCAGGGCTGCTGTTTTGGCCCCAGGTCAAGTCGTAACTCACAAAAGTTTATGTTGTAGTTTGAAAATGAACCGAAACTCACAGCTAATGACAAACTTGTCAGTTAGTTCTGTGTTCAAATTTTGTGTGTGTGTCCCCCGGATTTGTAGAAGCATCTGCACTGTTTTGCTGTGTTCATTCAGGAGTGGGGAGCTGCAGGAGGGAGAACATTGCCAACCATGAAATGGAAACATTACCTGCTGAACAGACAGCAAGTCACTCATCTTGAGTATCCTGAAATCACTTCTAGTTAGAGAACCATGAATATAAAGCCTCTTGCAGGCCGTTATGGATGTCATCCTTGCATGGCACCAGCTTACGATGTATTAACCATGACATACTGAAAATACTCCACGCCATATTGCCTTTTTATGGAGGCGATCCTAAATAGGAATTTGATTGTTAAATTTATTTTCTGTAAATGAGCCAAAGAGAGTGACTGAGCACGGCATTAAGTTTTAAGTGTTCGAGAGCAAATGTGTCACTTCTCGTTTAATCTCTGGCTGAAAGGCACCTATGTAGCGGGATTCAATAAGGAGCAGTCCTCCTCACTGTGCTGCTGTACAGTTTAAGTCCTTTAAGCTTTTAGTTCCATCACTTTTGGTCTTTAGAGCAGAAGAGGAGAGGTGTGTCAGATGAATTATTTACAGAGCACGGAGTTAAGATAACAAAATGCTTCAGGGTTTCAGACAGACTGGTGCCATACGGGTTATACAGACGTTGCAGCGACCTGTGCATTCGAGATCTTAGGTGAGGGAAATAGCAAAGTCCTGATATCTTGAATTATACCCTAAAGGGCCTATTCATTAAACAACAAAAGATATTTTATTAAGCCACATCGAACCATGTAAAGAGTTTTCATCCCACAATGAGTAATCATTTCAGTAAAATATGCGTCTCTTAGATTTCTGCTTTCACCTTAAGGCGATCGTGGTGGGCAGAATTTCGACTGTGGCACTCACACAACAGAACATTTACAAAACAAGGTCTATGGATTATCTAGAGCAATTAGGGTATTGAACTTTGCGAAGAGATGCTTCTATTGGATTTTCTAAATATATTCTTTCTAACGAAAATGTGTTGCATTGCAGACATTTCATGGACAGATGCTGCAGTTGTAGTCTTAGTCCTAGCACTGCAGACGTCACAATGGTTGCAGAAGTTTTTCCTCAAGGAAATGCCACAGAGCTTCAATAGTATCGGGTCGATAGGATGGCTAATGAAAAACAAGGTAACCACTTTAAAGTTGAGACGCCTTTTGAACTTCAGTCTTTTTTAAAGTGGTATTTCAGGTGAGGGTTCCCCTACTTTGTCTCCAGTCGATATCTAAACAAGACCCTCTAATCTGTGGAAACAAAACCAATTGTATTCAGGTTTTTCCAGACCAAGTGTTGCAACCAATTTGCCTGTAGAAAATCAATCAAGGCAGATTTACCGTTTGCCCCATGTTGGGTACATACAATTGTTTAACACACACACACACACACGCGCGCACAAATGTCTCGGAGGTCTGCTTAAGTAGACATTTAATCATCGAGGACCTTTTGCTGCTGGCTGCTTCATTGAGTGGATCAGGCACACATATACACACATCTTGGTGTTGTACACACACACACACACACACACACACTGTCGCGTGGCAGTGTATTGATTTTCAGTGTTGATCTTGTGCTGTTGGTTAAACAAGACAGTAATAATGGAGCAACATTGTTTAGTCTGCTTATTAAACTGTGACTGACCGACATTGATTGCTGTCTTCTGTTTTGTGAATGCGTGTATATATAATATATGTGTGCGACTTTGACTTTGGGGGATGAGTGTAGGTGTGGGTGTCTAGGTGTGTGTGTGTTTGTAGCTAGCCTTGAGAAAGAGGAGGAGTAACTATGGCAGGCAGGAAAGACTGAGCTTCTTTCACTACCTGCAGAACATATGGAGAAAGGAAAGAGTGCAGAAGACAGCGAGAGCGAAAGACAGAATTAGTGAGAGGTAACTAGTCACTGAGGTGTTTGACAACACTGTCAAGAGGCAGAACTTAGTGAGACGGACACCAGATGAGAGAGAATGAGGACTAGAGGGTTGCTAAAACAGGGTGGGAGAGGGAAGGGAGGAGCAGATGAAAAGAAAGGAAAACGCAGGAGGTAAGGGGGAGAAGCCGCACGCTACATTTCAAGGCCTTTCTCAACTTCAGGAGCACTATTTTAGTCACATTTCATATCTGCACGTCTTACACAGATCTATAAAAATCGCTGCTGCATCACTCATATATCTGATTCCTAAAATAGTGCTGTTTTATGTCCTAGAGCTACAGCTGGAGTGAAATGTGGCCCTGATCTATATATTTCACAAGTAATTGGTCCGGAGCTATTTCTCAAATATCAAACAGATTGAGCATTTATTGAATAAATATCACGTTTTCCTTTTTTTTCTTTTTCGTCCCATATCAACCCAGAGGCAAATCTTATCCAGACAGAAAAACATGAACTCTAGATTTGAGGTTCTAATGAACAAATTAAATGATTTTACTTCCTGTCATGAATGGTGCTGAAGTGTTTCAATACATCTTCAAAATGGTTAACATATGACTTAAGTATAAACTGCATTCAGGTGCATTCATGAAGTGCTATCATGTGTGCTCCAACATAATTAATTGAGCGCTGTGCATTTCCAGTCATAACAAGCTGTTTTGATATTACGCAAGGTTATGGCTAAAGCCCTTCAAGCACCCATGAATTATTCATGATAACTTGATATTGAAATTGGTCATTTGTTTCCGTGCCAAAGCACTGTGAAAGGAGAAGTACAGAATGCTTTAGCACCCAATAAGCATCAATATGTTTTGAATTGACACTGGGAGCATCTAATATTAGGTACGTTTCATGGTAATGAACAGACACTCTGAAGCACCTCGGACACTTCAGCGCTCCTCACATCTCCGGCTCAGCGGTTGAATTGGTTTCTCTGAGAGGGAGATGCTTGGTCTGCATTTTCTGGTCTATCGTTAAAGCTCTTCCTGTTAGCACACACACACACGCACGGTTGCAGGCACATGCAGTAATGTCCGCCGCAAGCCTACACACACTTTGGTATGCATATACATGAGCAGACACACATTCACAGCATAGCGACTCTGCTTGTTCTCATTTCCTATGAATTTTGGATATAGGGCAATGTGATTGTCTTTTAAATGGAAATAAGTGGCTTATAGCTTTTTCCAAAAATATGAACAAACTCAAAAGAGCTGTCTGTTTGAATTCAATGGTTGCGTTTATTTGAAATATTGGAAATGAATGCTCCTCGAAAGAAAAGAATATATTGTTATAGCTATACTTTGGCGGTTCAGTGCAATTTCAGTTTTTAAATCATAAAAGGGGCTCAGCGTGAAAATGTGCCGCTGATGCAAACAACATTGCTCGGAGCCGTTTCTTGTACATCTTGAGCTGTTTGGGAGGCTGCTCCATTTTCCTTCTTTCTCACTAGCTCATTCTCTTGTCCTGTCCTCACTTCCTTTCTTTATTTCCACCGTTTCAGCGTTTTCCCTCCTCCAGCCGCGAAAGGCCAGAGGCACCGTCCCCAGGGGGGCAGTGGGGATGTTTGTGTGTGAGATAGTTCAAGATATTGTGAATATGCAGAAGTGTCTGAGAGAGAAAGATAGCGAGAGTCTGAGAAAGGGATTGTGTGTCCCCTTGTGTTGGTTTGTGTGCACCACCGTTCCTCAGGCTCTCTAATTGGGACACGGGTTCCGTCTGTGCTGTGCACCAACCATTTTGATGTAAGTCCCACATGAGCATCGCTGTAAATCTTGATAATGGTATTAAGCTTGTTGAGCCGGTCTGGGACTTTAGCCTGCAGTGTGCGCATGCAGACACGCGCGTGCCGTGCACACACACACACGCACACACACACACGAGCACAGAGTGGCTTGGGCACTGCCTATTAATGTTGGGAGGACCCTCATGCTCATATACTGTACACTGTAGTCCAAACTCTGCCCATTACCGTTGCACAGACGGACCTTTGTGGCACTTACGACAGCTGACTACCTGCTATAAATGTATTTCAGAGAGCCATGGGGATATATATATACATACATACACATGCATACTGCACTTCCAGAAATGCAACATTGAGCTCAGTCCAAAGTTAACGGCTTCATGCAAAATCAAAGTGCTGAATGTGTAATACATCAGCACATTGCAGACATATTTGGGGTAGGAGAAAGTACTTCAGCAGCAGCAGCTAATTAAAATGCACATCTAAATGATGTGACGGTCAGATAAAAAGTGAAACAGCACTCTATGCTATAGAGGCGGTTAGACGTGTTCTTTTGTTGAAAGTGTCACAGCAATAGGTATCGTCCTGTCAGCATATGCAGTGGGCGACGGAGCGAAATTACGGCATGTCTTGATTGGTTTGAGCAGCTGTATTTGTACAGTGAAGGTACTGAGAAAGTTACGCCACCTCAGCAGGTTCCAGACATATTGAGGCTAGTGGGAGACATCATTTTATTTGAAGCCTCTGCCTTCCAACTCGGTGGTTTTGTAGTTTTTTGGAGACAATTGATCCAAAACAGCATGATAGCTGTAACTATTATCAGTGCAAATGAAAGTGGAGAAGTGTCCTGCGCTGTTTTACAAAACCCATAAAGAAGTGACTTGAAATGAAGGTGAACCAAGTTCATCTGCATTGAAGAGGAGTCGCATTATACCATCCAGCTGGCTGACTCTGTCGCTTGTTTTTGCCTTTCATGAACACATACACCACTGGCTTGTCGAGTCATTACAGCATTAAGTCAAACTGTCTGAATTAAGCTCATTTCAAGACATTTGAAGTCAAATTGCATTAAAGCACTGGAAGGCGATTTGGCTGGTGCATCTCTTTGATGTAATGCAAATGTATCCGTCACTTATACTTTTTAAGGCAGTGAAATTACCTCACAGCAAGCGCCTTAATCTGTTTATTTGTTTTGTTTGTGTTGTTGATTTGAAACAAGTCATGTCATGACAGGAGGATTTTCTTTTTTTTCTGACTCCAGGGAAATTATCTACCAACATAGCAACATCATTTGGTTTGGTATTGTAAGATGCACATCATAAGTCTGTATAAAATCATGTGAAAAAAAACAAAATGCGGTGCATTTCAAATGACATGAAGGCTGTTTTGAAACTATGTAAGCAGTGTGTCCTCCATACTCCCTGCAAATGCAAATGTTGTTCCAGCCAAGTGCTGTAAAAGCTAATGAGAGTAATGGGGTCCAGTGTACTCAGTGATGGGCTCAACATAAAGGGAATATGTGGGGGTAAGACGTACTGTAATATATGGGAAAAGATGCCTGCAGCTGTTCGTGCTGGCTCCGGCTCAGTTTATGTCTCCATCTCTCAGAACAGACGGAAAATATTATGATGCTGATGGTGAGGGAGAGGGAAAAGAGTGAAACACGCAGACGACAAGAGGATGAATAAGAAAAGTAGTCACAACAGATAGAAGAAAAACAGCATGAAGGTTAAGGTCCCTTCGCAGTCCGTTAGATGTTTTAAGAGACTTTTCAAGAAGTCATAATTTGACATAACTGTCAAACAACTTTCCTCTTATCATTGACATAAGCACTGGGTGCAAAAAAGCGCTGCGCTATATATATCTATATATATATCTATATATGTATATATAGATATATATAATATTAAGGACATGGGATTTTCATTACAGCATCTGGAAAACATAGCAGTAATAATGTCTTATTAGTGTCAACAACCACATTACTCTGCAAAATGCAGAATGAGTCTTCAAATCACAACTTGAGTTGAGAGGGCAAGAAAAAACATTTAAGCAGACTTGCAATTTACACATGCAGATAAATACACACATGCTCACAGCTTCTTCCAATTCCCTATAATCCCTCTCCTTAACAAATTGTCTGAGAGTTTAGAGTTTGTTAGGGGAAACAAGAGGGAATTTAATCGGCGTGACACCAGCAGGGGAATCTAATAAGGGAGACACCAGTGGGGCTTGTTTAACGATTTTTTCGTTTTGCCTTTTTCAATTAGGGTACCTTGCTGTGATCTCTGCTGAGTCTGTCGCTCATTTTTTGTGTAGCTTTCTCTCTCTCTCTCCCTCTAAATCAATGTCTCTGTCTGTCTACCTGTCTGCTGCTCTCTCACACTCTCTGTTGGGCAGTTTGCCTTCTGGTTGTTGAGGTTCCTCCCTCTATCACTGCAGCAAACACACAAGAAACTGAGATTTAAATGTGCTAATGTTGTTCTAAACATGGCTTTTCTTCAATGATCAAGGTGATGCTGTACGCAGGGGGAATAAAACTGAAACAGCAGACGACTGCAGCTGTAGCTAACGGCACCATTCTTTATGTCTTACTCACAATAAGAATATTGATAGAAACTGGTTAGATTTGGCTCTGCTGTTTGATGAAGCTCTCACAGAAGGATCTGAGCAGGGACCAGATCCTGCTGGGATCTCATCCTCTAATAAACATAGATGGACATGAGCTTTTCCTTAAAATCAACCATATCAAGAAGCTTATAACATAAGCGGGCTAATGGAAGGCAGCAGTAATAATGAGAGGTGTCAAGTTATAATGGCCGTGCTGTACAGCTTTGTTGATATGATTGGACGTACTAGTCAGCTGGCAACCACGCAGCTGGTAAATGAGCCGGTGATTGTGAAGCATGAGAAGTCAACTAATGGCAATCAGCTAATGCAAGTGTCAATTCAATACCGCCTGAACTAGCGCTACAATCAATTTCTCTACACTGTGGTCGAAGGGTGGATGGAGGAAGGGTTGTTAGCTGCTCTTAGATCATTTGTTTTACCACACAGATCTACAGGTACTCAAACACATCATGTGTTAAAAGTAATTAAGCCACTTGGCTAATAATGGTGACGACATGGATGAAAATAAATGAAATGATTTTTGCTTGAGGGCTTGTCTGACCTTCTGACGGTCACATTACTTCTGACCCATTAGCTACAGTCGCTGGTACTGCTGCTCTGATCCACCCTAGCAACATGCCCCCCCCCCCTCCCCCTCCTCTGTCACTTTCTCTCTCCCTCTCTCTCCATATGTACCTCATGTCCCGAAGATGTGTCATACCTCCACGTCTGGACTGTCGGAGACGTTTACATCTTCATTATTACCGCGGGTGACAAGGCATTCCGTTACCCCGGGTGACAGGGCATTCCGTTCCCCCCGGTGACAGGACATTCTATTGCCCACAGTGACAGGCTGGGGATCATCAGGCTTCAAGCAGGAGCACAGAGCTGCTGCGGCATGTGCAGAGAAGAGACATGGGCATGCCAGGGGTGTCTCTCCGTGTGTTTGTGTGCGATAACGCGTGTATGCTGGTGGATAAGCGGGTGTGAGTGTGTGATTTTTTTGCGACTGTGTTAAATTGCGACTGCCAGAGGCCCTTATTTGTGTACAGTACGATGATTCCATGTGGGAAAAAAAGGCAAAGGGAAAAGTTTGGTGGGAAGAATAAAGATTAGAATCAGAAGGGTAGAAATGAATGCAATGTTTGTTTGTGAATGTGTGTGTGTGTGTGTTCCTAGAGAAATGAGGAGTAAAGGGCGATGGGGAAGGGTAGCTCGAGGAAACAAAGTAGAAGAGTAGCGAAGGGTGAAGGAGGATGCACTTCACTGTGGAGAGCAGCTCCGCATGACTGTGCACTGCAACCAAATCTCAAACCGTTCCCGTAATTTATTCACTACACCCGCAGTTTTTATCTTAAGATAAAAAGCCGGTCAAGTATATGTATAGTAGCTAACCATGTAAACTCGGCCTTACGCTTATAAGCTTATAATGGAGAGTTGAACCTGAGTAAATAGAGAGAAAGATGCAGAAACAGGGTGAAATATCTAGCATTGTAATCCTTATAATAATAATAATAACTGCTGGTAGAGGTGTTTGAGTGAGTGAGCTGTGAAGTTTGCAGACAGTTGTGCACTCTTGGCAGGCTCACAGTGGGAGGGCGGCTCCTGGATCCTTGGACCCCAGGACTCATGCATGCACAAACACATACGTCATTTCCATCCCTCTGCCCTTAACTTAAGCTACACTCACACTCCATCCCGAACGTCAACACAGAAGTCACTTCCCTTCACTACTTTTTTTTTTAATTATCATAATCAACCCTGAGTAGATTTGATTATGTAGAGAACACATTGGTTAGAGTTGCACTCTTCCTTTGTGTTACACTCTCCCTGCATGTCTGTCTGCCTGAAGCTAGCACAGCTTGTTCCGTTACTATTCGCCGACCACATATGCTGTCGCCTACATGGGACGTGGCCTGAAAAATTTTATGACCCTCAGTCATTATAGATGTGATATTTAAAAAATCTGATCTCCTAAATGTAAAGTAGCGAGACCACATTGCTAGACATCTGCCGCAGGCTATATTGTGTGTCTCCTGTGGCTGTTTTTATTTAAATCCGTGTCCATATTTTTGAAACCACGGGCCACATTCTTTTTTTTCTCACTCTTGCCATGTACGGTATGTATCATTACTCACAATATGTGTGCAACATGTGCCTCGGCTGAATCCAGTTCATAGAAGATTCTGAGAAGAGAGCACAACACCTTCACACCGTGTTTGA
This sequence comes from Pholis gunnellus, assembly GCF_910591455.1. Taxonomy (NCBI): domain Eukaryota; kingdom Metazoa; phylum Chordata; class Actinopteri; order Perciformes; family Pholidae; genus Pholis; species Pholis gunnellus. The sequence goes on along the minus strand of NC_136532.1, from coordinate 10,534,150 downwards.
ATGTATAGTCATTTTGATTCACAGTACAAATTCAGAGCTGGCAAAAATATGTTTTCAACCATTAATGTTCACCTAGTAGGATGACAAAAGTGTCACCAAGTTCACCAAGCTGCATTTCACAAAATGTGTATGAAGGCATATGTTGTGTGATTTGAAAAATGGAAAGAGAGAAACTACCACTGACAGGGAGACCAAGGCAGACGGTGAGGTAGACAGGCATCAGTGAGTTAGAAAGACAGACAGAAAGACACGCAAAGAGAAACCTCTCATTGCGTTCCATATTTTCACTTGAAGAGGAAAGCATCATAAACTAGAAACCATTAGCAGCCATTAGGCTGGTGTCAGTCAGCAGCGCAATAACAGCGCGGCAGTTAGCAGGCAAATGGTCCACACAACTTAGGCTGCATGGATGGAAGGAACTCAACTCTCTGCTGTCTGGACTGTAAATGCCCCAACAACGTCTATTAGCTTTCCACTGTTACATGCAGGAACACACACAGACATTCACACAGTTTCTATCTCTTGATCCTCTGTTAGTCCTTCTCTCGTATTCACATTTATAATTCTGTACCTGTGAGGACATTCAACAAAACCTCAACTTAATCTTATCTTTAAGCCATTGCCCTAACCCACTCTTAAAAACAGATGGAGAATTTTCCATATCTCTAGAGAATGTCTATACCAATAAGACGCTTTTACCAGAACACACCCAAACATAACACACACACACACACACATACACAGAGGCTTGGTTTGAGACACTCCAGAACTCTTTCGTTTGGCTAATTTGTTTCCTGGGTATATGTCATATATTCAGCAGCGGGGAAAGGGGTATCGGCTTACAGGAGACACGGTCACAGATGCTTAAACACGCACACACACACACAATCCCCTAACTGGTTAGAATTACTGGGTTTGGAAATAGAGTTCCTATGTGTTCCTAGCATTTAGTTTTAAGCATAGCCTCTGCTTGTAATTTATTTTCCACATAGAACAAAAGCTCCTATTCATTTGTGTGCCTGAAATGGATTCTTTTGGAAATTGACACTTCATCTGAGAGGGGAATAATTTTGGCGGTATTAATCAATCTGACGGGTCTCCCTCTCTAGCTTACTTTCACCCGCTGTCGTGCTGCGTCTGCTCCCCAAAAAGTTTGGTTGGAACAGTCAATCTGCCGAGTCGGCCCTTCCTCCGTCTGCGTCTTTTCTTTCTCGCCGCCCTGCTCCTTTTCCGTCTCCCCCTTCCTCGCCTTCCCTCCATGTAAAGGAAACAGTTTAGGGAACAGTTAGTCAATCGGACCACTCCGTCCCGCAGAGGGAGTGCAGAATAACGAGCACTGCCGGTGGATAATGGCCATGATTTAGCTCCCCAGTCAAAAGGTTACACTGCTCTTGCTCCAGGATGAATGGACGTAATAAGATACCCCTCGGATAAGTAAGTCTCACATGAACTGCAGGACTGTAGAACCCCAAAAGCCTACTTGTAGCAGTTATTTTTCAGTTTTAAAGGGGAAGCTAAGTTCTTTCCGGTAAGGAATATGTTTTATTGAAAGAAATACAGTTATTGAGAGATAGTACAAGGTGCAAAGAGAGGGTGATGGATGCAGAAATTAAAGGAGAAATCACAAGTGCTATTCCCATTATCTCGACTGCACGTAGAAGGAGGCAGGGAACCATTGGCCTGATGTAATGTTCTCCCTGGGAAGCATAGAGGAGGAAAGAGGGTTGATTTCGATCTCACAGCTGCTGTTAAAAATTCTGCGCATGAAGCCAGATCTTCATTCAGTCAGTGACTATGGCAGTCAGTAAATCTAACAGTTGGATGTTGTTAGAAATGTCTGTGATACGAGACATCCCGACACCCACCCACAGACACAAATATACAAACACACTATGTCAATTAAATAATAAGGAGCAACAGTAATCAAGGATTTATTCCATGTAACCCACAAGCTCTTCGCTACATTTCACGCTTGCAAGTTTGTTGTCCGCATATTGGTTTGATTAGTTGTTTGTGTGTGTTCCTGCCTGTGCACGTTAGTGTGTGCAAGTTGACATGTTGTGTGTTTGCGTAGCTGTTGACATGTGGGAGTGATTACATGTATATTTCCAGTGAATAAGTGCTGGAGTTAGTTATTTGAAACACATGATTTCTTTGTTCCTCTGCTGGCTACTGTGGAAGCTGAGAGGGTGGTATACACCCACACGCACAAACACTGAGGCAGGGTGGTAACTATACTGAGTCAACACTAATTAATGCCATATTGTATGTTATCAAGCCAACTTTTTTCCATTCTGTTATTCTATTTTTCTTTCCTCCAGTGGCTTTGTGCCATGTAAAGAAATCTGCTTCTCACTAGATCATATTTTTGTCACTGATGCTTAGAAAAATATAGAAAATGTGACACCAGACTAACAGGTCCGTCTAAAGCTAACAGCTTTCTCATATGTTTAATTGATTGGTTGTCTGTGATCCATTGACTCCTCTCTATATTCTTTTAAATCACACACAGCTACATACAAAACAATAAAAACAATTTTTTTTTAAGAATTGTCGAACAGAACTGAAACATTCAGCACTTTACTTTGCACGGCTACTTGGTGAACTACTGTAGCTTGCAAGTGAACTGCTAACACACTAGCCAGCCAGGACATTACATTTTCCATTTTCTCTTCATTTGCTTTGGATTTTACATTGCTTCATTCTTTTTTATTTATTTATTGAAAAAAAGCTCTCAGAGCTCACAAGCTGCTCGCTAGCAGTCAGTCGGAGACTTCAGTTTAAATATGTTTCTGTACTATATTCTAGTGTCTCGTAACTGTCTGCGAACCATTCCTTTTTTGTGGAGCAGTTTATACTCTGACACAGGAGGGTTGTATAAAAGAAGGTGGTCCAACTCAGCGATCAGGCTGCACTACGATAGCTGCCTCCATTTTTGACTTGCCGTCTCTCCATTCCCTCAGAGGTCAGCACCGGCAAGACGGCTTTCTTTTGGCCAACATCACGGACTCAAAGTTGAACTCTACACAAAACTAAATCTGCACAAATGTACTTCCCTGTCACCAGCAATTGGAATGAATTGATTTTGCTGCAAAATGCAAAAAAAAAGAAGTAAATGCTGGGTTGACCTGCTGGGCCCTGTCTTCCTCTCTCCTCCACCTCTGTCATTAGCACTAAGTCTTTTTTCATTGCTTTATCTCACATTTGATTATCTCCGTACCTTTGTGTGAATCTGTATTCCATCTTAATTGGTATCTGTGTGTTTGCATGCGTAGGTGGATAACCATCTGCCCCGTTTGTCAGTCATTGTCAATACTATTACAGGACTTGTCCTTGTTTATCTGGCAAGAATACGTGTGTGAGAGACAGAGACAGAAGGAGGGGTGGTTAACATTCAAATGGTACATTCACACGGTACTGAACCAATTAGTCGGACTCTCTGTCTTTCCTTCATTCTTGCTTTGGCATTTATCTTCTACAATTCTACAATTTTCCCTCCCGCCCCTCCATTGGAAGAGACATTCATCCTCTTCCTTTCTTTCTTTTGACAGACTTAAATAGTCACAATTAAAAAAAATAAAATAAATGAAAACTGCTCATGAAATGACTCATAGCACAGGGGAGACAAGTGGTACCTTATGAAGAACAAAAGCTCCTCTGACTCTGCGGTTGACCAGCACTTGTCGAAACTACTTCCTCTGTAGTTTTTTTGGACTCTGTGAAGCTCACCTTTACTCTCTGAAGCCTCTTAATTCTGCTCTCTAGTCTCATTCTATATACATAATGTTTTCACAAATAATTCAACGTTTAGAGTGCTCTTTTCCGACCTGACCCAGAGCCCGGGACAACTGACCCGGTGTCCCTCCCTATGTCGGCGGCCCTGCAGACAGGTGTTTGTGCATGTGTGTGCATGCTAAAATGACATTGTCACAGCAGCGTCTGGTTTAGCAATAGGATGTAGGTCAAAGCAAACAATGTGTGAGAGCGTGTTTGTGTTCCTTTTTTCAATTTTTCTTTTTTACTTGGGAGTATTTATGCATCCACACGTACTGTACGGTATGTGACCGTATTGTGTTATTTATCACTAAACACAAGTTGGCTCTCTAGATATTTGGCAGGTGTTCAAAGTCAGCAGCCCTAAAATTTGGCTTTCAGCATGCACCGTGAACATTCACACACACGCACATCCACCCCCAACACACACACACACACAGTATTTCCAGTGTACATCCGCCTCATCAGCTATTACTACATCTCTGACATCCAGCTGGCCCCAGTTGGATGATTGACACGTGAGACAGACAATTATAAAAGGTAGGGAAATGAACTTAACATGTAGCAGCGGGATGCTCGTGTTGGTTTATGAATAAAACATTAGAAAACTGGCTTATGGTGTGATTTAGATTCTGTTGCACGTTTGTTTGTTGCTGCATGTTGATGGTTGACTGACAATATTGGGGGAAAGTGTCAGGTAATGGTTGGCGTGTGTGTGTGTGTGTGTGTGTCTTTACAGAAAATGCCAGACAGTGACACAGGGCAAAAATCAATGCCAAAGTGTCACAATAAATCTACTTACAAAGTTCCTCTGAGGACTCCTCGTAGAGTTTTTCTGAATTTTCCGACAGAACACGACACAATTGAGATTTTTTTCAAAAATAACAAAACTGTCTGCATTTCAATTGCAGTCAAATGATTACATGACTGTGAATTACACACCATATTTCATTTGGGAACATTGTTGCTCCTGTGTGTTTTTATAAATCAGAGGATGTTGTAGCAAAATATAGCAATTGAGCTGATTTCCTGCAATACATTATGTGACGACTGTACTTTTAACATTGCTGGATAAATTGTTACTTTGGCTTATAATGAAGCGCTGAAGATGCATCAGGGCAAGTCCAACCCAGATCGCCGTTAACTGAGAACTGAAGCAACGAGAAAGAATGTGTAGCAGGAATGTGAGGCGGCCTGGGAGCGCTGAGCCACAAACCACAGGGTGACCAAGACGATGCCCCCCCCCCCCCCCCCCCCCCCCTTCTCTCTCTATCTCACTCCCTCCCACGGCCCTCTCGGCTTCCCTGGCTACTGAAAGATGGAACCCAGGACACACACCAGTGCTCAGATGGCAGCACTTAGTTGGGATGGTTGCCCATTTGGAAGTGTAACTCCACCCTTAAGGCAGATCCAGAGTGTAGTGCCCACACAGAATGGACTTTTAACAATTTTATGAAAAGTTTTTGGCCTCAGGGTACTTTTAAAAAGGACAAACACGGCTGTCTGAGACCCACATAATCCATGGTCAACCTTTGCAGGGGACACAGACTCGGGCACAGGCAGGCTTGAACGCGTCCGCCCACATGTGTGCTCGGACACGAGCTTGCTTAATTTGGGGCAACAGAAGCCCTTAGGCTGCTTTGAAAAAGAAAAGGAAAATCCCGACTGCAACATCATAAACTAAAGAAATGAACACATTTGAGAAAGGGAACATTTTCAATTGATGGTTGCTGAAGCAACTTTATGTACTCGGTAGGGGGGGGGGGGGGATCTTCCTGCCAAACCACAGGCTTTTGCTGCAAAAGAGAAATCATTATGTACAACTTATTTTTCCAGTAATTGCACATATTCCCTTATCGCATGTAACAAATCAGCTAGCAGGATGGATAGATGGAGGGAGGCCAGCAGTGGTCACTTAGTAATACTTTCCTACTTTTCATTTCCATTTTGAGAGTAATAAAGCAAAGAGTTTTTGGTAAAAGACTAAAAACAACACAAAACTTTTGAGGTAAGACGGAAAAGAAATTGTGTTTTCTTGATACCTTCAGGTTTTTGTCAGCAATACGTACAATATCATATCATACCGCCACACCAAGAGGAAATCCCCACCTCACACCTCCCGCTGTCTATTTCCCTGATTACCTCCCTGACTTCGCCTTTTAGCTTAGTTTCCAGAAGATTCTGTCTGTTTGACTTTGCTGTCTAAATCGTGACTTTCTAATGCCCCCAGAGAGATAAAGACAATGAGTGTGTGGCTTATCTGTATTTTATCGGTCTCTGTCGTCGTCACTTTTCTCCCTGATTTTGTGCATCACTGTGACACAGGCTATGCGGCAAATATGATTGCCTTTCCTTTCTTTGACATTTCTTACTGGCTGTCCTTGGCCTTCTTTTTCCTTGATATTTTTCCTTTCACACACCCGTGCATTTGTTTGCTTTCAACAGTTTGTAATGATATGCAACAGACTTCAATTAATCAACACCTGATTTCAGCACTAATATTTGTTTTAAAGCGTGTTATTCATAGAACACATATAGAGTTGTAGCTGTCAATTGACATCACAGTATATCTTTGTGAGAAGTTGACAGCTGTATATTGCAGGGATATTTTCCTCTGGAGCACTTTGTGATCCCTGTCACTTCTAGTAAGTCAAAATATAAAATCCACCATGTATGGGTCACCCTCATTCATGATCCTGTAGTAGCTGTGTTTAGTCTGTGTGGGGTGGGGAGCTTGACTGCAACACTACAAATGTCTAATTTTATTCATGCCTCGGTGCGTGAGCGCCCTGAGCGCTCGTTTTATGCTCTGACCTCGTAAATGTCTCTCCTGTGGACACTTTAAAAAAATGGAAAGAGGGACGGGAGGGGAACGAGGTCAAGAAAAGGAAGAGGATGAGTGAGGGATGAGGGGGGGAAAAAGGGTGGAAAGATGGGATGGTTTTACGAGAATAAAAGAAAAATGAAGGAGTTTCAAGACAGAAGTTATTAAGAGTTTAAGAGAAGGAGCGTCTGCCTCACCTTCTCGATGAATGGTTGCTTTTGCTTCTGCTGCAGAATTTATTATCCAACACCGAAACGTGGGCACGCATACACATGTATTTACAATATATAGAATATACCTTACTGAAATGACTTTTCAATCTGTGAAGTAAATAGGGGACTACTTAAGCTGTGTGTCTCTGGCCCCTTTGCTGCAAAGGTATGGAGCAAACTCCCTCTTGGTGTGTGTGTTTGTCTGGCGGCGACATACATTTTCTCTCACATAAATTAAACAAGGCTCAGACAGAGAAACCAACGGAAGCAATCCCTTTTGATTTTCCCTTCGGAGCTCACCTTTCAACACTTTCTCTCTCCTGCTATCACTCACAGGCTCTTAAACATGCACATATACACACACACACACACACACACACACACACACACCACTGTCATTTTTTTTTTTTTGTGTAAAAATCTCTCGGATATGCTGGTTCTCATAGGCCAGCCACTCAGGGGACAGATAACAATCTGTCTACCAATCAGCACTAAGAATTCCCAACCAATCAGGGAGTTTGTCAGGCTACTAAATATTGTTGACTCAATCTTTCCCTCCCTCTGGTTTTCTGTGAGGCCACAGGGTGTATTGTGGAACAACAGAGAATTGGAAAACCCTTGACATTTCCTCACATATATTGGTTTCTTACTCTCTCTTCTTCACTTCCTCTCTCAAACACACACACACACACACACATACACACACACACACACACACAAGCACTTAAACGTGGGGACAAGCACACACATGGGGATTTGGAAAGTGGTTTTGGACATTTGCTCTCCTTCTAAGCACTTAAAAGGGATTCCAGCAGGAGAAAATGGAGGAGAAAAGAAATGGAGAGGGATGAAGGAAAGAAGGGATTGAGGAAGGGAAGGGGAGTGTATCTCAACAGGATAATAGAAGAGTTGTTCCTTCCTCACTGCTGTTTTAGTACCACCTAACACCACTGTGTTCTCTGTCTAATTTGTATGAATGGTACCATTTTAGCTTTCTTTTCTGCTCTAATTTAGATGATTTATTACGATAAATGCAAATGCGGCATTTATGTGCATCATTTATACTTCCGAGTCTTTGAGTCTACTTGGACTTAATGATGTGCTTTTTTCAGACTTTTTATTTAGCATTGATGATAGCATGCTTGCGTACGCCAGTAAATCAGTTTGTCTAAAGGCTTTTTTCCTCTTGGTTTCCTCCTCTGCTTATTTCACTGTGAGCCTCTTCAAATATTATTGCTCCACACTCAAAAGGAAATCAGGAGAAAAAAAAGATGAATATAATGGTGCATGTGAGTGAGGGGTGACTGTATTCCCTTAGATACTCGCATACAATTGGCCTTTTCAAGACCTGTGTGCACTCTTTTTTTCAATTAAGCTGGAAAAGCCGACTTCTGCTTCTGTTTGTTTTCCTAATTTCATTAGAGAGGGAGACTGATCAGAGAGAATTGCATGACAAAACGGGCTTTGTTCCTTTGCATGTGTCGTCGTCATTGACAGCCAAATTCTGTCCTGTCTTAACAGATTTATTGCAAAGTACAAGTTCACCGACAAACACACACACACACACTCACACACAAACACACACACACACCAGCAGTACAGTTTACAAGCAAGACAGAGACACTGATGGGAAGAGATTAGGAGAGACGAAACGGAGCCAGAGGCCTGCCTGTGTTTACCTCTATACTCACTGATCAAAATGAATTGCTTGAGAGGAAACAGGAGGATAAAACCCTTTTTTTCCCTTGTCTGTCTCCAAAACAGTTTTAAACGCACTATAAACCTTTGATATCATTTAAGTGATGCGGACATTGCTAACTGCTTCATGAATACAATACGGTAAAGCTTCAAGTATCGTAGCACCAGGTGTCTAAACGGATGGTCTGGGGATGTTGATGATGCTGAAAAAGAATTCTTTAGTGTTTAGTTGTAGGACAGTGAAAAAGGAAAAACAAATAGTTTTCTATGTTTTTCTATTAAGGACATTAGTTTTACTAACCTTGTTGTTGCATCTTATTGACACTTTTACAAGTACAGATCCTTCCTCCATGATTATACAGCAATGTCCAGCACACAGCTCTTGTTGATTTCCTGTTCCGAGTATCTTTGTGTAGGTCATTAGTTCTGGAGCCAGAGCTGATGTAATGCTGTAAATGCTGCTGAGAGCAACAGATAAAATCCCTAAACTTCACGTTCATTGAAATGAAACAAATACAACCCTGTGAGTACACCTTCTAACATCATAAAGCCATATTGTTTGAGAAACCTAAATAACTAATACTACATTTGAATAAGGATAAATGACTAAAACAAACACCCCGACTGCATAGAGTCAATATCTCTTGGAAACACTAAATTCCGAGACCAACCTGTCAGCATCTGAATAAGAACCGGACGATTTTTATCATTGCTGCTCGTGCTTTTTTTTTTTTTCATTTTGTAAAGTACTTTCACTGGTACAGTCATGTAATATTTATCTGCTCGAGGGAGAAATTTGTCGTTTACAATAAAGGAAATAATGGAAGTTTGGAGCTATGTGATGTCTGAGGCACACACAATGACATGTTTAGTGCAGTATGTGCGTATTTGTCACTATACGTTCCCGTTAGTATCTAAATCGCTTCGCGAACACTTAACTCATTGCTGGCCTATCTCCCCACATCATCAGTTTTATTGACATTGACTGCATTCCTTAAATACGACATATACATTCATCGCACAGATCCCATTACAGGCCCAAATGATGGCCAGTGCAATCGACCAAATTATGGTGGGAATGCACATAAGGCTATAAAAATGTAGTAGGAATTTAATATGTATCGCACTGAAGAGAGAAACAAAGTCTATACACACAGAATCATAGCTATATACACATATCAGAATTGACAGGGTAATGGTTTCATGCATTTAGTGACCAAGATATGCATTATGACCACAGTAAACGTTCTACTACTCACTCCAAGTGATGCCAAAATAACACACATACATCCATGAAACGCATGCACGCACACACACACACACACACACACACACACACACACACACACACACACACACACACACACACACAAACACAGCATGCTTTAAAATGTCTTCACAGTAGAAGACCCACAAAGTGAGTTTTCTTTTTCTGAGTGACAAAATAGGTAATTTTGTCGTTTCGCAGCCTGTTCTCAGGCTAAACAACACATTGACATTCTGAATATAATTATCATTTTTTTTAAGTACAAATGTGGCCAAGAAATAACAAACGGAATTTTTTTTGGTGGTAATTACAAAGTTTTATAGGGTTGTTTAGCTTATTTGGATTTTTTTCCAGTGTTGAATTAAAACCTCACTGGGCGTTTGTTGCTTTATACATGAATCAAGACTGTGTATGTCTCTTTATGAGCTGAGCAATTTCAAGTTTTATACACCTACTTGGAATGTGGGGGAATAAAAGTGAATGTGCAGTTAAATGAGAGAGGAGAATGGGTTTATTGTCCCCTTCGTTTACAGCACAGTGATGATCTATGCAGCATGCAGAAAACCGGAGTTTGGGCCTGTAAATTGCTAAGCTTTGTCTCAGTAGTTCATTATTAATGTCACCTCCAAACTCGACTCAGCATAATCAATAACCCCTATAATCACTGCCTTAAGATTATGTAGGAAAGAGAACATGGGAAAGAGGAAACAGGGTGGTTTAAAGCTTTTATTTAACTTGTGTTCATTGATGTGCGGCTACGGCTGTGTGTATCAGTGCATGTGCTTGCTACAAATGCGGTGGAGTGCAGATGCTAGTCTGGCTAACATCAGCTACGTGGTAACATGAGCTGCATCCATTTTGACAGGCATTACTCAGTATTTGCACAAAGACTGAGTAAGAGTTCAGATTGTTTCTCAGTTTTGCACATTGGCTTTGCCTGGCAGTCAGGCTGCTAATCCACCCCAGAGGCACTGGGGAAACAAAACAACAGACAAACAGCTTTTAAAAAAAAAAAAAGGTAATCAGGATACATTTTGATAATCAAGTAGTATAAAACTTGTAGTTAGTAATTTCAGAGCCAAGGTCTAAGGCGAAATATAGCAGAATCCATAAAATGATCTCTTCTTCACTGCTGCTATGCACTGTTTCAATTATTTATGTTTGATCCAGCACTATAAGGTCTGAGGTCATGACTCCATCTCCGTCTGTGCACTATACCAACAGGATCAAGGTCCCTTACTGACTTAAAGTCACTTACTTATCCATGTTTGCTGGACTATCCAACGCATGCACCAAGGATAACAAATACAGAATATTACTTATTGAAGGTGGAATATTATATTTTTTACATTTTGTTTTGGATACAGAGTAACAGCTTCCAAACGTCGAAAAAAAAGGCTATATATACAGTATATACTGTGAAATGTCAGTCTGCTTTTTTGTGCACTGATGTTTTAGATCAGTGTGAAACTGTGTGTGTGTGTGTGTGTGTACAAACATGACCTCTATCATGGTCAGAAAATCTGTTATTTTGCAGTGGAGCAGTGAATTGTCCATATTATGCTTTCAAGAAAAGGTTGTCTCAACAGATAAATTAGAAATGCAGTCATCAATTGGGCACTGATGAGAAAGAGTTGGTATTTATTAGACACTCTGCTGGTTGTCTTTAATCTTGCAGATGAGAAAAGGTGTGGCATACAGCGTGGTCACCTCCTATGCCTGATCTCATCAACACAGGCCTCTGAGGGAGTTTACGGTTCCGTCTGGCCCCATGAACACTCAAGTTGATGACTCAGCTTGCTTGTTGCATTTCGATTCCCAGCCTGGTCTGTTTATGAAACTGTATGTGATGCCTCGCGGCAGAGAGTGGTTGATTTACTCTGCCGACATACAGCCATGATACATGAAAAAGAACAGAAAAACATCTTCCAAAAGTGTGTTAGTGTTTGGTAAAGGACCTTTTGCTCGGAGAACTTCTCACACCAATTTATTCCGATGTTTTTTTTCCAAGTTAATCCGGGGTTGTAGACTTATATCGTGCAAAGAACCCCTTAAACAGACAGTTTGTATACAAGATTGTGCCCATCATTGTCACAAGTGTTATTGACTTTTACTTCACTTCTAAACTCATGTGCCTTTTCTCACAAAACCTCTTGTCAAATTGCAAATGCCATCTATCTGTGTGCATTGATGCATTCAACCATTCTGGCGCCGGCCTACAAAATCGGCCTGCTTGTAATTGCCTAAAACATTTTTTTTTATTCTCCTCTATCTCGCAGGCATTCACTTAATGTGTCTTGTGTCTGATAGCGTTTCCACATTGTTTCTGTGCCTTGGCAGGGTGGATGTTTGCTTTGCAAGGGTGTGAAGGGTCTTGACTATAATTTAATTAGATTGTGGAGATCATTCCCGGCTCTGGAAAAAAAAAGAAATCTGCCATGAATAAGCAGAAATGCAACCCACACATACAATAGAGACACGGCACTGAAATGCGCCTGCACACATAAACACGTGGAAACTAAATAATCAGCTGTCAGCCGGGCTGCTTGTGTTGAGCTCTTTGCTTTTTGCTTCACTGCTTTACTGACTCAACATCACTTTAAACAGTTTGGACATTTTAATATTTTCACTTTCAGTAAGTGCTTTGTGATCTCTCTTTTCGTTTGTTCTTCTTTCTTTCAGCCATTACCATTTCTCTCGTTCTTTTGTCCTCTTTTTTTTGCTTTTAATCTCCTTAATCCTGTCCGTCCAGCAAACCTTTTCTCTCCCACATTCACCTGACTATATTTTGTTTTATTTTCATTAATACTATACTAGTGTAGAGTAATTGACCAAAAACTAAATCATATAGCTTTCCAATCTCGTAATTTCCTCTTTTTTCCTCTTCTCCTTCATGCATTTCTTTTTTAAGAAGTTCTGACATTACCAAGTATTACAGACGTCGGCATTTCTGGCATAACTACGATGGGCAAAGTATTGAACCGATGTTGTTGTGTCTCTCACGTTTGTCTCAAACTTTTCTTGTTTCTTGCTCGGGTTTGCTTTCTCCTTTTGTGTCTTTTATCTGCAGTTATTTACACGTCTTAAATCATGCTATGATCTCAAAGTGCATGAGGTCACTTTGGCCAGTGGCCAGAAAGCACAGCTAGTTTTTCTTCTGCTTAGGATCTCCGTAGCCTATTAGTAGCATCCACCATTTGGGCATGAGTATGACTCGTATGCCAAAGTGATGAATGCCTATGTAGCAGTGCTTACAGAATGCTCAAGTACACAGCTTCATATTTGCTCTTTTGTATCTTGACACGCACGTACAGGCGCTCACCCCTGCAGACTGAAGACCGCCAAAGCAGCTGGCCAAACTGATAGGCCAATTCATCAGACAGACACACCGCAAACACACAAAGAGGGAGCAACAGAGGGATAAGAACAGGTTAAAAGATCAACACAGACAAATCACGCTGGAAGAATTTGGGGCGAAATAAAACTATTGTTGAAGTGAATGATGATGAGCCGGCTCAGTGGAGCTCCCGCCTCGCCGAACCTTTCTTCCAGGTTTTCTTCCTGCAGAGACATAAAAGTAAGAGACACGCAGGCTTTTGATTTCGTATCTTGTTGTTTCAACCTTTTGTTGTTTATATTCTTTCATTCTCCATCACAAAAGGTTGTTTTACTGTAACTACACATGACAGTGTAGCGGTGTGTGTTCGATTCACTCCAGATAGAAGACAGCAGGGCTAATTCAGGTCTAATGAGCATTTTGACCCCAATCAAGGTGCATTGTTCGATTTTAGAGGACCCAAGTGAGGATCCTCTACTTCAGAGTTTTTCTTGGTAGAATCCACTGATCCTGAACATTTCTCTGTGACTCAAGCATTGGATTAGATTAAAGTTCAACAGACTTTAATCTTTGTGATATGCACGCCCATTAATTGGCTGGTTTGAATGCTGCGGAGCACAGTGCGCGTCATGTCGGACAAACTCAGCGGACATGGCTAAAGCGGCGAGTTAGGGACGAGCATGTGTTTTAGCACGTTCCTTTGTGTGAAAACGTGGTGAATGAAGTTAATGCTAATCGTACTTGCTCGTTGCAGTCAGAAGTGAGCCAAAATCAGCCGTGACCTGACAGATGAGCTGTGTCCACCACACTGCTGAATCATTTGAATTGGTATGGAAATTCTCTTGTAGCTCAGACTTACGCTGCCCAGACTTGGTTCTCTTGCACCGCGGGAAAGTCTTGGCTCCTTGATGGAGCACAGAGTAGACCTCCAGAGTGTGAAAAATACTGCCCGGACGTTTTTTAAAATGACATTTTTGTACAGAATTTTCATTTTAATGCGCATCTCATCTCAATGTGACTGAACATTTAACTTCAGTTGTTACTGCATTCACCACCTCTTCACCACCAAGGAATGAACTTGGGCCTGAACATATTTCATAATGACTGTGTGACTCATATTCTTCTCTTATTCATTGTCACTTATTTGTCTGTGGGATGATGATGATGATGATGATGATAATCATCATTCCCGGTACTTTCCTATAGGATGGTGTTTAATGATCGTCTTACCAACCCAAACCGTTGTTAGTGTGGCTCCTTACAGATTTAAAAGACAACATTCCCTTGTAACAACTTCTTAGTTGTGATGTTTTACTGCTTTATTTTGTATATATATTATTGTAAACTGAATAGCCATACATTTTAGACTGTTGGTTGGACAAAACTTACAATTTCAGTTAGTTCAAATTAAATAAAATGCGGCTTTTGATGCCAAAATGTATTTTAGGATCTTCTTCAATCAAACTGGATTATGCACCCCATTCATTTGTATGAGCCAGATGCATTTGGTGCAAATAGACCCTCTCTCATTTATGTTGCAAGTCAGATTACATTACAGTCATTTAGCAGACGCTTCTATCCAAAGCGACTAACAATTCAGGTTCTATCACACCGTAGCCACAGGAGCAATTTTTGGAGTTAAGTGTCTTGCTCAAGGTCACATCGACATGCGACTAGTGGAGGCAGAGCCGGGGATTGAACCGCCAACACTCTGATTGAAGGACGGCCCTGCTCTCCACTTAGCCACAGTCGCCCCAGAGACTGAACTCTGGAGGTTCTGACCTGCAGCTTCTTTTTGCCTCTGCACACGAGTACATTTCGATCTTCAATCTGTGGTCTGTTCATTTGCAGTGCCTCTGTTGCCTTGCTTTAGTGGCAAGCTAATGTTACAATGCAGTTGTCTTTTATAAAGTGAACTAACAGACAGAGTTAGTTTTTGGAATGCCCCTCTGCTGCAAGTCCCACAGCCTGTTGTGGTAATTTACTGAGAATCTGAAATGAACAGATCATTGTAGATGGAATATTTACTGAATAAAAAGTGGCAGGCCCAGTTAAATTGGTTTATGGTGGTGGTCCATGATAGAGTAGTTCCAAGTATGCAAATGCCTAGCCTGACAGCCCACAGTCGTTGCTGCTCAGGAAGTCACCCAAGAATGCCAATAACGACAGATGTAATGCCAAACTAAATAAAATAATGTATCTTTGCAGCCGTTGGCTACTCCTTCCACTCCTCCAGTTTATTATCCAGTTTCAGTGTTTGGTGCTACATGACGGAGGCACTTGTGCAACAATAGCGGCGAAGGAGAAATATAAACTAAATGAGACATACTGTATCTGAACACGCTCATGGGAATACAGATGCAGACTGAGCGATACAGCAGGAGACAGAGTACAGCAGAACAAACGAACCAGAGTGTGAATAATAGAACAAGAGGACAAGCAAAGCAAAGAGAGGAGGGCTGTGTCGAGTTTGTTAAAAAAAAAGTCCTACCATGCCACCTGAAAATGCAACAGATCTGTTCTTATCCCAGTTTTACAGCACATCAAATGTTTTTTCGTTTTTTATCTTTTAGCTTAACTCCAACAATAGAGTAATTCTCCCTTCATCTCTTACTGAGATTTACATCACCCGTAAGATCTTCACCAACACAGACACAAGGGCTGTCTGCACTTTCATTCAGATTGATTTATTGGTGGCTGCTGCTGGTTTATGTGCGCTTCCTCTTTCAGATGTCTCATAGTGGGTATTTGTGTGCAATAAAAAGCATTGTTAGTTAAGAACCATCTGCGAGTTTGAAGATTTTAATTGTTTAAAAGTAGTTGATGGGACATCGTTTCTATACCAATTTTAGCTTCAATTATCTTAGCTTTTCAAAAAAAGTCAACACTTTGGAGAGCACTTCCACCCAACGACTGTGACATTTGTACGTAAAACAATAAAGCATGACTCATTATTCATATCAACTTGAGGGATGATGGCGACAATCACAATTGGCCAGACACAGCTGAATAAACATTGTGAAATAACTAGTGCACTGATTTAAAGCCTATAATAAAAATAAAAATGAAATAAAAACTTCAAACAATGACTTAAAGATATATTAACCCATTTAGTTTTACTATCTTATTGACAAGAATGGATTTATGGATTACTGGAAAACGTTCTGTCTCCTTCTTTCCTCTTTTCCCCTCTTCCTTACTCCCTCTCTCCTGACAGCGAGGAAATCATTTTCAGTAAATTACTGTCTCTGTCTTTTCTTTTGTCTCGTGGTTTGAGGCTTCCACAAATTCTCCCAGAGACAAACATCAAAGATCTTCCAAACCACTTTACAATTAGACGAGAGTGGAGAAGCTTAAAATGGAAGATGATTCCACTTTGAAGACCGAGTGTTCAATGAAAAATGTAGAAGCTGAACGTTGTTTAGAGAGTCTGAAAGTTGTGGCTTTTTTTTTTTTTCTTTTGAGGAAGAAAAGAAGTTAATTATACATTATTACTGATTATTAGATTTCGATGGGAATTGGGGTAGCCTGATGGGTCTGTTTTGTAACCTCTGTGAGGTACAAGCTTTTATATCTGGTTGTTCTACTTTTGAACTTTCAAATAGATTCAAGGACTTGGATGTTGTTGAAATTCCCTTAAGACTGAAAGGTCAGTGGCAGGAAGACAGGTAAGGAGGAAGAGTCCAAAACAGACACAGAAGTTGAGTCATACAGGGGCAAAGAAGTGAGCAGTCAGACCTGTTCACAATCAAGAATGTCAGAATAGTTGTAGATCTGAACAAACAGAAGGGCACGTAGGTGCACATGCGGAATATCTTGTGGTATTGTTACATTTTCTGACTGATCATATTCACAAAAACTAGTAGGTAAAACATGCTATTACTCTTTTGTTTCCATCTACAATTACCTTTTGTGTTTCTTTTTGTTGTTGTTATTATGCAGTGAGAGGTTCAAAGAAGAATGGTATTGCCAGGTGGTGTAAATGTGGATTCAGAGGTTGACCCATGCACTTAATAAAACGGTGTTCTCAGGAAAAACCCAGATTCCTCCATCATGTTTTGTTGTTAACATACGAACAAGATTTCACAGTCCACAGCCATGCTAGGAGCTAAAATGCTAATGTCTGCACGCTAACATGCTAACGCTGGTATAATGTTTACCATGTCAACCATTCTAGTAACGGTGTGTAAGAAAGCTAAACTCTGCTAATTAGCACTAAACACAAAGTACAGCTGAGATGAATGTAGCTTAGCTTTTCATGTATTTGGTCATAAACAGAAGTATTGGACAAAACCATTTTAACCTGATGATGGCTCTAGATGACAATTTAAAGAGGTTGTTTTGCATTATGGGTAATGTAGGCAACATGTTTTGACAGAGTAAGAATGCATGGAATAAAAAAGAAATATCTATGTTTCTTCTCTTCTCCAGTGAAATTGATACTTTCTTTCAATTGTATCTGTCCATCGTGAGTCTAACAGCACTCTTTAAAGGAATGCTGAAAGTCATCATAATTCAGTTTGAGGGTTGGTAGCACATTTCATGGCTATCCATTTTATCGCAAATACAGACCTTTAAATCAAAACCACAAATGTCGACCTCTATACAAAGTTTAACGATAATCTGTTTTTGTTGAGATGTTTTAGTTCTGCCGTCCATAGAGCCATGATATAAACTATATTTTTCTAGATATAGGTATATTTCTATTTCTGATATATCCATCCACAGATAGAAAGAAATAGTTGCACACAAATAACTTATTGAACAGATCTCACAGGCTGTGAAAGACAGAGGTGAGTGCCACATTATATTTCTCTACTGTGTTGTGGCTCTTGTCCTGCTGAGACTGAGAGATGGTTCCCAAGCAAACATGAATACATGAAAAGGACATAAGGAAGAGAGATGTGTACGACTTTGCAGAAAAACAAATCCTGGCAGATTGATGGAAAAAAAGGGCAGGCAGACAGATAATCACACATAATCATGCACTCAAACAAGAGTTAAAGTGGATTTCGTTGCACATTTTGGTATGTCATTCTTCCATCCGTGCCTGTCTGCTGCAAATCAATATTTCAAGGCAAATACAAATGTTGGCTGAACTGTGAAATGAAGAGATACATAGAACAGAGAAAGGCAGTTCACATGACAGAGAAAAAAGCAATAATTCATAGTAAGTAATACAATTGTAGGTGTGCAGATACAGATTCGACACAACTGTACAATGCAATCTATTACTACCACAAACTAAGGCCTCAAAAATCATTTTAGAATAATCCAACACATTTTTGACACAGTAACAAGCTGAACAGGACAAGCTCCACAAATCTGTTGCAGGACTGTTGCATCGACTTGTTCAGGGTTTTATTATGTTGTCAA
The DNA here is from genome assembly GCF_910591455.1 of Pholis gunnellus. Taxonomy (NCBI): domain Eukaryota; kingdom Metazoa; phylum Chordata; class Actinopteri; order Perciformes; family Pholidae; genus Pholis; species Pholis gunnellus. The sequence continues at coordinate 10,515,662 of NC_136532.1, read as the reverse complement.
GATCAAGATTTGTAGGTAGGCAGTTAGACAGAGAGCAGGGGCAGACTGGCAATAGGGAAGTTTGGGAAGACCTCCGAATGGCCAATCCATTCCAGGGTGAACCGGCCGGTGGTGATTGAGATTCTTTTTTTCAATGTCTGTTGTCAGTTACTGTTTGGTCCTCGCAGTCGCAGACAGTAAAGAGCGGAAAGCTGCCTGTCAGACTGGGCCAATCTAATTCTTTGAACGTTGAGGGGTGATTCAAGAAGTCGCTCCAAATTTATCTGATGAACGTGACAAACTGTGACTAGTGTTCTAGCTCAGCTAGGCTTGTTTGCTGGTCTTTTTTTTTAAATTTAGTGCAGCCATGTTTATACAAACTGCAGGCAGGCAGGTGTTAGCAAGACATCCTTAAGTGTCTTAAAGGTCTTCAGCATCATCAGATTGTCTTTTTACCACAGCAACTATATTAAGACGGTGACACACCAGGGGCATGATGAATATACAACACAACAATGGCAATTATCCTCTTGCGACTATTGTATGTCTATGGCTTTTATTGAGAAAGGTAAGAACAGAAGGAGTGAATGTGGTCTGTGCTGCCTTTGTCAAGGTTGAAAGGGGTAATGGAGTTTGCTGTCTTGGTTCGGACGAAGAAAGCTCATAAAAATCACCCTCGTTCACAAGAAATCGTGTGCGAGGCTTTTTTACGACGTTCTCTGTGTGAAAGTATTCAGGACGAAAACAACAGTTCAAAAAAATATAATTAACGTGAGATTTAGAAAAATAAAATAAAATAATAAACCCCTGTGTGTAGAATTACTGTCAAAACACCTTCGGCTCGCACCCTGTGGATGCGCTCATGAAAGGCATCTCCATCTTAAAGTCCCAGACTGAATTCCTGTCCCAGTGCGTCCCTGACAGGCAGCAAAGCTGCCCTGCAAATCCTCCCGGGGAAGACGCCTCCCACAGGACATTTTCTGATTAGTTAGCAGATAGCGGTGTCTGCGCAAGAGATGCAAATAAAGCATATTTGAACTTGAAGGTGAGAGAGTTCAATATCTGTTTACTTGCAGTTACCCTTTGTGGCAGTGCTCCTTTTGTAGCTCAACTTCAGATGTTCTTCAAGCTTTGAACTGTCAGCACATGTATGTGTTAAGAACCTGACAACTAATAAGTCCTCTGACATTTTCTCTCTCACTCCTTCAGCTTGACAAAACCGTAGCAGCGTGTGTCACACTTGTCTGAAGTGAATGAGTTTGTCAACACTTTTAAGAAAATAAAGTGATTTGGAGCATGCAACCTACACCGAAGCCATCAATGAGAGCAGTGCAACATCATCATGCAGAACACTGATCCATGTAATAACATGCTCATTTACAATAAATATAAGGTGAATCACTTTTACATTGTTTGAATACAAAGCTGTGCATTATGTTATTAATTACAGCTGTTCTTATCCAGTCATCCCAGCCAGATCTGTAACTAACCCCGGCAGATAAACTGCAGAGATAAGCAGCGTCATGGGCATGCTGGTGCCTGCTCGCACTTAATGATAGCTGCCTTGTTGATTGCTCTGAAGCCAATTACTGTGCTCGGTAATTGGGGTTGATTGCTTCGAGGCCAATTATGTCCGCTTGCACACCCGGTGCCTTTATTTCTTCGTGGTAGCGCACGAGGTGCCATTATTTTGTGTGGTCAAATACAGTGTGGTCTTGAATGATTACATCAAGCTCCTGTTACGTGGGGACAATATTGCGTTTTACTGTGAACTTTTTTCTTTTTTTTTACTTGAACTAAATGTTTTTCTTGGGTTCTGGGTACGCACACTCGTGTTGCAGTAACCCATTAAAAGCCCAATTATAGTACTGTGGTTTTCAGCTATCACAGTAGTCGTATGCATGTGCTCATTATCTTGTGTGGTCATACAGTAGGTGTCATTACCATCCATTCTAGCGGAGTTGGAGCAAATACAGTGGGTTGCAGACTTGGGGCTGAATGGCTGAACTCTCAGGTTCTGTTCACAGCTTGCATTGAAAATGAGTTCTAGCTGAACGGTTTTTTTGAACTTCAAACTGCATGGCTGAGTCTCTCTTAGAATTGGGCCAGAAATAGGTTTGAAGTCAGCTGGTGTTTATTTCACAAAAACACCATTTCATTATTTCAAATAAACAAACCATCTTTTTGCCAAAGCCAGAGCTGCTTCTTGAAGCCTGCTGAAAGAAGACACGTTGTCACTTCAGTTAAAACAGCCTTTGGATTTTACCGTTTCTTCGGTGCTATGTAGTGGTAAATGGTTATTTGTGTGATAGCACAACAGCTGCTATTATTAGTAGTGAATTACTTTTTGTATTTATTTAGGGAATTCAAAGGAGGTTCTACAATTGTGAAGCTGAGTTTATATTCTTTTGAGTTCTTGTGACTTAAAATTAAACGGAGTATGTTATCAACCCTTTAGTAATCGCATTGTATGGATACAAGTTAAGTTAAAAACAGATTTCAAGATATACTTATTCTTTTGGTTGGTCTGTTTGGCTCATTAGTAGTCGTATTGTGCATTGACAGAAAGCGAAATAACTACACCGCTCTACAAAAAACGTCACATTTGCTAATGAGATGTCTCCAAGTAACAACCACAACATGTTTTAGCCCACACTAACATTGTTGACTTGATTGGCCTGATAATGAAAAGTGTGGTCTTACAGTAATTATAAGCAACTTACAGAAAGTGCAATAATTGCATGTGGTTGACCCCTAAGGCAGTGTGTGGGCTTTCCTGCCTGTGTCGTTATCTTCAGCGGTCACACAGTAAACTTCTATTGTAACAGAGAGGTTTGTGGCCTCATACATTTCAACTGTGGTAATTACATTGAAAGATCCAGGAAAATTGTATACGTTGTTGATCGAGAAGATAGAAGCCATTGAGGAAGATTGCAATGAATAGTTTAAGAAAAAAAACACCTAAATAAGTTGGTTGTTGATCAAGAAAATGCTCTGAAGTGAGCAAACATTCCTGAAGGTTCTTTTGAGGGAGCTTGAAAGACTTTTTGCCTTGATGTGCCCACAAAAACACGATATATTGACAACACATGCCGAGTGTTTGCAGGTAATTCAAAGAGGAAGAAACCCAAACTGTTTTGTTTTTCAAGGAGTTCGGTCAAACATTTCCTTTATCAAACAATACTACGGTGTTGGAGACCTAAAAGCTTGGACCAAGTGAACACACAAGTGTGTGCCCGTTCAGTGGTAGGAAAGCGAGGAAGACTGAGATCGTCTGGGGTGAAGCAAACAACACAGAGAGAGAGAGAGAGAGAGAGAGATTTGTGCAGAGAGGGGACACAGAAGATGCTGGAGGGAGTAAGAGGCGAAGGGGGATGAGAAAGAGAGAGACACAAATAGCACTGCTAAAGGACTCTTAGAGATGTTTCCCACAGGGATGAGCCTGATGTAATATTTAAAGGTACAAGGGGCACTGGTGTCACCTCCCCTAGCTTTTAGACCTCTCTGAATAGCAGTCAAACACCAGCAACTCCCCTGGTGCAAAATGGATGCACACAAGTGAAGTGACATCAAGCAAAAGCAAAGCACAGGTTATAGACTATTTATGCGAGTATGCAGCCCGTTAGCTTGCTCAGTGCAAGTGCAGCTCCACAGAAGCACATCCACCTGTTCTGCAACTTCTTGTCTATCTCGCCAGTATTTCAACTCCCACTGCATTAGGTCTGGGCGAGATGACAAGATTATCACTCAACACGATATTGATTGGCCATGATAATGGTCCTCACTTGTCTCCTATAACTACTATAAACTGAATCTCAGGTCCTTGTTTAAAACAATGCTTACTGCCTATACATTTTGGCCACGTGTGTTGAGGGAATAGTGCAACATCTGCCTCTTGCATCTCACAATTCAGATTTTTTTGGGACGATAATCTTATATTATATTATTGTTTAATTGTTTTTTCTGTCACTTCAACACAACACTTGTTTTTGAGTTAGTTCTTTATGCCTTCAAATAAAAACTCTTTAGCAGATAATGTAAGTTTAGTCCATTATGTGCATGTATGGTCCCGTGACCGTTTAGCACCACTGTTTTTTTTTTTATCAGTCAGTAGTGCTGATGCTTGGTTCGTGACACAGAAAACCCATTTGAGGTATAGCACCAGTGACATAACGGATTAAACATTTTGCTTCATAGCTTTTGCCAGTTTTAACTTTTGAGCGGCTCTTTCTACAGAAGCCCTAACAGCATGCTCAGCTCACAGTTGTGTCAGGTGTCAGTTCTGTTTCATTGTTAATGAGTGAAAGAAGCCAGCACTTTGGAGGTCTAACAAAGATTTCCCCATGAGGAAAACATCTACTGTAAGATTGCCATGTCAAGTTAGTGGAACATTTGTGGTATATTTCAGCTTCTGCTGTGAAAGTTGCTGGACAAATCATGGAAAATGTCTATTGATCTTAGTGCTTCCTCTTGAATTCAAGTTTAAACACACACACACACACATTGACAGGGGTTACGAAATAGTCTCAAGTTTGTGACTTCTGCTTCTATCTTAAAACTCTCACTTCTCCATCATCAATCCATTTAGTTCACTGCTGTTAAAACACTAAAATCCAAGTAAAGCAGGACTTTCTGTGTGACTTGACTCTGGTAAAGTTCAGTTTGCACTCCAGTGCAATGAGACTGTTTGAATTATTGATATGGCAGTTGAAACAGAGTGTGACAAACACACACACACACACACATAGTCCAAGACAGATTACATGAACTTTCAAGCCCCTGGCCCGTGGGACCTTTCAGCGCCTTCCTCTAATGTCGAGAAATTTCAGTGTGTGTGTGTGCGTGTCCTGAGCGTGACAACAGGCCCTTTCATAAAGGTCTTGGCCCTCCATCTACCTTGGGGCTTAGACTGCATGCTGGCTGCCCTTGGAAATACCTAAATCTCTGTGTCTCTCACCCTTTTTTCTGTTTTTTTTAAATTTCTCCCCCTCAATCTCTGCTCCCTTTGCTGTCGACGCAATTAATTTCAAAAGACTTTATTGACTTTATCTGACCTACAACTTTTTATTTCCTTGACATTTGACTTTGTCTTTTTTTGTCTTTTCTTTTTACCTAATTACTATTCATCCCCATATTTCTTTCTTTGAAAAGGAACCAACCTATACACCTTACCTTTTCCCCTTCTCTGCATCCTTTGTTCACCCGATTCTTCACATTTTGATCTCCCTAACTCCCTCTTCTCCTCTCTCTGCTTCTCTCTCTCTCGTATCTGTCCATTCATACATATTCTCTTTCTGGGATGATCTCCTTCACACCCATTCAATTAAATTCAATTTAATTTTGAATAGCCCGAAATCACAAATTACAAATTTGCCTCAGAGGGCTTTACAATCTGTACACATGCGACATCCTCTGTCCCGGAACCCTCACATCAGAACAGGAAATACTCCCCCAAAAAAAACCTTAACGGGGAGAAAAGAGGGAGAGACCTTAGGGAGAGCAACAGAGGAGGGACCCCTCTTCCAGGAAGACCAGAAGTGCAATAGATGTCATGTGTACAGAATGAATAACAACAGAGTTACAACACATTCAATGCATATGATAGAACCACGGCAGGAGGCAAGACCATGGTCCAGATATAACCAGGATCCACGGAAACCTGCGAGGATACCTGCCCATGCACATGCTCCCACACACTTGCACCTACTCTGGCCCCTATAAAATCCTCGGGTGGTATTTACATCTCATCTTAAATGGATGAGCTGAGAGAAAGTGTCCTGTCTTGTCTCTAGCGGTGGCTGTGGTGAGATAGAGAAGACGGGTTTTAAGATTACATCTACCTGATCTCTTTTCTTCTCATCGACAGCTGCTTATGTGGCATAACACACGATTAGCATTTTTTACAATCATATATGTGTAGTACACCCACTGTATGGTGGGATTTTAGCACTTATATTTTGGAATGCAGTTACTATTCTTCAGGAGGAACACTAGTATCCTATTGAGGTAACACTTCACTGTGTGCAATTATTCGTCCTTTGAAGCATTAAAGCAGTTATGGCACTTTGGTTGAATGTGTTCAAAATCCTTCTTCTCCTTTTCTTTTCTTTACACTATTTCAACAAAACATAAGGTGCATGCGGCGATAACAACGACATGGCCTTTGGTTGAAATGGATAAAAAACTCTATATTCACGTGAATGTGCTCGTGGATAACAGTTGAAACAAGGGTGAAACAACCCTCTACTGTAAGTTGTCAACATTGGCCATAATGGAACTAGTGTGTGCATGCCATAGAGGTGTTTTTTCACAGTATATTTTGGCCAAATACCATCAAACACGTATTTATTTATTTAGTATTTAAGTACACATCATGGGCCAATGCCACATACCACAGCGTTAATAGTTCACGCTAGTTTGCACAACACCGGCCCCCAGATGGGCCTTTATACAAATACCCACACCTCAACAGAACAGTACATGCAGAACAATGCAACACGAAAAAACCCACCATAGAAACCGAATGAAAAGCACCAGAACATTCACGACCACTTGGCTTATAGCTCTTAAGACCACGGCAGTGGTGAGATCCTTTCCATTTCCTGTCCAGTTTGAGTTGCATGATTCTAGGTTTTATTTTTTCATAAAACATACAGAATCCATATAGCATAAAAAAAGGATTATTTTTCTTTCGTATTCATGGTATCCCATGCTAAAGGCCAATTAAGAAAAAAATTAAATTATATTCCATAGACCAACAAAGTCTAACTGTGAATTAGCATGATATCTGTGAGTGCTACCCACCTCCTTTACACCAGACATGTGCCCTATTATATGCTGTTTTCTTTTTTTTCTACTGAGAAAATATACTTAATATTCACACATAAACGTAGCTTAAGGACATACTCTACTGTCTGTTTTTCACATGCATGTAATGGACTTTGCAGAAAGTGCTGTACTAACCTCCAATCCTAAACTCCCTCTATTACTCAAAGATGAGCAAATTGAATGGTGTCATCAGGTTGGGTTCTTTCATATGGAAATACACAACAGGCTCAAAGGACTGGCGATGCAGTGCCATAGTGGTCCTAATTGCACAGAAACGTTCACCGACGTCACTAAAGCAAGGCAACAAGGGGAGCTGACGTGACAACTGTGGGATGGAAATGCACTTTGCCAGTCAGATGCTGGAGTCGTGTGCATGATTTAGTGTCTCCTGCTAATTGTCTCTCTATCTCTTCTCCATCACTCAGCCAATCTTCAGGCAGCCATATCTCTCTCTCTATCTTTCTCTCTCTCCTTATGTCTGTCTTCTTGTTGACTTCTCTCTCTCTCTCTCTCTGCTATTTCGCTCTGCTTCTCTGTCTCCTTGTCTGTCTCTTAGTCACCTTGATATTCTTGAGTGTCCATTAAGGCTTTCAATTTTTCTGAAGCACAGTGCTTTCAAAGCCCCTCTGGCTTTACATTATTTTCACCCACGACTGGCTACTCCCCATCCAACTTTATAAAAAAAAACATCATCAAACTCCGTACACAAGGTTTACAAAATTGAGAATGAAACTCGAGGATTCAAGGATCATTTATTGTCATTATGGAACACAGGGGTGCACAATAAAATGTAGTTGTGGCCCATTTGCAACACAAGAAAAACATGACGCACAAAACAAAACAAAAACAGTAGTGAATTCATGTCGTGGATTTTTTTGAATTTGCATCATAAGGAATGTAAACAGCACCAGCAACACCAATTCTCTGAGCCAGGTCTCTGCAAAGGCTAATTTATAAGGTCTGTCTCCACTTCCTGTGATTGGATGTTGTGTTGACCATTTTTGTGATTATGAAATCCTTTATCTCCCATAGCTAACAACTGATACCTTATTCTACATGTAAATCCTACAGGAATGATTCTTGAAACTGTGAAACTTATACATACAGTGTGTGTCGGTACGCATCGATAGCACGGGAGTGTGGATACGAGGTTTCTCTTGGAATGCTGAGAAAATAGTTTTCTGAGAGCCATGCTTGGTGCAGGACAGCATGGATATGCATACACATCCACATAAAATGGATCAGGAACAATGGAAAGTCGGATGCATTGAATCGTGTGTGTGTATGTGTGTGTGTGTGTGTGTGTGTGTGCACGCATGCATGCAGAGATTGTGTGGTCCTGTCAGCTTTTCAAAGCAGCGCCAGTAGATTGGTTTGTCATGTTGCTGACTGGGTGCTTCAGTTTTTATCCAGGGCAAAGCCTTTTTTTCTCTGCAACTCGCACATAAACACAGTGTGGGTTTGTGTCTGTCTGCGCTGGCTCAAACTGCTGTCCCGGTTTCAGAATAGCCATTTGTCAAAGTCACTCTCTTTGTGTTGGAAAGTTATGTGGAGTTTTCTTCTTGTCTGTGTGTCTCTCTCTTTGTTGGTGTGTAAATATCTGTCTCTCCCTTCTCTTTTCATACCCCCTGTTTTTCCGGGCCACATTATGTGTGTACAGTTTGTGTTGGTTGACACATACTGTATGTTGCTCTGCAGTAGTTTGCTGCAGAGTTCTTATGTAAATTGTGCCTTGCATTTAATGCAGGCAGATTGTCAACGGACTGTGGAAAGGGTGGGGGAGCTTTCATCTCTATTTTCATGTTTCGATCAACATGATTACGGCAACATAAAGAAGTACTTTTAATGAGTATGACATCGCATTTCAAACATGCTGCTCGAGGGTGGATTTGTTCCTGTTTAATGTGGTTGAACCTCCTTTGGTCGCCCAGCTGACCTTCTCATAAAATGCAGCTGTAATACTCAATAAAGTTTGTTATTAACTGGCCATGCATCATTAACGGTGCATACGACCTGAGCTAGTTTCCTCTCAATCAAGATCATTTAAATGCCACTGTCAAACACAGCCAAGTGTGTGTGCATAGACACAAAGTGTGTTCCAATATTCTGGCATATGTGAGTGTATTCTCCTGTGTTGATGGGTTTACATTATAGATGCTTATCTGCATGTGGGTGTTGATGTGAAGAAACAAGTATTTTATTACCGTTACCTTAATGTAAGTTAATATGAATATATTTAACTGTTAAGTTTATAAAGCGTCTCCTGAGCGCTATCTCAGAATTTGGCGGATCTATGTGTGTGCGTGTGCATGCGTGTCTGTGTGATCTGTGTGTATATGAGTCTCTTGAATCCTATTAAGAGGGCAAGGGAGACAATTTGACTGGTTTAATCATTGTTAGGGTTCCAACAGTGAGTATAGTATAGAGGGTTGCATGAAGACGCATTTAGCAAATTAGTTTTAAATGAATTAAATGAAGAGATGGTGATATATACTAAACATAGATAGAAAAAAATAACAGATTAGCATACTGTTACTACTACTTTAGAATCAGTAGTGAGGGTAGGGACTGTGTGTGTGTGTGTGTGTGTGTGTGTGTGTGTACAGTACAGCCATCAGCCAGCTGCTCCCCAATTAAACAAATGGAGCTCTGAACAGGTGGAGGATGGAGGAATATTTACTTGATGATCTATGTCTGTGACAGAAATACGGACAAACTGTGTCCAGTAGATACATCAGCCTACACGGATAAACAAAACACGCCACCCGCTAATGCCAGGATTATGTGCGTGTGTGTGTGTGTGTGTGTGTGTGTGTGTGTGTGTGTGTGTGTGTGCTGGTGGATGCATTAATTTATACTTTTACAGATGATATTTGCAGCCTAGATACATATCATTTCATTATATTTGCAGCCCACATACAGAGTTCACACAAGAACTTATAGTGTTGATGCTGGTTTATTTTTGCATTTGACTTATCTCGTATTTTTTTTAGTTTTGAGTACACCTTGCTATGCGTGCTCCCTTGTGTGCGTCTGTATAACAATCTGTGTGTGTGTGTGTGTGTGTGTGTGTGTGTGTGTGCGTTTTGGCAGAGCTGTATGGATGTGCACAAACAACTCTCTGTGTAAATAGCTCATTAGCAGTGGGGGGGCGTACCACTGTGTGTGTGTGTGTGTGTGTGCATGTGTGTGTCTATGTATGTGTTGATTGATGGGGTCACAGCAGGGTGCCAGGCCTACTTACACCCCCCCCCCACACCCCCCCGGTCCCCTTTCCCCTCCGCTCCTGTTCCCCCCTCCCATCGCTCTGTTCCATCCTCGTTTAATCTGGCAGCGGAGGCGAAGGAGAGCGGGAGCGAGAGTCACCGAGGGACACTGCTCATCTTCAAACATCACACTCATGCCTCCCTTTCCCCGTCCCGTCACCTTGTCTCTTTACTTTGCCCTCACTTCTCTCTCCTCCCCGCTCGCCTCGTTCCTCCTCCCTGCAGTTTTGTCTCCGTTTTAACTTCTCCCTCCTCCCTCGTCTTCCTCGCACCGAAGAGACGGGGTGCACAACCTGGGTGATGCAAGGCATGTTGTCATTATTGTTTTGTGCTACCTTATTTTTGTCTTTTTTCTTTTCCTTGCTTTGTCGGAACTCATCAACTGCCAATGTGTTTTTCTTCTGCATTTGAACTTATTTGAAATCTAAAATACTATCGGGAACGTCACCAAGACAGACCCAGCCTCATAAATGAGTCTCTATCGACACATGTTTTTTTTCTGTCTGGATATATTCTGTGATGTGTGATACCCTTCAACCCCTTCCACTCCTTTTTGTTTTCCCTAAAGTCTACCAGGGTAGAGGAAATACCTCTAAATCCCAAAACTGTGTCTTTGATTGTGAGGGAAATGACTGTGTCTCGAGACAAAGAGTGACTAACATGTAGACGGAGAGACAGAAAGACAAAGAGAGAAATATTGGAGACACATTTATTCAAAAGTCAGGCAGAATTTGTGATAAAAAAAAGCTCCATCTACTCTTTTGTTTGCGAGTGTTTTGATGGTCCTATTTCATACTTACATATTCATACAACATGTTCAGTGTTTTTGAATCAGCTGTGTGGAGCAAAGGTCATTTTACTCTCATGCTCTTATTCTTTCCCTGGAAGATTGGAAAAATAATTCCGCACTCATTCCTACACTAACATCTTTCTGGGTATTCTACATGCAAGTTGCAAATGTTCTTTATTTTAACTAAAAGAAAAACAAATTAACAAACTCATTTTGTGTCGCTGTATGGCTTTGCTACTCCATTAACTGATTGACTGATCATAATCCTTTCTGATGGCTTTACAAAAGACGGCCAATCAGCAGATGAGTGTTTATTTAGTGTGTGTGTATGTATCTATGTATGTGGTTGCAGCGGATTGTCACTGTCAGTATGTGTTTTCTTGACTTTTGCTTTGCATTACATTGTATTTGTGTGTGTGTGTGTGTCTAGCCATCAAATGAAAATGAATAGGGGCCAATGGAGGGTATTGTGAGGAGTGAATGACGACTTAAAGACCACCACCACAGCTGATGAACACACATGCATGTATACACACACACACACACACACTCTCTCTCTCTGAAAAAACACTAAAGCACTTGACCTTTCACCTCACCTCCTCTGGAAGTCCTTTTATTGGCTGTCCATCTTTTCACCCGGCCAGTCCAAACAAACGGACTCTTTGTTTATGGATTCTGGCTTTGTTACTGTGTCAATCCACTGCTGGCTTGTGTGTGTGGTGTGCAGGCATGCATGTTTTTGTGTGATTTTGTGTGTATTTATGTTGGTTTTCCTGACAAAGAGAATGTGGTTTGTTGATTGTCTTGCTGTGCTAATGTTAAACAAAGGCTTAACTAAAGCCAGGCGAGTCAGAGCGGGACCAACTTACAGAGTGACGCCGTGACAGTCGGGAGACAGGTGGACTGTCAGGCCGAGAGACAGACAGGCAGGCAGGCAACAGTCAAACAGCCAGGCAGTGAGGACGGCAGGGAAGCAGGGGAGTAAACACAGCGAGAGCTCGTGTTTAGAGAGGAGATTTACAATCACATAGCCTTCGTTAAGTCTTCTCGTGGAATGAAATAGAAAGTAAATAAGTAGACAGAGACATGTATCTGAGAAAGAGAGGGAGGCTCAAATGGGAGTCGTGGGAGGAATAGACATGGACAATAATGAAAGACATACTGGGCCAATTTGGTAATAATCAAACTTTATCTTTGCCATTGTTCACATAGCAACAATATGGAGCTGGGTGGGAGGAAAGCTACAGTAGAGTTGGGTAATTATGGCGTGTGTGCCTCCATAGACGTACGTGGGAATAGATCCTGTCTGAACACATTTTCTTTTGCGTGTTATGTGTCTTTATGTCTACAATGCATGTGCAGGTATTCATGTGTGGATAAGGTTTGTAAAATACATGCGAACATATAACGTTGCATCTCAAAGCATAATCTGCATTTGCGTGTGAGGAGCTATGAAGAGGAAAACCCAACTCACTTCTCCTCAGGCGATTATCCTGTGGAACTAACACTAATGGAAAATGTAATTTGATGAATGAGAGAAAGTGAGAAAGACGGTCTCTCCTATCTGAAGGATGAAAGGGAAAGGGGGAAGCTGAAATCCACATTTAGCCTATTATTGTTAAGAGAGCAATATGCAGGCGGATTGTAGATCAAGGTTGCCTGTTCACACTGGGACTTGATTCTAAATCAGGGAGGATGTTTTTAATTAAGCAAGCAAGTACGGAAAGACAGTATGTCAGGGAAATAACTTGAAAATGTTCAGCATCATACCAACTGTTCAAATGGAGTGCCAGTTCAAACGTGCTTGATTTATGATTCTTTTAAATAAAAGTATATTTTTCCATGCCTTCCTGTGCTTTTGCCTTTTGAAAGATTTTTTACATTAATGTCAATGAAAAAAGAGAAATCCTTTTGCTTCATTTGACTTCCCTATCAAAATAGGATGTAAAGAAGGTGATAAAGTCGTGTTTTACATTTAATGGAAGCAACATTCAGAAAGAGAGTTTCATCTGGCTGGATGTTATAGTCAGGGTTAGTTGGATCCTCATCCACAAGAGCATTCTATAAAAACAAGCGGTGAAATGAATCTGTCTCAGTGGCTTATGTCTCATACCTCCTCTCTTCTATAAAATGTGTGATTTGTTGATACTTTTGCTGTACAGCTCCTTTTATTGCTCACCAACACACACTTTCTTTATCTCTTTCTCTACCTCCTCTTCATTTCCTCTGTCCTAACCTCGTTTCTTTGCATCTGCCTCTGTTAACAGTTGGGATTCAGTGGGGGATTTATTATACTTGTGACAGCCTTTCAATTAGTTCATTTGACAGGATTCCTGACAGGAGATAGCACGTGAGGAAAAACAGCAGTTATTTTCAAAGGAAAGCAATTCTTTTCACTCTTAGTATACATGTATGTGTGCTTGTATTTATTTTCCATTTGCGTCTGAAACAGTTCCATATGAATTCCTTGTATGTTTGCACCGCAGTCTAACTTCCGCCTTTCATAGTTTAACATTTAAAGATGACATTTTTGCACTTTGCTGTCGCGGAGTCCGACGCGCTTGGGGAATTATTGTTTCATGTTGCTCTGGAGAAGTAGAAAAATAGCTTTCAGGAAAGCTTGACTCTCTGTACAGACGGCTTTAAAACAACATTTTACTGAGTATCACGTTGAAGAGATGCCGACCGTTATAGATCTACACTCATCTCATAACATGACAATGTATTTTTTTGGGGTCTTTGTTGCCTGAGAAAACACTACAAAGTATAATCTTATAAAACTCACAAAGAATGAATTTACAATGCAGAAAGTGACACAAAGGAGGGACACAAACCAGTTCCTGTAAAATATTTGCAAACCGGACATAATGTGGTCGTAGCACAGCTAGACATGCAGCCGTGCAGAAAGCAGAACAGAGACATTTAGTGTTTGCTGTTGTGGGGTTAAAGAAAACTTCTTGGCGCTGTGGGAAAAAGAAAACAAATCACAAACACATTTTTTTGTGAGATTCCAGGTAAAACTTGTGTTTTGTGTCGAAAAAAGTATACTCCATGCCGTCATCTATCATTCCACCCAGCTAATCATCCGTTCACCTATTCAGTCACTCCTCAGTACAATCAGTCATTCAGCAAAGCATGCTGCAGATTGTCTGCTGTGTAGAGAATACCTTACAGACAATCAATATGGCTTTAATTCATCGCTCAAAGATAATTTCATGCTCTCAAAAGCCCATTGGTTATATTAATACATCTATTAAGGCAGTGGGCTATGAACTCAATATTACTCACCCTCAGAGGGAGTGGAAGTGTGCCATGACCAGGGCTATATCTGCGTGTTAAATGAGACTTTAAACTGTTAATCATCTTGGTTAGCTTCCCTCGAAGATGAGGTCCAGCACTCTAATGGCTAATAAGACTCTAAAATACTCTCCGCAATGCCAGAGGAAACAGGCAGTTCGACTGCAGACCTGAGTGCAGACATTTCTTCCTGTTGAACTTTTGCTGCACCGAAATGACGGCAATAACCTTGTTCACCTTCCACTGTTATTTGTGACTCAATGCTGACACATTTTCTCGTTACGACCTGCCTTTTCAACTGTGTGGAGCAAATTATAACAACACAAATAAAACACAATCATAAAAGCCACTTCATTTAACGTCTGGAAATCCACTTACAATTTTTGCTTGGAATTGACTGTTATGCCTCTTTTCCTCTTTAATATCTCCGTGTCTTCCATGTTCAGTGCTACCCTGACATGGAACAGATGAAAGTGGTGATGTAGAGGCAAAAATAATTAGAGAATGAAAAGGGGAAGAAAAAAAGAATAAATGACACACAAAAGGAAGAAGCATGAAGCGTTATCAGAGAGATAGAAAGAACCTGATGAAAAGAGTTGTGGGAGGAACAGACGTGAACAATGATGAGTGATGAAAGTCCTGATGATTGATGAGTCCTCTTCCACAGCAGATAATGGCAGCTATCACTTTTTAGACTTGATGGCTTCAGGCCCTCTTTAGCTTTTTTCACTCTCACACACACACACAGACACACGGACACACAATTTCTGGTATTTAAATGCAGTCAGTGCAAAAATATGCTGGCAGACAGCTGTTTTGGGAATAGCTTGTATGAGTGAATGATTGATGAGTGATCTGTGCGCTCTTAATGGCGCCTCTTACTGTCACCGATCACAGTCACTTTTTCTATAGTGGGTTATGCAGGCTTCAATATATATTTCTGGTCATGATTAAAGGAAGAAATTGCGCTTTATTGTACTGTGTGTGTGTGTCTAAGAGGCCAGAAAGGAGGGCTTTGTTTGAAAATGAAACCAGGGATTTATCTTGGTGGTGAAAGGTAGGATGGACCTCATAGTACTATGCAATGTGTGTGTGTGTGTGTGTGTGCGTGTGAGACATCTGTTTTGACATATGTACTATGTGTGTGATGTAAAGGCTTTCTGCACGTCATAATTTACTCTTATGTTGTTGAAGTGTGTGTGTGTGTGTGTGTGTGTCTGTGGTGAAAGGTTGTGTGGTCTCTTGTCAAAGGTCTTTGACTGATGTAGTGTGAGGGTCAGCCGAGTTATAGTGATAATGAAAGAAACAGGCCACTGTGTGTGTGATTACATGTGTGTGTGAGTCCTGACCTGTGAGAGACAGGACAGAGTTACAGCAGCAGGGGGTCTTCCTCACTATTACAAAGCCACACACCTGGCTTCCATTACACACTAGTTTGCACGCAATCACACCGTCCGTCTTTCTTTCTCTCTCTCTCTCTCTCTCTCTCTCTCTCTCTCTCTCCCCCTCCCTCCCTCTCAGCCCATCATGATGTGTATTGTGCAGTTGGAGCCATCCGATGCCATAATGGAAGCACTTTCCCATCCGCTTCAAGGCATTGTTGACCACTTACGAATGCACACACACATGGACGAATACTCTCGCAGAGGCAGACACACAAACAGCATACACACACCGCCAGAGCCTTAAGTCCTTTACAAAATTACAGACCATTTCAACCCTTTATTGAGTGACAGTGGGCAATTTAGCTTTTCTAATGTCACTAAAGCACAACACACACATGCACGCGCGCACACACACACACACACACACACACACACACACACTACAGGAAGTGCCTTTCAATAACCCAGGAAGCAAGCTGCTGAGATCATTGTTTTCTTCTGAGATTTTTTGTTCAGGTTTAGAAGAAAGCTTCCATTTGGGTTTTTACAACATCGTTGCATTCAGTCACAACTTGGGGACAAACGCATGCAAAGTGAAATATTTATCAGCTAGCTGAAACTCGGTACTCAGCCTGGGAATGTCCTCTGGGGAAGATAGGTCAAGGATCATGTTGTCTGGGTTATCTCAGCTTGAGCCTTTGAATACAGATAATGGCATTCAACAGGCTGGATCTAGAGAAAGACTTGCATTATGGGAAGTGTAGGGTAAAGCCAGGATATCTCAGCCTCTTGTGCTTCAATTTAGACCATTTTTTAACTCCTCACTAACCCTTCAACTGTATCGAAGTAAGTATCCTCATGAACTTTACTAAATATTTTCATGAAAAGATATTTCGACTAAAGTATTAAACGGTTTAAAATACATGAGTAATTTTTAGTTAGCTCCTCATGATGAACAGACGTCCTGAGGGAAAGAGAGAGAGAGAGACTGATGAAAGATTCATTGCTTACAAGAGAGACAGACAAACCTAAACACGGAGTAAAGAGAGAGAAACATTGGAGACATGTACTTCCATAAGTGTAGGTATATATTAGCCAACTGTTACCAACAGGAGATGTTGACACAGGCCCCTGACCCACTCCCTGCTACACAGAGAAAACACATGCTTTCACACAGTGGCAGCAACACCCGAGATTCCTCACAGATGAATTACCCATGTATGTGTCTGTGTCTACAGTGTGTGTGTGTGTGTGTGTGTGTGTGTGTGTGTGTTATGTGGAAAAGAGAGGGAAATGTGTGCCTGTGTGTCTCTGTGTAAAAGGAATGTATTCATTTTGGTTAGAATCTGCAGGTTTCTCAAAAAGAATAAATAACACAGTCTCTCTCTCTGTGTGTATCTCTCGTTCATTTTACACACACTCGCAATACCCCTCACACACACAGAAGGTCACACATGGGGCATACCAGAAGACTGTGTGATTGGGCTTAATGACCTAAGGAACAACAAAAAGCCTTTCAGCTTTCTTGTTTAGCTGTCGTTTGCTGCATTGCTCATTAACTCCCACAGGAAGTCGTTAAAGCCAGAAATCCACCCTCATAGGTCAACAGCAGCTGAAAAGGTTCCCAAAACCAGGAAGTAATCAGGTGCTGATTATCAACATGATGCCAAGTGTGATTAGGCTTTTTCTCTGTGTTTGTTTGTGATTTTTTCCTTACTTTTTTGCAGCTGTACCAACAACAAGAACGCTGCACACGATCAAGATTCATTTGTGTTACTGATGTGAAACTTTGGCATTTGTAATCGGAGCTTTGAACAAGGAAAATCAAAACTGTGTTGCACTAAAGAGTGAGCTGCTTTCTATGAGTTATTTTCAACTCTTTTCCATCACAGTTGAAAATAACTCTATTGGAAGTTAGAAACTGCTCTGGATTACATGTTTAACACAGAAGTGCCAAAAGCTGCAGTTCCTCAAATGGCCCCTTGAGGCTGGCTTCAAAGGGAGTCAATCCCCACAGACACCCATGTTAAAATGCCCAACTTTACAGCAGGAATAGACATGTTAACAGCCTGGTACAAAACACTGTTTGCTCTCTATAGTTAATTTCCAGAAACCTATGGGGGGCGTCCATTTTGTGCAGTCCTTGACAGACACACACACATCCTCCATCACCTGCTCTAGGGCATTGGAGTGAGTTACAGCCTCTGACTGAATGGACTAAAACAGTTGGTTGGAGTTATTTTGAGAAGCTGATATTTTTGGAAACATTTTCCTAATGGCTTAAAGTCTTGTAGATTGTATACTTTTTAAACTTGAAATGTTCTCAACTGTTTTGCACAGCAAAAAAGAAACCAGTTGTATTCTCATGAACTTTGGAGAGTTGTTCTCTCCTCCCTCTTCTCACGTATTGCGTTCCTTAACTGACGCCTAAGAAGAAAAGGAGAGGTCTGAATTTGAGATGTGTTCAGACAGACTTACGTTGTTTTTGTTGTTGTCTTGGGGACACTAGATATGTTCGTGACTGCCGGTGAATGCAGCGATATCAAGTTGTGATCAGTTCCTCCGCTAAGCTCTGAGGCTAGTGTTGATAAAGCGTTACTGGTAGTGTGTCACACCTACATGTAAACATGGACACCAATACACACACACACACACACACACAAATACACATATACAAGTGCAAACTCAGTGGCACATAAAAGCACAGTTTCTGGTTTGGATACAAGCAAAGGTGTGTGTTTAAACTGCAGTTCTGTAGAAAAACACGCACACACACACATTTGTACAGTTCTCTACATCTTAAATGCTCTCAGAGTTCATCACACACTCTATTTTGCATTGCGTTGATCAGCTCAGACAAGGACAGGGTTGTTAAAATTGCTGAACGACAGAGGCTCTTGAGAGATGGTAATGAATGGTAATGATAAGACACACACACACACACACACACACACACACACAGGGTAATGATAAGGCATCACTTACAAGACTTTCAGAACAGATGCGAGCAGGGCCAGAATCGATGAGCATTGGTATCCTGCGGGAAATGTAAATAACGCTACGCTACACACAGAGCGACGTGGGTTTTTGAAGTGTAGATTACTATTTGAATGAGTATCAGAGAGATACAGAGAGTGACACACGGTGAAAAAGAGAGAGAGAGAGAGAGAGAGAGAGAGAGAGAGAGAGAGCAGCAGAAGAGTGGAAGCAGGAGAATAAGCTGAAGCAGAAGAGGGACCGAAGGAAAACGCCCAGGGAGGCATGAGTGAGGGCGCAATGACATTAAGTGTGAAATATTTTCAGGAGATGAAAAAGCAAGTAAATATTCTGGAGAGGGACGAGAAGAAGCGAGTGAATTTCTCAGTCCACTGTGAGTGTCTGGTTTGGATATATGGCCCATTTGTCTCACTTCAGACACTGAAGAATCTGTGTGCGTCTCTCTCTCTCTCTCTCTCTCTCTCTCTCTCCCTCTCTCCCCCCTCTTCCCTCTCTGTCACTCTGTTTTCTAACGCTGAAAATAATTTCTCTGTATCCAGTCTTATTCTGCCCTTCACAACATTCTGCACTCTTGTCTCACATGCAGACAAGCAGAAACAAACTTACACACAAATGCGCCCACACGTCTCAAGTTTGACACAAGCCAGACAGAGCAATTATGCGAGTGCCCCTGTGTCTCATCACCTCTGATTGGTTCAAACAAGACATTGCCTCATTGGGTCTGTCCCCATCACAGTGAACATAAAACAGTGAGTGCATTTAGCCCTCTCGCTCCCAGCTGATGGCAATAAATGTAGCCATCATAGATTTCCATTTTTTACCCATTTATCGCCCGGCTGCATACTGCAGTGTTTGGAATATCCTGCCATGGTATAATGTCCGCAGAGATATTGTGGTAGAACATATGCCTGCATTGAATTAACATGTCACAGTCAAATCTTGGTTTCACATTGGACTCTTTAACTCAGATGGTGATGGGCAAATGTCCTGAAAGTAGATGTAGAGTCTGGTCTAACAACTGTAATTCAGAGAGCTTGCAGTGCAGTTCTGAATAATCTAACAAAATGCTGTCTTGTCTCTCTCTCTGTCTTTTTTTCGTCTCACCGGCTCCTGTTTTCCTCTGTGTCTGCCCCTCTCCTGCTGAAATCATCCTCAGGTAAGAACATTTCTTTTAATAAAAGCTGATGCGTCAGGTCTGATACAGAAATAGCAGTATCGAAATCTCCCTTTGCACTGTCCCACTTTGAACCTCATGCTGCAGCTTTGGAAATCCACAAATCAGATGAATTATATTATGAAATCTAGCAGTTCTGCTGTTGCAGCGTGTAGCCAGGCTGAGAAACCTCTACGGAAGCTGCCCATTTAAACAGTACAACTGCTAGAAAGTGTTGCCTGTGTACTTTATGCATGGCCCAAAAATGTGTTTAAGTCAACTAATTTGCTTTGCCAATTACATTTAGAAAAAAAACGTAGTGGCACCATTTTTCAAAGTCCAGGAACATGACATGACGCCTTTAGAAGTCATGGGGGGGCGGGGTCATACAGAACATGCTCTTACTGTTGGTTGAAGCTAAGTTTGAAGCTAAGTTTAAGCTTTTTGAGTTGTCTAACCATAAACACAAAAGCGTCATATACCATAAGTGACTATTGTCGGAAAAACAAATGAAATATGTTGACAGTGAGCGTTGGATATCATCCCTATTAACATTTTTTATTTACAGTGAATAATTAGCAGTTACATTTACTCCAAAACGTATTTGGTGTGCTTCAAAACGAATTTAGGAGACGAAGTTTGCGGCTGTGACTTCTTATTGTTTTACTGGTAGGATGTTACATTCATACATATACAGCGATACTACATTTAGCAATTTAATAAAATGCACCTTTGACATACATTTGGGAACAAATGGCTATACACATGTTTGCAGTAGAGTTTCTCCATCTTTATATTGTTACCGTATAGTATTCCTGCTGAAGCAGAACACATAGTATGCCATGTATCCCACTGTGTGATATAACCGGACTTTATGTTCCTCATATCTGGAGCATCGCAAAAGGCCAATTCCTATCAACGTTTGAGCTTTATGGTAGTACGGTATTGAATCTTGTTAGATGACAGCGACAGAGAGATACAGTTTTCTGATTCTCAGAGAAATGGCTTTGGACAGGAACAGCGGTTCTAGATCTCCAATTCCCCTCGGGGTGCGTTAAGTTTTTGTTCCAGCTTATCCCTCCATCTAGTCGACTCAATTGTGCTGTTCAGTGAACAGTGAAATGGACTTAGCAGCTCCTCAGTACTGTCAGGTGTGTTTGTTCTCTGAAATAAATGAACAGATGGCTCACAAACCAGCAACGGGTCATGGAGGCTAGAGGTGTGTGTGTGTGTGGGGGGGGGGGGGTGTGTGTGGGTTCGCTCGCATGCATAGAAATCTGTGATTCTGCGTGTGCTTGCACACATCTTGAGTGCGTGCTCATGCATGTTGTGAGTGTGTACATTTGTGTGCATATAGCTGTGTGTCTGTGTTTGCATTTAGGCCAGTGCAGTCCGTATTTTGGCATTTCCAGTACTTGGCAAAGCTTAGATTTTTGATCTGTGAGGTCTGGCAGAGAAGAGGAAAGCAAAGATGAGGATGAAAAAGGGGATCAAGAAAATAAAATGGGAAAAAAAAAGCATCTCTGGGAACATAGTTTTAGCTGAAAATGAGGGCATATTAGGGGGTTATTGAGAGAAAAAAGCATAGGGGAGAAATTAGATGAGAAGTTTCCAAGTATGCAGGTGGAGACGAGATGGGACACATAAAGGCAGATAAATAAGGAGAAAATAGGTGGAATCTAAAGACCTGATGAGAAAAAAAGAGAAAGGAGATAAGGACAAGAAAAATAGAAGGTGCTGAGTTTTAGAAACTAGAAGAAATATGTAAATGGATCCATACTTTGGGGATATAGAGGGATATAGGGACATAGGGAAAACAAGGGAGACTGTGGCTAAGTGGAGAGCAGGGCCGTCCTTCAATCAAAGGATTGGCGGTTCGATCCCCGGCTCCACATGTCGATGTGTCCTTGAGCAAGACACTTAACCCCAAAATTGCTCCCGTAGCTATGCCTACGGTGAGATAGAATCTGAATTGTAAGTTGCTTTGGATAAAAGCGTCTGCTATATGACTGTAATGTAATCTAATGGATAAAGAAAAACAAGGCACAGATTTGAAGCAAGGAGAGAGAAAGAAGCCAGCTTATTATTATGATGATGATGTTCACTCTTTACAGAGGAAAAACGTAGGTGGAGGTCCAAGGATGAGGTGGAACTTGGTAGAGCAGATTTGACATCATTAAAGAGATATAGAACTCTGAGGATACGAGACAAAAGAGGAGGGAAGGAAATGAAAGGTACAAAAGGGCAACTGGGGATGAAACAGAAAATTGATGGGGAAGATGAGGAAGTTGAGACGGATCACAAGGAGGGGCATCAGATGAGGTGCACAGTGGGGGAGATGTATGAGGGTTTATTTTTTTTCATACAAAAAAGCATCAGAGACAAATTCCTACTCTAAAACTAATATGTGGAAAAAAAGGTTGCACCATAGATAGACAGACGGACAAAGAAAGTGTCGGTGAGGACAGACGGAAGTATTGAAGGGAGACCTGACATGAAGAGCAAGTGACCCAAACAGAAGTTTAATTAGCATATGTAAATTACATCTGCGTCCCCTGAGCCAGCTTTCTCGCCTCTCAATCCTCCTCTCCTCTTCTCTGTCTCTCACCTTTTTTCTGTCATTACTCTAACCCATCACCCATCCTCTTTTTCCTGGCCTCCTAATCTCTTCTTGTCTCCTCTCCTTCCTATTCGCTCTGTCACCTTTTTTCTTCCACAGTCCCTTGTATTTACTCTCTCTCTCTCTGTTCTGGCTGTCACCTTTTGGTTTAAAGCAAACCTCCTTTTTCCCACCTCACCTCGCCTCACCTCCCGACGTGCCTCCTCTCCCTCCCCGCCTCGTCTCTCTGGTTGTCTGGCATATAATGTTGGCAGTTTGCTAAGCAATTGTTGACTGTATTATGGCACACTTCACTGGGATATTTATGTGCTCTGTTATCTAAGCCCTGTGAATAAACCAGCCAAACTGTGAGCTAGCCAGTCTAACAGCGAGGTAGCCGGCCAAACAGGGCAGTCGGCTGTGCAGCTTTTCTACTGAGCTGTAAGAGAAGCCTGGTGACCTTGAGGTTATCGGATGCAACACTCATACACACTCAAGTACACACATCTGACCCTGTTCTGATGCCATGACCCCTCCAATAATGCTGAACCATCTCTCTCTCTTTTTTTCTCTCCTCTCTCTCCTTGACACCTCTCATGCTACACACACACACACACACACACATATATGCAGTTCTCACATCCTGTTTCCTTCCTTCTTAACTGTTTGGCTCACTGCCTAAACACACCTCTCATCTCCAATTTGAATTGTTTTTGTAACTCTTGTCTGAATGAGCAACATTTAAGGTAAAGCCGTCCGTTGCCTACATTAGCTTTGTGTACTAGTACTACTATTACTACTACTACTGTGTTTTTAACACTGTCGGGCAAATTCACAAAGAATGAATTGCACATCACTTGTATGCTTCATCTGCCTCGTCTCAAGTTCCAATTCACAAAAGGTATTGCGCTGATATTATTACAGCACAAGGTTTTGCAGCTGATTGTAATTTGCCCTTTTTTTGTGCATCTGATAGCAATTAAATACATGACAAAGTAGGCAGAACAATGGCAGAGAGAAAAAGAAAAGGAAATCTTCAGATCGCAAGCTCCAGGTCCTGACCTGATTCTGCAGAATGTAAAGAATTTAAAGTGTGACAGAGAGAGACTGTATTTGGGTCTGTCAGTATAAATGTGCTTTAATTACCACCGACTCTCTGAAGACGCTAATGATTTCACTGTCTCTGCTTTAAGCGCTGAACTTAGTGAATTGGAATTTTTGCTGTCAAAGTTAAGCAGCTTTCTGCTCTTGAATGTCTGCCATGCATTTTCAAACAAAACTGTTTTTTGAAGCACTGGCTTGTTATAGTATTAATACAATTAGCTGCACTGGTAGATACTAGACAAATACCTATCAATACCCATCCCTAGGTAAGATATCTAGTAGTGTGAGTTCACTACTTCATAAATCTGACTACCTTTTGCACATGTATTATTTATGGGCAACAAACAATACTGAAAGAGCACAGTACATATTTCTAAATGGAATATGGTTTTGCAGCATTTGTGTGATATACTAGATGCAAACAAGCTACGGCCCATCATTTTGAAATCACACTTGTGTGTGGACCAAAGCATCAGCAGCTCTCAGTAATCCACAGAGGAACCATCAATAGGGACAATCTTCTAGTCTATGAGCAATAACCAAGTCACCGTTATATATGGCATAATAATAGTTTCTTAAAGATGGACAGTTTTAATATTGTTTTTTTTATTTGGGAAACCAAATACAGCTACTATTGAAGAGCAGTGATTTGTTTTGTGCACTACTATTATGGCCTTGAAAGTATACAGTGTATGTTCCTTTGAATTGTCATTACATTAAACTGCAGAAAGGCCATATCCAAGAGTTACAGCAGAAATGTGTGCATATACACTGTAGATACAATTAAGCGTAAATGAAAACTAAATCTGTTTATCTTTCCAAGGATTCATGCACAGTAGATATGGGCATCGGGCCTGTATTCATGTACTGTCTGCATATTGCTTGCTAATGTTTGTCCTTTTTTGTTCAGTAAACACTTGCTCATTGCAGGCTGTTTGTTAAACAGCATCTCATTTTCCATCTCAACCCAGACATCAAACGTCTGTGGAAACCCTCGGGGTCTAGGCATGCTAAAAAACCTTAACAAGGTGTACAGGCAGGGGAGGGGTCTCAATAAACACTCCCTTTGATGTCTGTGTGCTTAAGTTCACGAAGGCAACATCATAATATCCTATATTTCTACACGGTTTGTTGTGTTAAAATGACTACAGATCACTATTTTAACGGGAACTCGTATATTTGCGCGGCCTTATGCCAGAGCTTTGATTCTCCGTTCTGCTTTGTTCTCTTAACTTGTCATTACTGTCTGCGCTCAAAGACGAACAGCGGATATGAGAGCTCTTTGAATTACAGTAAAGAGTATGTTTCATTACCGAACTGAGCATCTGTGACCTTTGGTTTCAAATTACCATGTGGTCTTCACTGCTGTCGACTATAGTCACATTTTGTGTGCTACAAAGTCGCTTTGATAAGTATTGTAGGGTGTGCATGCAAGATCCAAGAAAACAATCAGGCTTTTTATTACATTTTGATCAATTATTTGTGTAAGAATTAAATCAAATAAAACTGATATAAAGCCCCAACAAAATGGTATCAAGTAAAGAATGAACAGAGTCCCTGTTAGTGCTCACTCAAACATAGGTCATGTAATCTTCCCTCCTTTGTATCTTTGGCAGTATTTTCTTTTCAAATTGTCTCTCTGCAGTAATTGTTCCTCTTTTTTTCACTCTATTTATATTCAACTCCTCTGCTTCATCAGTTCAATAGACTTCGGCTGAAATTGAAGGGTGCTTTATTGGCACGACACAAGGAGAGCATACTTTGCCAAGGTAGAAGCTGACAACTGAGTTGCTTTCAACACAGAACAATAATAATTCAAACGGAACCAATCCGGTTGTTTAATGTTGTTCTTTTTCATCAACAATTTTGCAGAAATAAATTACATTCTAATTATCCACTTGACATGAATCGACTTGTCTTTGTAGTAGGACTGACTGACTCTTAAACTCTGGGAATGTTGTTAAGTCAACCTGTTTAGTGAACGTAAATCACTTGTTTTTCTCAGCGGTAACCTCCGGTGCTGAGAAATGAAGCCAACGCGCAAGCGCCAAAAACTGCAATTCCTTAAATGGCCACTTGAGGAAGCAAGTCAATCCCCATAGACATAGCTAAATGCTCAAATTTACAGCAGATATAAATATACATTTACAACCGGGTACAACAACTTGGTTGGTCTCTATAGCTCAGGATGGCTTTTTATATAACTCACCCACTGCCAAGATGATGACAGGCGAAAGCCACCCACGTTGAGCTTCACAACGTGGTTTTATACATACTATAGTTTTTCTGTGTCTTTTACGCTGAGAACCTCAGTGCTGTGTTGAAACATCTGGGCTGATGCAGTGACTTTGTCACAACTGATATCTATTTGGAACTGTAGATGCTAGAATTTGTCCTAGTTGATGCGTCACACTCTTCATGCCAAATACAGACTCTTATTTGTCTTCTGCATGTCATTTAATTAGTGTTTGCACTCGTGTCCACAGTAAAGCTATTCATCTGTAGGCAAAGCTTGTCCTCATCATTGCTGATACAAAGTTATAAGTGACTTTTTTTAAAGTTCAGTTTTTCCTCATTCTATTCCCGTTTTGTTCTCTTTAGAAGCAGAACAACATTAACAGATTACTGTTTGGAATTTACTTTAGAATAAACTAATGTTTTCAAAGTGGTGTTTTCCTAAATGCATTTTCTCTCATCTCGTTCCTATTATCTATGTTGTTGCATTTGTCTCATCCTCTCCTTTAACCTATTTTGTCAGTTACTCTCCAATATTTCCAAATTCTCAATCTCTGTATATGTCCCTCTTCCTCATTCAGTGCTCTCTCTTTCTTGCTCTGCGATCGGCCTCGCTGTCTATTTCTCTCTCATCAGTGTCTCCCTTTCTCCTCCCCTCTGTTCTGCTCTGGTGTCCAGGGGCCCGAGGGCGGATTTAGTTAGAGAAACGGTGTGAGAATGACACTGAGCACAAAAGGGAGGAAGGCAAGAGCAGGAGGGGAACAGACAGCCATAACCTAGCGTCCTGTGAAGCTCTTGACACTGATCCAGTACAGTATCTGATCCAGTGTCATCCATTACCTTGCACCATGAGAGACCCGAGTAAAAAGTCTGCTTGAAATCGGTCCCAAATTGAAAATGTGCTCTGCTGCCTACAGGGCCCCGGCTCCGGGACTCCCCATGTCATTATTCAGGATTTTACAATATGTGAGGAGCCAAACAGCCTGAATATCAAAATATCTGGCGTCATCTTTTTTTTCAAAGATAATCATTTTTCAGATTCCAGCAAATGCATACAACATGAACGGAGCATCCACAGACCGAACAGTTTTCTACTTTTGCTCGAAAATAGTTCCCAATGAATATAAATGTTGATGGTCTGGTTACCACAGAGGAAATGTCTTCCACTTTCACTGTGTTGGTGTGGTCTTATGGGGGCACATCTCAAACCCGTTGCAAATAAAGCAGAACTATCTAAATTAGAGGCCGACCGACCAATGTAGAATTTTTGAGACAAAACTGATATATGAACAAAAATGTAGCGTGACATATCGGTGCAGATGATTTATTGGTCGAGCTCCAATCTGCATGGCAAGAAACCACTGGGGGGAAATTGGGGGAGTATGGTTGGTTTTCTTTAGGATGTGATTTGGGTCAGCAGACATTTAGGTGAGTTTCATAGGATCTCCTATAGATGCAGTCGAAAATTGTACGCATACTTAATATATCTGCTGTATACCAACCGAAGACTGGTATGACCACTTATGATGAAAGGGGGGTGTTTTATTAGGTCTCTGGGACGCCTTGAGGAACTTAAATAAATACAGTTGTTTGAAGTTGATGTTTTCACTGCAATATAGATGTTAGAGAGGGGATTACGACCTGTTTCACTTCCTAACACTAGCTCTAAGCAGCTTATAACACAACATTTAAGCTACTTTTTAATTTGTTTTAAACCAAAGCAAATATTTTAATAAAACTCCTACCAGTAAAAATGTATTCTCAAAAACGAGTATGCAAATGGGGCCATCAAACTTTTCGGATAAAAGGATGAAACACTTCCAACTTAGCACCTTAAAGACAGACATCCAGATTTATTCAAAGAATTCAGAGTTCGCTTTGTGTTACTGTTACATTGACAACGTAGAATTGGGTATTCGAGAATCGTGGAATTCCACTGGTACTGTTACATCTCTTGCAGCTGGTCACCTTTGAACCACATGCTCGCCAGTGAAGAGGATACTGGACCTTTTTTGTTTCAGCATTTTGCTGTTTTCACTTTTGTTTGAGGAGTGTGGTGTGTGGTCTTGCCTGCACGCGAGTCTGCCACATTACCATACAGGAGGTTGCTGCTGTTGTCCTCATGTTCAGAACCGTGTTTTGAAAGAACTCCTTCTTTAGCTGGTCAGAGAAGACCGATACGCACTGTGCATACACACATAACCATGCGTGCACACACTCATTATAGTATATAATATGGCCATTATCATATTCCTAATTTGCACCTGAATGGTGAAAGACACAAAAGGGATGAAGGGGACACCGCACAACATGCCATAGCAGGGTCATAAATCTTGTATCCTCACTGCCCCCCCCCCTCTCTCTCACACACACACACACACACACACACACACACACACACACACACACACACACACACACACACGTCTGTCAGATGTGCGCTGCTGTAATTAGGTCTTTCAGGTTATGATAATGTTTGTGCTGTTTTCTAGTTCATCTGCTCACTGGTGCACAGAATGTCATTAATCACACCAGTCTAAAGCACATGCTGATTCCACCACAGTCTTTCAGTGTGTGTGTGTGTGTGTGTGTGAGTTTGTGTGTACGTGTACACCTCATTTGATGGTGTATGTTTGTGGCTTTGTACTGGTAGAGGTGAGAGAGAATGAGAGAAAAGACAGAAGTAATGAAGGTGTTTTGCCTAATAATATGCAGTGGGCGGAGCTTAGCCTGTCTCTGTGTATCATCCTCTTAGTTTTTTCTTCTTCTTAGCTCAAAACCTTATTTTTCTCGTCATTTCACTTTTCACAACTTCCTCATTCCAATCTTTTCTGCTGTTCCTGCTGGCTAGCGAAGCACCAGAACTTGGGCTGCTGTAGATGGGGCTCATGCGATGACTTTCCCAAAGAAACTGTTTCTTGCCAGGGTGGCATAGGCTTCTGCTAAACTCAAGGACAATCTGACACGCCCCATGTATCATCCCCTGTTGTCTTTGAGCAAGACACTAAATCCCTCCCCAGGAGTGCTGCTATGTAGCTCATCTTGGGTTCTGACCTCCCTAGTCAGAGGCAGGTGAAGGGAGAATTTCATTTCAAGCATCAAAGTAAAATATATCATTATATTTGCCCCCATTTTGCCCACCCATACTACACTGCCGTCTGTGGCTAATCGCCTTTCACACAGGAACACAGGGTTGCGGAGGTTCTATTTGACCAACTACCACAAACCCAAGATTCAGGCTAAGTTGAAATTTGAATATCATGTCATCTTACTGCTTTCTCGCAACAATGATGTAAACGTTGGTGCAGGATAAAGGGTATTAAAGCATTATTCATTATATACACACAAAATAACGTCTCCTCTATTGTTCCTACAATTCTTAAAAGAAACGTCCATGTCCACGATAGAATGCCGTAGAATGTGTTCTGCTATGGCTCAGGAGTGTACTGAAGCACTCACCACAGAACATAAAGGCCATTCTCTTTGTAATGTAGCTTACCAGCTTCTTTCGAAGATTTCCACTGTAGTCCTTTTAGTGGACGGGGATTTGCTTTTTGTAAAACTACTGTATTAATGTCAGGACTGAACTCTGGGTTAATGTTACATTATGAGGATTTTCATAATGTATGAAGGAATATCTTCATACAGACACATTCACACTGTGTCACTTATCCATCTGATAGCATTTTTCACCCTTAATCATCTTCCGTCATCTTAC
The DNA here is from genome assembly GCF_910591455.1 of Pholis gunnellus. Lineage (NCBI taxonomy): Eukaryota > Metazoa > Chordata > Actinopteri > Perciformes > Pholidae > Pholis > Pholis gunnellus. The sequence continues at coordinate 10,486,311 of NC_136532.1, read as the reverse complement.
TCTGCTGGAGGCATTTATATCTCTTACACAGATTCTCTGTGGATAATTAAAGCATGTTTTTCGTCGAAAGGCTCTCCTTTGGTAACACTCTGTATCACTTTTCCTCTGGTGCCTCCAGCGTAAAAGACAGCACTCAAATGTCATTCAGCTCATTTTTCTCTTAATTTGTTTGTTAACTTTAATTTTGAATAGATTTATTGTGCCAACATTTTCCTTGGATTGAAACACGTTGTGTTTTCCAGCCTACAAGTCAGGTTGCCAATAGTAAGGATACGGTTTGATAATAAAGCCAATATCATGGCATTGCTCTCTTAGGTTTTAGTCTCTATTCTTTAGTGCAGTCATTCGTTTGGAGTGCAGAGAGTGGAAAGTGGTTGCACAAGCATACCTGATGCACAGAGCGAGCATGGAGATCAATGGCCATGGGAAAAAAGGGACAGAGAAAAAAACGTGTGAAGAGCATCTCCAAGGACTCAAGATCACATACAGTTTTTCACTTTTTTATTTTCCTGAGCTACATGTTCTTTTGTTCTCTTTCATCGTATATCTCTGCCACCATTCCTTCCTCTTCCTACTCTTTCTTCTTTCCTACTTGCTCTGCCAACACAAGGCACGACACTCGCTCTGTGACTGTATAATAGAGAATGATAATATGTGAACATGATGTTGCCTGCGAAATTATGCTTGGTGTATCAGAATAAACAGTATACAGTCCTTTGATTTTTACATTTTTCCTGCATCCATGTCTGTGTGTGTGTGTGTGTGAGAGAGAGAGAGAGAGAGAGAGAGAGAGAGAGAGAGAGAGAGAGAGAGAGAGAGAGAGAGAGAGAGAGAGGGAGGCAGGCAAGTGGCTAAGAAAATATGTCATTATATTACCGCACACCTTGGCCTTGTGAGACACCTGATATAACAAGAACGAGTCTTTGCTCTAGTCTTTCGCTCTAGAAAAGTAATCTCACTCCAATAACAGCATTGATGCAAAACAGTTTGCATAATCCTTCTGAGTGGATCCATTTTACTGTGTTTTCATTACACAAAATGTCGTTCTGTATACACAATAGATCATAACTAATCCACTTCAATTCCATTAACTTTAACCCCTTAATGTGGAACTCTATTACAATGAAAGCTATGTGAACTCATCAGTTCATGATAAAGCTGCAGTTTATAGATGTGACAGTACATGATGGGAAAGTGCCATCATGTAACATGACAGCAGTGCCATAAGGCGCTTATACAGCCAGCTGTTTTATGTGCATGGTTAATGTGATTTGTGCATAAAAATAGCTGTATGGAAATGCTAAAAATGTAAAAGAAATCTAAATATTGCAAAGAAATGTTTACACCGAGTTGATTGATAAAAGCAAAATGCGACACACTGCAATGGAAACGGACAAAACAATTAATCATTATGACTTAAATAAAGCATTTATGACTTAACTGGTCCCTCAAGCTTTTGCTTCGCTGAGGGGACTAAAAGTAGCAACAGCTGAAAACAACAGCTCTGTATGGTCAATGTTCCTCAAATGAACTCATGAAACAAACAGAAATGCCACATTTACATCATGTTTTCATGATTGTTTTCCACCGTTTGACATCTGACTGGCCAATTGTATTACTTCATCTTGTGAGCGGAGAATTACCGGCACCAACTTTCTTTCCCTGTATGATATGCACAGAATGGTCGGTGGAAACTTGCATTCGTTTGCAGATTTTCTGCAAAATAGGTTGAAATTGATTTGTACTACATTTGCATGGAAACCAGGCTATATACATCGAGCACTTATGTCTCTCCATGCCTTCTCCTTGCATCCGTTTTTGTCCCTAGCGTATGTGAAATATTCCATTCCCTCACTGTACATTTTCAGCCACATATCTGTTGTGAAGTGTACTAAAAAATAGTGCTTGAGTTCTGTATAGTCTATACAAAAGCACACACTTTTAACAGAAACTTATGACTTGCCCTTTCCAACTGTGTTGGACATTAAAACATGAAATATACTAACCTGCAATTTACCTGTAAATGTTTAGAAAGGTTTAGTGAAACCCTGTACTTTTGAATGCGCCTATTATTTGACTTCATAACAAACGTTCAGAACATGTCAACACATAGGACGTTTGATGGATTAATTAATATTGGTCAGAACGTATACAGGCATATAATTTCCACATGCCAGCACTCTGAAGACAAGAGTATTGGCTCACTCAGCTGTAGTCCATTACCTCAGAGCTTACAAGCCTGCATCACTTAAAACCCATTCATCAGCTGTCTGACAGGGCAACCTACTGCAAACAGATTCAGTCATGCAGTGAATCTTCTCTGGTAGCCCCCCCCCCCCCCCACAACATTTCAACTTGTGACCTCAGCGTCCACCTGCACGCAGACTCTTTCATCATACAGCTCATTTTCTTTATGGCTCACTCACACACACACACACACACACATGCGCACACAGAGCGAGACACTTGCAGACTTAACATAGCTCACCTACACACACACTTAAAAGCCTCATCACCTTTGACCTTGTGACCCCAGTTAACTAACTAACCTCTTGTTATATCCTCTGTTCACTGCACCTCTTTATGTGGGGCCTCACTGAAAAGATCCAGTCATGCAGCACTGGTAGCCCCGAGGCGGCTTCAGCTTGCAGCCTATCAACATATCCATACATTCAAAACAGAGTGACTCAGTCACTCGTCCGCTTGAGGATTTGAACTTCTAACCTTTTGGCTTGCTCAGCCGTGTGGCTATTTCCTGGAATCTCTTTACTTTCTGAGGTCCTTCTATATGTACGCTCTTAATGTTAATGTGCATGCACTGGTGCAATGAGCAGTGCACTTAGCAAATTCTATATTTGAACTTGAGCTTGTTGTCTTCATGTGATTGTGTGTAAGGTATGAGAGCAGAATATTCAGAAGCTTATAAAATTAACTCAACTTATATTTACTCCTTTTCCAGAATAGAATAGAGCCAGAGGACATGTTTAAGAAATGAAATCGACTTCACTGTTTCCACATTTGAACCCTCAACCTTCTTGTTTATGTATGACCATGTGTTACTAATGCAGAGCGTCCCTCAGCACTATGACCGGGCTGTTAAGAATCTGGTCCCCAATCTAGTCAAGTAAAAGTGAATGATGCATATAGTTAACTCCTTTCCATATGAACTCAATCTGAACTTCCTACTTGGATGTGTTCAATTTTCTGACCAGCTAATATGAGATTTGTAAATACATAATTAACCGCAGAGTGGCTGTGTTAAATGTAATTATACTGTGTTTCAGAATAGCCTAAATGGAAATGAATCATGGAAATGAATCCTAAAATTGAATCACCTAAGATTGAACTCACAACCTCTAGCCATGTTTCCACCACAGCAGTTTACTTAATGTTAAGTGATGTACTAACAAACCTGAACATTAGCCTTTTCACTACCTGAAGTCATGGCCTTTTGATTTAACTGTGATTATGCTGTCTCGTATGGTAAAACCCGGAAGTAATCGTTTGTTTTGTGGTGGGAGTGTTTTTACCAATATCACAGGTCTCATATAACTGCTTCTTAACTATCTCAAGGTTACAAAAAGTTGAAAAGAACTTGTTCTGAACGACTTCAATGTTCCTCCCTGTGCTGTTTTAATAACACTGTGATAGACATTCTTTTTCATTAATATTTCACGCTCACAGCTGGGACTTTTTGGTTCCCCTAAAATAATTGAGTTAAACTTTTTTTTTACCACAGAAGTGTTATCTTTTTATCTATCCAGGTCCAAAAAGAAATCGCAGAAAGCATCAGCCATAGAGCAGCCTTTACTGAAGAGTGTGAAAACAAGGATCCACAGGGTTTCCACTCGTCTCCTTTTTAAGGATGCCCCCCCCCCCCCACACACACACACACACACACACTCATGACACCGCTCTGCCGCCCCAAGTGCTTCAGAAAGATAAAAAGGGAAATATTTCAGAATAAGTCAGGATCTCTCTTCAAGGTGGAGAGACTTTACTGGCAGAAGTTACTCATTATTCCTCTTGCTCCTTTAAAAACATTTTGTAGTCTCACCGGCGGCTGCCATTTAAGCTTGTGAAGTCTCCCACAGCTTTGAACTGTATACCCGTGCCTTCGAGCCTCACCATTGTTTGTGCTCTCACCAGCATCAATGGGTTGCATCTGGGCCACATGTCAAAATGGTTAGCGATCAACCACCAGTCAACAAACCAATGACACAACAGAGCAGGCACTCCTATAGCGTGCTGACCCGCACCAACATGAGTCCATGTATTTCTTCGGCGGAGCCCACCATGAACGAGAGGCTGTGTTTAATTTAAGTGTGAGTGAACAACTAGGACACTTCCGCGTACTGTACACATTCCCTGCTGCTGAACCAGCAACTATTTGTGTTTTCACAAGTACTGTTTATAGCACCGAGAACACGGAGAGGTCATGTTTTGATTAATGTTTAAACCATCTTAGTCGTCACTATATGTAAGAAATTATTTTTTAATGTTCTTGCAAAAGTGCTTGCTATGAATAGTAAATATGCTGTTAACACATCTCATTTGATCAATCATGTATGAAGTGTATGTGTATCCAGTACCAGCGAAATGTATTTTACTTACTCACGTATTAATTGTGAAAAAGATTTATAAAATATAAAATAAAGTTTAAAATGAATCTTTGTAAAAAGGCAATTTTAGTCTTGTCAAAGTCAATTTATATAGCCCCTATATCCTGAACTAAAACAATATTTTCTGCATCAAAATGATGTGGTATCTTGCTTTTCATTCACAGATGTTCTTCAAATTGTCATCATCTCTCCAAAAGAGGGTTTAAAAAAACAAACTCTTTACATTCTGTTTGACTCACATTCAACACATTCAAAGTTAACTATAGCTGGCAAGTCATAACCTGTTGGCCTCTTCTACTTCACAGATGTCTAGCACATTTGTGTAAGAGAAAATGAGACGAGGGAAATGTCATTGTAATCAGTGTAAATCAATTTATAATTGAATTACTCAAAATATACTCTTAGATTTTGTCACTTGAATTTATCAGTGATTCAGTGTGTATTTTTGCCCCAGAGGCAAATGAAACCAATTCAAGGAGCATTGAGTAATTTATAAATGCTTCGGATTTGACCAAAATAAAGCTGAAAATAGAATAAGGCCGTGTTTCTCTCTCTCTCGCTCACTCTCTCGCTCTCTCGCTCTCTCGCTCACTCACTCACAGCTTCTCTTGAGATCGTTGCATCCCTGCTCAGTAACCACTGCTCTAGTTTCCACAAGCTTGAGCACAGCTCATTTTAGAGAGCATTACTTGTAAGGGTAGCAGACCCAAGATAAAAGTTAATTAGGACTCTGGAAGCAGAGGATCAGGCAGAAAGAGGGCCAAAACAACAGGGATGGTGTCAAAGGAGTAACTTGACATTTTGGATTTCTGTGTTTTCTTCCTCATCTGGCTCACACCATGGCACACCAAAATTCCCCAAGTTGGCACCCTAGGCTCCAAAATGGCACGCTGGCTCTGCTGGCATTCATCATTAAACCCAATACGTTACACTAGCTGTGAGCTAGCTCATTAGCTTGCAACCAAAGCCGCTAGTTTCAAGGAAGAATGCAACACTAATGATGTGTTTTATGTTAGCTCAAGAACAAATTAAGATTCTTTCTTTTGGTTGTTCATGGTGCAAAGAAAAACCTTGGAGAAGATAAATAATACACCAACAAATACAAAATCTTGTTAAGAGAAAGAGGAAATTCAAGTTGACAAAATGTGGGATCCACATAAACGAAACATTGTGAAAATAAATGAGGGAGAGGCTGTGGTGAAGAGTATGGGAACAAAACAAAAAAGATGGAATGGGGGCGTTAGGTAAAAATAGATTTACCATCAAGAGCCATAGTTTTGAGTAAAGGGGTCATGTGCATTATTGAGATAAAGGAGGGATTGGAGTAACAACTGTGTACTGTCTGTGAGTATGCAGAGAGAGAGAAGGCAGAGAAGTACGGTCAGTAATGTGTCTGTAATAAGGTCAGTGGCAGAAGTCCATTATGAAACCCCCTTGAGGCTCTATTTATAGTGACCTGAGGAGGGAGGGGGGATATAGAGAGCAAGTGAGACGGTGAAAAAAAGAGAAGCGTTTGGAATGAAGACGTAAAGGAGGGAGGAGAGAGGAAGGCTGAAAGAAGAAGGAGGTTGGAGGGGTACAGTGAGTGAAAAGATGCAAAAGAGCAAAGCAGGGAGGCGAAGTGTTGGGCTAGGAGTAAAGATGGGGAGGCGAGAAGTGGGGATAGAAGATGAGAGTGGGAAGTGTGGGAAAGGTGCCAGTGAGAAACAACACTGAGGAGAGGAGATGAAGACAGCAGGGAAGAAGGAGAGCTTGGCTAGGCGAGGGAAAGAAACGAAGTCGTGCGGTCGGAAAGCATGAGGGTGTTAAGGAGAGACGGTAGAGAGGAGGGATAAGAAGGCAAGAGAGAGACAGTGAGCCTCCAGATGGAGAAGGCATAAGCAGTGAAATGCCTCATCCAATTTTATCTTCAGCTCCGAATGAAATAGCCAAAATATGGGAAAATCTTCAAATGAAATAAGCCTGTAAGCTGTCCTTTATCATTTGAGTTGAGGGCCATCTTTATTATTTTATTGTATGCTTGTGTGTGTGTACCTGTTTTTTTCTCACCAAATAGATAATCTAATAAACTGGGCTCAGCATGGTGTTTTATTTCCTTCAGAAGGAAACAGGAGGAGCAAAAATAAGCAATAGAGATGAGGAGATAGGTGATAGGAGAAAGGAAGGATGGAAGACATGGAAGCACAGAAGAGCAGCAGCAGAAGAAGAAAAAAATGACGAGCACCATCAGGAAGAGGAGATGTAGTCTTGCACAAGAGTGGCCGGGTGGGTAGGGGCCGCTGTGAAATGCAACCCTGGGGAAGTGGCCGAAGAGAGAAGGATGTCTGAACTATTCCTCCAAAAGGAAAAGGAGAGTGGAACTAGGCTGCAAAGAACAGAGGGAAAAAAGGGAACGATGCACAGGAAATGTGAACATAAACAGGTTTTCTCAAGGAATCAGGAAAGACATCGCGGACCAAGATGAAAAGGGGGCGGAGTGACATTTTTCTACAGCTAGTGAAAGAAAAGTAATCGTGAAGACAGATAGACCTGCAAATAGACATACTGACAGGTGGAAAAAATGCAGACACACACGGTGAACACAGAGAGAGAGCGAGAGAGCCAGGTGGTTAGCGAGATGTGGAGAGCACGGATGTACACACAACCAGCGACCAGCAACTATCAGTCGTCAGCCACCCAGAAAAACATTATCCTATCTCCCTGAAAATAGAAGTCCTTCCTCGGCCAATGTTTTGATATTCTAATGCATTGCCCTGCGCTTGCTGCTTGTATTAATAGCGATGCTGAGCTGTGATAGTACTACATGAATGAAAGCGAAGCCTTGCATTTCCCTCAGGCCTCGGGTAAGGGAGACAAAATCCATCTGGAAGATAACATTACACAGCAACGCGCACAAGTTTGTACCCCCACAAGCTTACATAAGACTATGCATATGAATGAGGTATTCCATCTGCATGTGGATATGTGGGGCGTGTGTAATACAAAGTGAGACTTGGGCATTACAGATAACTGCTTTTCATGATTGTGAAAATGAGTTTAAATGACTATAATTATTTCCCCCCTGACTGTACATGTGGTTGTCTCCTTGTTTGCTTATCTGTTTCTCACCTACCCGAATGCATTTCTTTATTATGCATTATTCGTGCATTATTCAGTTTCAGACAGACCCTGTGATGAAATATTTTTGCGCATTACACTTGGGATGATTTGCAAATTGCAATCCTTAAAGTTTGGTAAAAGAAACTAATAAGTATTGTTAATTTGTTGGCGCTTGTTGTGGGAATTCTAATGTGACGAATTTCTTCTTTACTTTAGTAAGTGTTTTTTACCTGCCGTGACTAAACGGATGTTGAGGGAAGAGACTTGACCTAAATGGCCATCACTGGTACCAGCGACCTAGTTCAGAAGGATGAGCTGGAATTAAAACCCACAACATAGCCGAGGACCGAAACAGATTGGTTCTCAGCTGGCATCACCAAGATTGACGTTTTTGGGGTTCCACCTACGTAGCGAGTCGCATGGAAGACACAAAGAAAAACTGTAACCATAGCCTCATCGCTTGGTGCTCAACCTTGAAAGAGAGGAATCAGATATTAACCCTCACTTTGGACCATCCTGTGCTGTCCAGTGAGGTGTATCAGTACACCTAAGCTGACTCGCGCCACAGAAACTGGAGATAAGTGCCGGCTTAACAGTCATTTCAGGACAAACGAGGCGTACCTGCTGCCCAGTTGTCCGTATGGAGCAGTATACTGTACACCCTCTTCCGCTGCCTCTCTCTCTCTCTCCCTCTGAGTATAGGAAGCTGCTTTCCAAAACTCTTGTGGAGCTCAAAAGATCACATGCAGAAAGATGCTTGAAGCAAGGAAACATGCTTGAGGGGAGAGAGTAAGACAAAGAGAAAAGAGAGACAGCGGAAGAGGAAAGACAATGGTAGAGGAAGAAAGCGAAGCTGTACAATAATGGAGGAACTAACAATAGACGACCGTGGATGCACATACAGTCCTGTGAAGTGTGTGTCTGCGTGTGCACGTAATGTTTGGCAGAGACAGCCATGAAAAATAGCAACTGAGTGCTCTCACACTGCCTACCTGCAAACACCCACTCATCAGCTGCTCCTGTGCTGTGCATGTCCTTAAAATGACTGTGCCCAATTGCAAATGCGTGTAATGTATGTCCAACTGTGAGTGTGGTATAGTTTCAATCTGACTCTCAAGCAAGCAGCGCCTTAGATGGTGTTTATGCCTCGAGTCAAGTGCAGTAGAGGATAGTTGCTTTTTTTTCCTTGGTAATGAATCTTTTTATTCATTCATCCCTTTTATTGTTTGATAACTCCCATTTCATCTGGAGCGTCTACAACTCATGATACAAAGAGATTTAGATCCTTCTGATTAGCTAAATCGGCTTTTAACAAAAATCTCTTTTGTTGTTTTTTTCAGTTCATTGGAGTGTTGCAAAAACTCCTAACCTCATTGATGTGTTTTGCTTGTTGTCTGACATTTGTGGCAAATAATTAGTAGGCTTAAATGGAGTTTGTAGCAAAGACTGAAAAAAGTGGTTTAGGAAAAGTCAGAAGATCATCAAAGTCAGTATGGCTGCATAGTTGTTGAGGTATTTCAGTTCAGCCCAAAGTGGTGGGCCGACCGCCCGACCAACCATCCTTCTATTTATGCTGCTAGCACAGCTAAAAACTAAAAGAAATCTTACTAAATGAACACATGAGCACGTATGAATACATACATTGAAGCATGATGTTAGGACTGTGTTTAAGTCTTAACACAGACTTGTATTGACTGAAAGGGGTTAATTAGAAAAGAAAGAACGCATTGAAATACATTAGACACCATAGCGATTGACCGACGCTATTATTGACTCATATTGACCGCTGTATAGCCCCCTTAAAGCTGCTATAGGACATTAAATACTCACTTACTGTATAATCACATATATTGAGATGTACACAGTGCACTAAATATTTAACTATGAAGGCAATAAGATGCACACCAGCATCTTACATAAATGCACATGCACACACAAATCCATAAACGTATACTATTGCATAGGCTTACAGTATTTCTATTTAAAAATGCATGCACATTGATAGCCCTCCTTTCTCACACACACACACACACACACACACACTAATATGCACGTTGGCTGTGCTCTGACCTGATAACTGGAGGCAATGCCGCTTACAGAATTATAATTTGGGAATAAATAAAATATGCATGTCAGAGCCACCACTTGTGTGTGTGTGTCAGAGGGTTTTGTATTCATATACTGTAAGTGTCTGGAACCAAATGTGTCTGTTGGTGTGTGTTTGGCTCTAATGTAATTATTCAGACGGTGAATTCATGGGCTTTACACCACAATGTCAATGTATGAATACATTTTAACAAGCAGCGATGCCTCTCTAACACGTTCAAAATGTTGAATATGAAAACTTTATTTGTGATGCTATTTGTTGCTTTATGTGAAAGCGATGGAAACAAAATCAAATAAATATCTGACTTCAGGAGTAATGAAAGACCTAAGGACTATATATTATATAGTATATTATATTATTATATATATCACAAACCATTTTGCAACTCCTCTCTTTCACACTCTTTCTGTTTCTTATATTGGTTTTTTCCTTTTACCATTTTCCCTGAGAGAGCAAACCTCGCTCTCACTAAGGAGGCTATGTATTATGAGGAATTCTTCACACTGTATAGACTTGATTGCAGTATATGGTATGCGTCATAACCACTAGGAACCCAGAATTTATTCCTCTCTTTGCCTCTTTCTTAACTAAGACCAGATGTGGCCTGACAGAGTCCCCCCTCTACCGGCAGGGTCGTAAATCTAGTTGCAGGCTTTAGCTGGGGCCTGCACACACGATGAAGTCAGAGGACGCCAACCAGCTGTCACAGTCTGCTCCCACATTGAGATACTCTAGCTAGCTTTCAAGTACTCTCTTACTATGATGAATTGCATACTATCGCCCTGAAAGCCTGGTGGATATATAATTGGCTATGACAAGGAGTGTGCTGTGCTATATTATATCTTCCCAGGGTTATTTCTGTCATCGCGGTTCGCCACACAATCTTTCAGGGCCTCCTCTCCCATGTGAAATATTGCAGATGTTCATTTGTATTAAGTTTAAGCTATAAAAACACAACAAAATTACAACCAAATATGAGAAAGAATGCAATGTAATGCAGTTCAACACAACATCACCCAAAACTACAGGATCAGACATTACCTTAGAGATTAATCAATAACTCCTAACAACAACTGGCCATGATAATCTTTATGAAGATATGTAGGGCGGCCCCCACTCTGTCGATTAGGAGACTAATTGTTTGTTTTGGTCTTAGTCTACTAAGATTTCTGTAGTCATTTTATTATGCTTTTTTCATGCTGAATGACGCATTTCCAAGAAACTTCTCTGGTAAAAACAATATTTAGAATTGTGTTTTTGTTTGATTATTTGTGGAGGAACAGAGTTTTACAGATCAGTTGATTAAATCAACAAATCGATTAGTCGACAAAAGCGTAAGTCAAAGACAGCCCTAAATATATGATTTAGAAGTTGATACAACAACAACAACAACTATTACTACTCCTACTTTAACTATTACTACTAATATATGCAAGTGCAATGATCCCTTTGGGCAACGGTAATGGAGCAATTAAGTTCTCTCAATTTGCATGTCTGCTCGTGTCCTGAATAATGTGGCTTTTATCAAAGTGCTGATGAAGGATAAGCGCCTGGTTACGTTTTCAATGGATGCAGATGATGCGTGGTGGCCCGGTGTCTTGTTTCAAAAAGGATATGACTCCAATGAGGGTGAATCATTCCCTGGCATGCTATGGCAAGTGGTTCAACTTGATGTCTTCTTTATAAACAGAAGAGAAATGACCACACCCCCGGAGGCCTGCATAACTTTACCGCTCCGCCGTCATCTGAACCACCTATCGTCTGAAAAAAGAAAGGAAAAGAAAAACTGAGATACATGAAGGAGAGGAAAAACAACAAAAGATTGGAAGGTTAAAAGTGTTTGATTACCGGGAAGTGTTTTTTTTTTTTTGTCCTTATGTTTTGAGTTAATAATTGGTGCTGTAAACAGTTCCCAAACCTTGACATAACAGGCTGTTAATTATTTTGTGCTCGCAACACAGAAAAACTGTGAAAGACTTGATTATAAAGACTTATTATTCAGATTGAAAAGGCTCATCTCAATAACTGTTCTTTCCAAAAAAGACGTTCCTAGCAGTACAGTAGCACCCAACACACTGCTCACATTAATATTCTAAAAGCTTTCATAACTAGAAAAGGTCTAACTCACAGGTATATCTTGAGGCAAAACTGGGTAAACAAAACTTTACCCACAAGCACATATAGCTATTGTTTCAAAGCATGAATTATTGAATTGTGGAAGAGTAGACGCTTGAGCACTGAATCCCTAATGGTGTGTTAGAAAAACAAAAAAAAGGTTTCAAAAGAAAGAAATATAAAATATATTTGTTGTTTTTTTAAAGCAATAATATCAGTGAATTATGCAAGAGCTGGAGAGGGAAGAGAGAGAGAGAGAGAGAGAGAGAGAGAGAGAGAGAGAGAGAGAGAGAGAGAGACAGAACAAAGCAGGCAGTTCATGGTATCCATTAGAAATGGAATAATCTGATCAGCAACACTATGTGTGATCCTACTATGTGTGTTGCATACTTGTGTGTCATGCTGAAGTGCATGCTTGGATGAAGACATGCTCTTGTGTTGCTTGCATCTTTTTCTGTGTGCGCGCACGCACGCGTGTCTCTGAGTCTCCGAGTGTGTGTTTTTGGGAAATAGACGGCATCATATATCTAATTCCAGAGCAATGATACACTAGCTCCCTGCTGTCTTATCCATCGCTCTTTTCCACCTCTCCCTCAATGGCCCTAAACTCCTTAAACCTTTTCAAGAATCGAAAAGGTCTATTCAATTGAATGTATTTATAATAAAGAGTAAACGTTCGTTTGTATTCCGGTGGATAATGCGGAAAGACATTATGTAATGCAGGAGTTCTGGGTAATCTGAGCACCAAGAAATGGGTTTTGGTATTTTCCTGCGTTTGTGAAACAATGAGTGTGTTTGTGAGACCGAAGGATCTCTGAGAGACTCTGAGAGGAAGAGAGATAGCAAGAAAAAGGAAAAAATATGTGAGCTCATGTGTTTTTTTTTTTTTGTTTTTGTTCCATTGTGCGTACATGTTTTTGCACTTTTGTGTTTAATTTGCATGCGTCTATGTGTGTGACTTGTGTAATTTGGCAGCACAAGTGTCTGTGATAGGGATCATTCCAGCTTTGTTTTCTTAGTTGTTTGTGTGTGTGTGTGTGTGTGCGTGTTGTTGATAGCGGTTGCAGGAGAAGATAAGGGGTGAAGGGGGTAATAGTTTTAAAAGTTTTAGTCTATTTACCGTGTGTGTGTGTGTGTGTGTGTGTGTGTGTGTGTATGTGAATGCCTGTTTCTCTGTTTGCATGTCCTGTATGTTTTCGCAGCTGCTGCAGATTGTAACTAACTGATAAGAAGGTTAGAAGCATGATCTCATGATTTCTACGGCTACCGCACTGATACACATCGTAGACCACTTACTGAGAACACAAGACCCTAACACACACTTACACACACACACAAACGCACACTCTTACCCACGAGGCATTTTGACCCTATATGGTTGCGTTTGGCTGGCTTTAGGACACAGACACGGTTGCATACCTCTGAATTTCTCAGCCTCAGAGTCTTGAAACTACTTGTTGTTTCAAAACATGGTACAGTGTTAGGTATCAGCATTGTTGTTCAGGTGCATCAAGGGCGGAGGTTTTTCTTTAAAGTTTGGTAGAATCCCCCATATCTCACTCTTTCACTCTCCATCAAAGTAGCACAGCAAAAATACAAACCTGGCAACTCTGCACTGACCCTACCAGTAACACTATTGGGAGTTAAAATGACAAGACTGTTTGAGTTAAGAATATTCGTGGAGACATTTCACCAACACAGACATGTTCCTACCATAACCAAATATAAGCAGATGAGTGGACTACTCTTCCTTGTTGGTTTCGCGGAAGTCGTCTCTTCCGATCATGTCCATTAATGTTAATGATAGAATCCAATTTCATTTTAGTTTTCCTCCCACATCTACCTCTCTTCTTTCATCACCTCTGTCACTTATCCATCAATCTCTCTATCCATGATAGATCAGCTTATATTGACACTGACACTTGAACATGATTGGCCACTTCTGATGACATCACTCTTAGCAGATATACAGACATTTATTGGTTGGGTTTGTCTGAAGTGGGCAGGCCCACAGGCGCGAGCAAGGGAATAAATGTGTTTTTCCGCCCCCAGTGCATATTTACTACATGGCGTAAATCGAACCTGGACATTGTTCACGCTACAACCATACATTACTGATGACAGCATTCAGGCAAGGCGTTTATGAGGTGGGCTGTTAGGATCAGTAATTCACTCTGTCAGGAGATCAGAACAGAGCAGTGGGGGCAAAGAGGAGGAAACGCAAGAGGAAGGGAGAAGGTTTAGGAGGAAGGAGTAAGGCGAACAGAAGTTGGGAGAGTAGAGACTTGGAAAGGCATGGATGGAAAATAGTTTGCATTTCTGAGACAAAGCTTTTTGTTCATGGGAAAATTGCTCTCCATCGCTCCCCCTTTTCTCCGTTCCGCCCACCCTTTTCTCTTCTGGCTATCATGTTTCTTGTGCCAATCAATATTTTATAGCTGTCGCTTCAGAGCAATGAACCCCCCCCCCCCCCCCCCCCCAGCTCTCTGAATGACAGATGAGGGTGAGAACGGGTGTTGGGGGCGCATTGAAAGTGAAAAGCGTGAGGGAGGGGTAGGAGGGTGTAAAGCAGAGTGCTGGAGAGACATAAAGCAACAAGAAATAGCAATAGAAAAAAAGATGAAGGCAGTGCAGCAAGTAAAAAAAAGTGACTGACGGAGAAATGGGTGAATATCACGCTGGATAAATAACCAAGAGTGGGAGAAAATTTACCAGTTAATGAAATTATGCTGTGGAAATGTCTACCAATTTTCATACTCTCAGAGAACTAATTGCAAAACTACGAGAGAAAATGTCAGCTTCATGACATCAAAGTGGGGATGCTGCCTACTCATTCTCATTTGTGTCTTGTTGTTTTACCTAAGCTGCTTTTAGCTTGTAGCCCACAGCACTATTCTCCAAGATAAGGGCGACACACACACAGTTAGGGTAAAGGAATGCGTTTGTGTGTATGTGCACAGGCTTATACATGCACAATTATATGTTGCTGTTTTTTTTTTATATTTGGGGTTTGGGTTAGTAAGAGTGTTTATGTGTGACGGTAGCAATGACACATTAGGGATGAAAAACCTTGAAGCTGTGACAAAAACATTCTATGTGTGACATTTTGTTTTGCATGAGTCACAGCTCTCCAGGTGAGGCAATCACACAGAAGCACATACACACATATAAGAAGATCTAGGCGGTCCGAGTGAAACTGGATGATGATGGAGTGGAGGGAAATCACAAGTTGGGAGAAATCGTGCGTTTGTGTGTGTGTGTGTGTGTGTGTGTGTGTGTGAATGAACTGTTAATATATGTGCATTGTGTTTGTATACATGTGTGTCTATCGGAGGTAAAGAAAGAAAGGCCCCCTTTTCTGTCCCTCCCACCTGCTCTTGTAATCCTCTGTGTTTTGGTGACCTTGGCAACCTGGTGACAAAACCTTCTTGGTGTCCCTTTGATTGAGGCCACGGGTGGGCGTCAAGTTTGGACATACTGAAAGGACCGTGGAGGAGAGAAGGCAGGTTATAGGAGGATAAAGTTCTTGTGTTGGTCGAATGAGCACTCGGGTCGGTTTGCGATTTTTTTTAAACCAGCATTAAAAACTTTCTCTGCAAAACAAACTAATTTGAATGGAATCGCAGCAATTAGTGGATTCAATCGCCAAGTAAATGGTTCCAATGTTTATGTCATGCTCAATTTTGGCACTATTGCTCAATAGCAACTCATCTTAGCAAGACTCAGCTACGAGGAAACGGAGAGCCAGAGAGCCCAAAATGCGGCATTCTATCATAGCTTATAAGCTGTGGTGCAGCTTCCACTTTAATTCAACCCTGCTCTGTTGAAATATGCATTGCTCCACTAAAGGAATGGTTTTTAGACAGTCATGAGGCAGGAGTCGATGGTACAAATACATATTTTGATATACACTGTGCAAATTAATTTTAACATTGATGACCATAACAACATTTCAGTTTGTTGGTGACTAATGTATCTGAATCCAATGGGGGAAGGTAAATGGCGTGCACGTCCGCACAATGTGTTGTTGAGTTTTGGGATGTGTGAGCCTTGGCCCCTCCGTGAGCCTCTGCGACCTGAGGTTACCCATAACGCCCTTCTCTGCGAGCGAAAATCATGATGGCCAGAAGGTTTCCACATATGGACACGGCAGTTCGGTGCTGTTTAATTTAGCATTGTATGGCTCTGTCCAGGTCACCGGCTTGAGACATGGCGATTGTTAGTGATCAAATGAGTACGGCGTTGTCCTGTACACACTGAGTTCAGCGGACAATGCTGCTCACTGCTGTGAATCCCGAAACTGCATTTTATTTCCCTCAACCAACTTCATTCCCTGTTAGTTCTCAAAGCAAGTTGCTAAAAAAGACAGGATTGAGCTGGACATTTGTGAAAATACAGAACAGTGACCTCACCTTTCTCTTTTCCTCTTCCCGCAGTGAGAGATGATGATGATTTCCTGAGTCTCAGCGAACTCCCGGAAACCTTCCCCTCCGACCCTCCGGAGCCCTTACCTCACTTCCTGTTCGAACCCGAGGAAGGCTACATTGTCAAGAATAAACCTGTCAATCTCTACTGCAAAGCGACGCCTGCCACGCAGATTTACTTCAAGTGCAACAGCGAGTGGGTCCATCAGAAGGACCACACTGTGGAGGAGAGGGTGGACGAAAACTCAGGTGAGCGAAGTCACGTACACACAAACATATAAGGATTTCTAATCAGAGAGGGCCATAGAAAATGGACGGATCAGATCTTTCTTTGAAAAAAAATGGAGGACGAGTAGACTGCCTAAGAAGACGGTCAAATGTTTTTGTTTTTCAGGACATTTATCACAGACAACATTGGTGGCACAAAAAAATAAACACTAACAAGTTAAGTGCAACTGCATGCCAGATCACACACAGGAGCACTGTTTGAACCCCCCCCCCCCCCCCACACACACACACACACACACACACACACACACACACACACACACACACACACACACACACAAAAAAAGCACTGTTCAAAAGAGTTAATTTGCACGAATGCACAGGGATTACTTTTACTGTTACTATTTATACACTGCAACACGTGCTCATTCCAACTCGTCACATACAGTCAGACTCCTTGGCGTTAGTCTGTGACGCGCTCGGTCGCAGTAAACGCGTGGTTAACGTTGTCCTTTCAATCCAAAAACTGTCTCCTGAAAGTCCTGTGTACGTTTCACCCATCTGCCTCCCTTCCCACCCTGTGTGCCTTTTTTGTCTTTACACTACATCATTGCACTTCCAAAGCGTTTTTTCTGAGTGTTTAATAATGGGTTTACATTGCAGTTACGTTAAAGAGTGGTGCGTTTCATAAAGATGCTAGAGGGTGCCTTGTGCCTTCGGTGTCAGACGCTGGTGTCCCAGTAAGCAGAGAGTTAAAAAAAGGTATTGTTACAAATCTAAGGTTAAATTAAAATGAAGTCATTTTTCCCCCTCTGTATTTAAGTTGACCTCTTAGCCTGCGTCTCTTTTTATGGGCCTGACAATGATGAGATTGGGCTCTGTGTGATTTATAATTGTCACTCATCCAGAAAATGTGGCCAACATTTTTCCCACAGGTAGCCTCACTGGTGCACTGTAAAGCAAACAGGTTAAACCCATTATTCCAATGTTTACTGTTTGTGAGTGAAAGCTAGGTCACATGTCAGACGAGTGTACACAGCTGTACCATGGCCATGGCTGTACTGCGATGTTCACGAGACAGTTTAATAGGATCCACAGTGATGTACTGGACTGCAGCCAGTTCAGCACTTGTCACTTGACAGCACACTGTATTATTCCGCTGGCTAGTTAATGATGAATCATGCTGTTGCTTTGGCAGGATGACAAAGTCCGACACAACCTGGTTTCTTAGGCTTGAGGTTGACATGAGCTCAGCTTATGGGTCTCCACCTGCTTGTTAATGAGCCTAAGTCCCCAGAGTTCGTGATTAAACAGGCTAAAAACAGTTTGAAAGTATCTAGTGTCTGCTGAAGGAACTACACAGCGCACACACAGTAGCACAAGTCAGCATGTCGGTTTTTCTTTTCTTGAAAGTGAGCAAAATGCGTAACCTATTTAGTGCAATCACTCTGGGATGTTTGTCTGTGTGAATATTGCGCCACAGTTGAGAGGAAGCAGAACTGTTGCTTCCGTCTCAACCCATGGTGTCACAACAACTTGCCCACCGAACATCTCCCCTTGTATTACAAAGCACACCCTGGAGCCAGACATTCTGCTGTGTGTGCATACAGTATCTGTGTGTGTGTGTGTGTGTGTGTGTGTGTTCTTTGGCGTCCATGGTTTGCTGAGTGGGTCTGCTACAGTTGTGAACCCAAGATAGAGACAGAAACAACTGAGCAGCACAGTTTGATGTTCCCCCTGGTTCATGTCACACATGAATAGTCAAGGAAGATGAGAATAAATGTAACAAAACCTCCAGGAAGTACACATGAGTTAGGTGAAACGGCAGGTACAAATATAGATATTACTGTAAATATGTTGCAGAACACGATGTGAGAACTTTTAGAACAAAAATCTGAACTTGTATGTTTAAATTCTCAGACACTTCTGAATGTCAAGTCACAGAAAAACAATTCACTCTGTGTAGATTGATGTTTACATGGAAACAATGACAGCTCCTTACCAATATTTAGGCATGTATATATATATTTTTTACTTGAGTCCATTTTCAAGTAAAACCACAGCTCGGTGAAAGCAACCTCTTGAATGATTCACTGCAGCTTCACAGATGTCTCTTGCATCACCAAGTGAGGAATCTGCACACCTTGACTTTTTCAACACTTCTTGCGAAAGATGCGTTGCAAAACTCACAAACTCTGAGGGTTTTTCTAGGAGGTAAAGAACAAGTATAGGAGCTGACCCAAAAGAGAAAAAAAAAAGGAAGAAAAGTTTAAAAACAATCAGAAATCAGGAGACACAGCGCTCTTTTGCTCTGCTGTCCTCCAAGTCTGTGAAGTTGAAATGTGACGTGTTGGTGGCGTGCCTCTTTTTACTCCTTCATCACATCACTAATCAACCAAAACAAAGCTATTGGAAGAAACTTAGCCTGGCTTGGTGTGCTATCGTGGATCTAACTTCCCTGACATGGAGCACAGCACAGCAAAAGAGTGCATTGTCTCCTGATTTCTGACTGGTTTACCCAGCCCCCCCCCCCCCCTTTTCTTTTTTAAATTAGTTTTTCCTTTCTGCCTCTACTAGAAACATAATGTGCCCTGAGGAGGTTCTGCATTTCAGATACAAATAAAACCCAATGTTTGTGTCTCTTCTAGGTGACACCTGTACATTATATATATATATATATATATATATATATATATTATAGACATGACTAGTTGATTGAAATCATTGACTCCAGCTAAGTGGGATGAACGTCTTTCTTTCACAGCCTTTTGGGGTTTTCTTTAAGTAAAATATGAGAGATGATGTATTTGTATCTACAGTAAGTATACATTATCGTCATTCCTCTCTCGTTGTTTTTCCACCCATCTCTCATTGTTCATTACTGACATCACAAGCAGCTGCAAGTCATTTATCAGTCTCCCAACAGCCGTTCATTCGCTAGCTTCTGGATTCCAGACAATGCGTTACAGAAAGGAAATGCTGTTCGATTAATGACCCGTGGATTCAGGCTCTCGTACTGTATGTGATGGACATAGTGAGGTCTTGCATCAGGATCACTTAGCCAGCTAACAAAACATCTGTGTATTTTGAAAAACATCAATTCCAATGTATTGTTTTAACTTACATTTCAATGTCTTGCAGCCACATTAACCAAATACATCACATTTTGTGCCAATCTTAAGTTTGATCATTGTACGAGTGTTGAACTAACACTCAGGCCTGGTTAAAACATGGCTACGGTTTTAAAGTTTTCAACTTCTTTCAATATGCTTGAATTTATGGTCGAATTACATTTTGCGAAGCCATCATAATGTTTTTTATTTAAAATTAGAAAATGATTGGCTGCGTTCTACTGTGTAGAAAACGTATATCTATAACACAGCATAATCCATACAGATATTTACATGACTATGAAATGAATAAACAGATAAACTGGGGACATTATGCAATATCAAGAGCTGTTGAGATCTGGAGCATTTTCCAGGAAAATGTCTCTTTGCCCTTTAATTCTTCAAATGTATCCATGCTTTCTCTTTTCTTTTTACATTGAATTTGCTGCAAATGTACTATTTAGATATGCTTTTTCAGAGCTTAACTAATAGCCATGCAGTGAACGATAACAAAAAAAACACCAACAACAAATCCTATTTATATCCTATTTAAATGAGACCACCGTCATTCCTCTTTGCTCTCATGCAAAGCATTTAGGTCACCTTTGAGCAATGTGATGAAGAGATTATGAATACTAAATATATATTATGCAACAAAGTTGTAGGGAATCACATAGAAAGCTGGTGTAGGTCTGTGCCTGGTGAATGCACAGTGTGTGCGCACTGTTTATCTGTTTATCTGTGTGAAAACCTAAACTCCGTAAGCTGTTTTCTCCTCTTTGTTTCCTGCTGTTTCACAGAAACAGCTAGAAGCCATGGCCCCCATACTGCTTTTATTATCTCTGTCTTCTAGCTCCCTCCCTCCGTCCCTCTCGGTCCAATCCTCTTCCTCTCCTTTTTCCTTTCTCTTTCTCTTCCTTTCTCTTTGCTCCATGCTGTTTTGTACTCTACTCTAATTTCCGACTGAAATCGGAGCGAGCAGAGGTAGATAAAACCTGAGCTTGAAGAAAGCAGTGGACAGAAGTAGGGGATGATGGAGGGATGCCGATGGAGGGTGCCTTTGAGAGGGCTGGAAAGGCCAACAGATATCAGGGAGTCACACTGAGGAGAAAGATGATAGGAATCCTGCTGTGCTGTTTTCTTTCTCTTTCTCGCTCAGTCCCACTCTCTCTTCATCCCAAAGTTTCTCATATCCTCTCATCATTTCTTTTTGTATCAACAAAAAGAAATTCAGCTTGGAACATTGTCTGTTTGAACCTGTGGATGAAGGTAAAAGAAAGGGAAAGTGAAAATGTACATACAAAAGCTAGAACTTGGATGAAACAAGTCTGAAAGTTGTGTGTGTGATACCTTGCACCAAAATACATTCATAAGGTTTTTCAAACCGAATGATGGAAACGCGTTTTTTTTGCTCGGCACATGATGTAAAAGGAAAGAAAAGATGGTAGCAGGGATGAATTAAAGAAGGTTGAATGAAAGTAACATTGTGGAAGAGGCAAAACTGAAAGGACAGAGATGGACAATGTTTCTTTTTTGTATCATGTGACACAAAACCAACACTTTTTATGAAGCTTAAAAGTAATGCACTATAATTTATATACAACCCATGTAATCAATGTGTATGTATTTCATGTAATTGTGAGCCAGGACAGCTTATGTAGTATAAACAGCTACAAAATCTGTGTGGGGATGAGGTCGGGACCTTTACCCAGGAGATCTTTTTTTGCATCCTGTGTGAATCCACAAGTTAACGTTAAATTAATTGGCACGTAATTTCTGTCCTAAGGTAACGTCTCTTCCGTAGTTATTTTATCCCACACCATGATCTTTTCCCAAACCTAACCAAGTAGTTTTGCTGCAGGGGCTTGCCCAGGCTCACTGATCGCTCGTGTTCCTGGACATTCATGGGAGAAGCACGAAAAGGAACAATAACTTTATATTAACATTAACAATGGCTCCTTTTCATTTAGTAGTCATTACGTCTGAGTGTTGTGCATGCTAGAAAGGATTAATGAGACACTATCATGCATATTATTTGTTGCTCTTCATGCTAGGACATGAAGAACGCCTTTTTGCTTGTAGTTTGAAGTCACAGTTGATGGGATGTAGGGCTGTCACTTAAATTAGGGATGTTATGAACATCTTGTTTTCTGTATAATGGATGGAAAGGGTAGCTACATGTGAGCCTCATGACAGCTCAATAAATTACTTGTATTCAACTGAGCCTCATCTGGAGGACTGGGGAGCCAGGTGAAGGTCACAAGCAAGGGTGGGGGAGGGTGCGGCAGGATGGCCTAGGGGGTTACTGAGGTCAGCTTCCAACAGGCTAGATTCCCTAAACAGCTCCATTGCCTGTCACGGTATCCGTGGCAAACATTGCTATCTCGACCTGCTGGCGTGGAGACCCCAGCGGGCTCCTCCCTGCACCTCAGCCAAAGAAGGAAAAGGAACATTTAATAAAGTCCTTAAAACAAAACAACAAGAGGCAACCTGCCCTCCTCTAGAGAAGCACTTTAATACAGTGGCATTATTAGCAGTGACAGTTGCTTAAACATGCTTACCATATCTTCTGAATTAATGTGATTTAAGGTGAGAACCAGAATAATTTGTCTAGATTGCATATCTTAGTGTGAAGGGCATTTCCAGTGTTTGCTTAAGCAACGTGCGTACGACCCGACTAGATCTCCATTAGCCTTGACGAGTGCTAATGACATATTGTGTACTAGGTTACTTACTTTGTCTCCATTAGCCAAAGTGTGAATGGTTATTAGTCTGCTAGCGCTGACCCGTGACACATGCACACATACACATACATTATTGGCACACACAGTATTGGCTTGGGTGATTTGTGACCTCCTTCCCTCCTTTGCTGCCATCTCACTCGTATTGATTTCCTCTCGTCTTTACCTTCAGCTCTCCTCCTTTCTCTTCCTCCTAATGTTTCTCTTCTCTACTCTCTCCCCTCTTTCTGGCATCACTCCCACTCTCCTCTACCCTCTTTCCTAGCTGAAGCTCTCTCACCTTTTTCATCCTCTCATTTCTTGTGCTCCCTTCCTCTGTCTCTTTCTATCCATCTCTCCTTCTCTTATGCTGAGATTGTTTGATTTCAATTATTAAAAACCACCAAGATTCATAAAGGAGGTCAATTAGCTTCTGTTTCAGTGACTCCTGATCTGTGACAGAGCTCTGTGTTTGTGTCTGTATCTATTTTGTAGGTATTTACAACTGTGTTTATTGGCCAATTGTATGTTTTTGCTGTGTCTGTGAAAGATTTTTTTGTGCGGAAAAGTGTGTGTGTGTGTGTGTGTGTGTTTATCTAAAAATGCAGTTTTGTTTGTTTGTGTGACTGTTTGTGTTTATTTCAAGTGGACTATTTCTCATGTCCTGGAATGTCCTGGTTCATTGCTTCTTTAGGGCCATTGGAGGACACGAATGTGTACGCTCACTGACACTCACATGTACAGTATCAATGCACACACACACACACACACACACACACACACACACGCACACACATACATACATAGACACACACAGACACACACTCACACACAGGAGAGGTACATAAACATGGACCAGGAGAGTCTGTGATGATCAATCAATGTCACTGTGGGAGCCATTAAGAGAGCATACACATACACACACATGCATGTCTACACACGCTACTGTCTGCGTTGAGTGTCTTCAATTGGTCACGGGCCGGTGAGTCTGTTCTGTCAATGTCCTGGATGGTTTCCCTCCGTAGGCGGAGAACTCAGTCAACCCTTACACGCTCCCTTTTCCCACAATGCCTCTCATCCTGTTGTCATTTTACTCTCTCAATTTTGTGTCTCCCTTTCTGTCTCCATCTTTTACTCTCTTTTCCTGTAATAATTACGTAATCATTAATAGTGAGCTCTCAGGTAATGTACCATGCCATGTACTGGGATGTTGAGCACTGGCTGTGCATCTCTAAATGCCTGACTCTGCTGTTGGACTGTGTGGTTTTTGTTTATCATATTACATGAGATCAATATTGTGCTTGCATACGGTGTGTCTTGGGCCGGTGTCACGATGATAGATTGTGACTTTAGCTTCGATCTACTTCAGATAGATGTCTACATGTGTTGCATAAAGCTGTCTAGTTCTAGACATCCTGAAGTAGGACTGATTAGCCATAAATTCTTCAGAAATTAAGACATTTTCGCAAACTGAAAAAACATGGCTGACCGAGCATCCGCATCAAACCGCCGTTTAACTCTGTATTTCAGCAGATCAAAATATCTTTGTGACATCTTTGTGGTGACTATGAAGGTCATAGTTCGTGATTCACATCATTTTCATATTTATCAAACCATTCAGTGACGTGTGTGTCCCCCCCCCCCCCCCCCCCTCCCTTTGGAAGCATCTTCATGCTTCCCTTCTTTCCCTTTTCTTATGAGTATGCACAATCGCATCTATAAGCATTTGAGCTGCATGCAACTACTAAGATTTATGAATTATTCAGGCTTACCGTTTATTTTTTTATTTAAAAACAGCATTATCATACTTTCAATTTGTACACAAATACTTAAAAAATGGCATACATCCATGTACATTTTTTTTTTTGTGAAATATATTTGTCATTTAACACATTTGCTGATTTTTGAAGTAGTGGCTATGGTAAGGCAGCAGCAGTCCCTATATCAACGTTGTGGTGAAGCTACAAAGCCTGAATGAATCCCTGTAGGTAAATTGTGTTTTCACTTGCAGCTCCTCCGCAGGTGGTAGGTCATAGCACCGGGTCACTAACTGAACAACATCCCTGGAGCTGGTCGGCATGCAGCGAGCTGCTCACAAACACATCAGCAGAGCAGATGTTTGTAAAAACAGAGACACAAACTTTAGAATCTTGATGTATCTTACACATACAGGAGAGAAAGCATGAAGATAATTCAATGGCTCTGTTTCAATGAAAATGGAATATATATATATATATGCACTGCACAGATAGAGTATTTGTTGCAGTGCTGTTTTTGTTATTTTGTCCTTCCCCTGGATGTATCTAGTCTGACCTCCTTCCTTTGTCTTTTGTCAGACTCTCTCCCTCTGTGGCACTGATGAATTAATAATAGCTAGCGTTGACTTTTTCCTGTATCCTCTGTTTCTTTTCCCTAAAGGCCTGTCTGTTTGACCTGTCGCTGATCACATTAAACACCACAAAGCTTTTGAGAGCGTCTCCCCCTGTTCCCTTATCTCTTTCGTTTTCTAAACCATTTAGCCTTAAACATGTCTGGCCCTGACTCACTGGCTTTCTTCCATATGTATTTCTCTTTAGCTTTTTCGTTCCATGTCTGGTTTATCTGATTCAAAGAAATCAAGCCTTTACACTTTTGTTGGTGCATTTCTGTCAAAACACAGTGAGACAGAGGTAAATGGAAGAGAGACAGAGTATTGACCATCACACTGAGTGGGTTTAACAGCTCGGGAAATATTGAAATGGCAGGAAACGCATCGTTTGGCTTTTAATTGAGCACAAGCCCACCAGAGTATTTCTTCCCATTGCATTGTCCGATTATAAAATGTTTAATCAGATGGTGAAATTAATTGCCATGTATAAAAACACAAATATATGTTTTCAAATGTTTTTAATTAAGAACAAATCCAGTAGATTTCAACAGGCCCATTAATTACTGCTTTTTGTTTCACTGGTGTAAATCCATTTCTAGAAAACATGTTTTTCCGCTTTTCTTACCACTTCCATGGAAAAGCTGCTTATCATCATCTTTTTTCTCCTCCAACATTTCTCCAGATTTGATAACATGAAAGACTCTTTAAGCTTTTGCTCACAAATCACTTTAATGTGTGGTCTGACAACACAGTTTAGCCTTTGAAAACAGAATTCTCCAAACTTGCTCTGCGTGGTGCGTTTAAGGGAACATTATGTTTCCTTTTATAATCTGGGTCTTTTTTCAGTTTTAGCCATTGATTCCTATTGGATATGATGAATGTTTATCAAATAGGTTAATTGTAGATGTAGACAATGAAGTTATAGCAAACTAAATGAAACACCACTCATCTTACAGTATTCAAACATGAACATATTGAGGAATGCAAAGTTAATATCCAAACCTTTCTGTTTTAACTTTTTTTAAGGTTATCTATGGTATACTGTATATATTTGCAGTAAAAAAGAAACCTGCAGGTTGACTGAACACTGCTTAAATCGTTGCATCACATTTAGTAAAAGGTAATTTCTTCTAAACACGTATAGTATGTATAGTATGACAAACTGCTATAACCCACAGAGGTAGAACATGATTTGTATATCTCTACTCTCCAACCTGTTCAAATCAGTTTTTTTGTGCACGTTCGCTCCCTTAGTCCCCATTTGTCAGATAAAAAAGTCCAGACCTGACAAAGCACATTCGTCCACACGTGTACGTTTACTCCCCAGCCGACGAGTAAACTTTGTTATCAGAATTCTCACTTAAGGACTAAGAGAAATATTCGGAGGTTGTGTGCAGTTTTTGGATTGATAGAAATGTTTTTGACAGTATCCACTCGTCTTCATACTCGTCTTCCATTTTTCATCTACTTCTTTCCCCTCACCTCCCTCAGCTGACAGCAGTGGTTTTGTTGATGTGAAGCACTGTCATGCTACAGAGACCCACAATTCCACGCTTGTCTTCTCTTAAGAGAATGATATGAATGCACTAAGCACTGTATCTGCACAAAATAAGACACCGAATGATCTGGGACTTTTTAAGCCTCAGGTAATTCAGTCGATCTCTGCTCAGCAACACTAGCTTTGTGAGTTTTTATTAGCAAACAATGGAAAACAACTGGGGCTTTATTGGTTCCAACAGCACAACTCCAGATCAAGTGGCATCTATCTTTATCTTCTTTAAGTCTATTCCCACTTTTTCGTTTGTTTGTTTGTTTGACATTCTTGTATTGATATGACTCTGAAAGAAAACAAGGGAATCATGTAGATCGGTGTACATTTGTGAAAAGTTTTGCATACCCTTCTTACATTTTTCTTGCTTGACTTGTCACACTTGCTTTTAATCCCCAGCTGACATGAAAACACACAGACGACACTGTAAAAGTAAATGTTATATTTAACCATTTGATGCCGTTTCTTTATAAAAACACAGTGGAACTCAAAACCAATGTATATCTCCACAAGGGCACATACGTTTTTGTTGCATCAATAACTTTCAACATTGGTTTGAGCATTGGGACCGACTCGGTCATTGACTCTTACGCAGCAAATGTGCCTGAATTAAACGAATGGTTTATTTCAGTTTCAGCTTTAGTTAGACGTGATCTCTTTGCACTGCTTTCACAAACGTACTTCCCCTTGATGGAAGTCTGAGCACATGCACGCAACCCCTTAGAAACCCAGTTACATGTCTACTGTTCATGGCCAACAAATCAGGTTTTTCTCACATAAAGAACTCTAGCTGTGTTATCCAGTTTCCTTTCTCGATTAAGCAGGATGTTGAGACAATAGGTACTGATCAGTGGTCAGGTGTCTGAAGCTGACAGTTACAGGATTACCTCAGTGCATTTTGAATCATTTGACAGCTCCTCTGTTCTTTTCCACTAAGCCAGCAGTGTCAGATTGGTGTGTCTTTTTGACTTCAGCCTCTCTGAGAAATAGAACGCATTTCATCACTCCAGTCATTGATTTCCCTCGCTGTAAAACAAACTCGGCTCTCCATGATTCACTCTATGTCCTGTTCTTGTTTTGTTGTCCTTCTTTCAGTCTGTTTTCTCATATCCCTGTAACTCTCTGTGCTCTATTGTGTCCTCTAACTAATATCTTCCCTTTTCAACACATGCAATACCTTGCAACACACATCCCACTTCACCCCTTGATCACCTGCTGACATCAATAACTGTTGTATGTTGCAGTCCTCCAACTTTCTCTTTCAAGTATAATGCTACAATTATAAACAGGGAGGAACTGAATACTTTTGTGGTCATATGTGTTAAACATATAGTTTATAAATGAGAGAGTGTGATCAACGACATTGCTCAATATTGCGTTGGGTGCAGAGTTATCATAAGCTCATTATAATAAAAAATGAAATAAACTTTGAGTGCAAGAGCGAGGTGCAACACTTGTCTTAGCTTAGACTCTATTACTGAAGGCTTATAAGAGCAACACAAAGCTACTGTAAAAGTGATCTGGCACAGCTTTTGTTCAGCATCCTCTTATGCAAGGCAAAGCGGCTGCTGGGTTTCAGTCAGAATACTTGAGGTGTAGCCACTGATCCACGTGCTGCAGCACCTCCTCAAAGCAGGACGAACATCTGTACTTTCAAATTTCTGATTTTCTGATTTTTCATACGTTATTGATGATGACGAAAAGTTTACATTTGTTTTTGACTGTTAATTAATTCTATATTTTGTACAGAATCTTAGCTTTGCTGCTTTGAAGTCTCTTTTTATTCCAATGCAAAGTATTGCATGTATTTTACTGCTAACACTTTTTGATCTTCATCTTAATGTTCAGTGATGCAAATGCTTTAAATGTTAAATGTTTTTCATCTAATTTGTCTGCAGCACTAGCTTGCTCCTTAGCTCTTACCGTGTCCCCAAACACGTTTTCTTTTCATTTCTTTGAGTCCATTTGCCATAACTAGCTCTCTGGCTCATTTTAGCCATTCACTTTAATTGCCTCACTTCCCTCATCACTTCGGCGGTAGTATGCCCACTGGTGTCCACCTCTTCCCCCATCCTTTTTGTCCACACGCTGTGACTTTTGCTCATTGCAACTGCCTTCTACTCATCTCAGTTTTAGTCCTGGGTTGCTTGCTGGTTATAATTGCCACTTTATCTGCCATTTTCTTAGCCTCTGTCTCTGTTGCTGTGTCCCTTGCCCATTTTGTTTTAAGCTGCGAAGCCATAACAATCTCCCCTGTTTGCTAGTTTGCTCCAGTGCTGATATTCACTCTAGTTTTTTTTGTACTGTCTTTGCTCTTTACCCTTTTAGCTTTCTCCCCCTGACTGGCTATTATCTCTTGTTGTGCCAGCAATACCTTCCACAAGCTTTTTGCTCTCTGTCTAACGTTCCTCTTTGCCCTCTGTGCCATCAATGTTATTTGAATTGCCATATCTTCAATTCCCTCTTTTACTTTCCACCGCTTCCATATTCGTCTAGCCTTCTTATCAATCTTGATTTATTTATTTTTTCTAACTCAAAAGCCATGTCTCCCCATCTCACAGCTAGCTACCATAAAGGCTTTGGATGCCTTTCTTACTCTTTGCCCTCTTGGGCTTCTCTTTAAGTCTCTTGCCGGCCATTAATGGCCATTGGTCTGCCACAGTCCTGCTCACTGGATTTCACTTGTTGCCTTCCCCTCTGTCCTTTTTGCCTTTCGGCTGGCGTGCTTACTTTAACTGTCTCTGAATTTCTCTGGTGGCAGGAACTTACTGAGAGTCTTCATAAGTAATAGGTCCAAGTCAGATTTGTGGAGCCCCATAGAGATTCTTGCTTGAGTCTTTGTAACACTGCTGAACCTGAAATAAACTGGCAAGATCTTTTTTTCATAGCATTTTGCCCGTCTGCTCCCCAGTCCCCACATGCTTTTACCTAAACCCATTTTTATCTTTTCCTCTCGGTTTCACATTTCATTGCCCTCTCCCACCTCTTATTCCGTCATCCTCTCTCTTCCTCTCACTGTGCCGCTGTCATGTTATTCTTCATTACTTCTACCAGTCTACCATTTCTCTCATTTCCCTCTCCTCTTTCTTCCTAGTTTGTGAGCTTAACCCTTTCTTTTTTATTTGCATCACTCCCTCCTTGTTTCCACCTCCTACTTTTTAAAATCCATTATTCCTTTTCTTTGTCGTGCATTTCCACAATTTCCAAAATGTCTCTTTTTCCCCCTGCACCTGTGTTCTACCTGACCCTTTCCTATGTTTCCAAAATTGTTATCCCGAGTTAATCCCTCGCTCTTCCTTTCCTATTTTCCTCTGCAGTCCTTTATCTGTGCTCCCTCCCTTGCAGTCCTATCAGTTGGGTGCAGCTATTCAAACCTCACACTTATTCTTCACATGGAGCTGCTTTCAAAACACCAGAGAAAAGAGGGAATGGGAGAGCGCAGTGGGATAAGTGGTGGAAGTGCAAAGAAACAATTTTGCAAAGTTTTCATTAAATCCAGAGGGACTTTACTCAGTAGAATGATCTAGCTTTGTAAACAAGCAGCCCATATTGTATGAATATCCTCGGCCGATATTTACTGTGCACCGATTTTTGCTTTTGCTTCTTAAGCTAACATAAAAGCCACATCAGATGATAAGCTTACATAGACGTTTACTTTCTCTTGAGTATCAGTGGCTGGGTGAGAACATAAACTTGTGACTCATTTCACTTTTCAGGCAGTCTTCTCTCGCTTGAATCTAAACCTCAACTGATATCGCAAGTGATTCAACAGTGCTTTTGGTTTCTTCTGCAGGTCTGGTCGTCAGAGAAGCCAGTATAGAAATTACACGGCAGCAGGTCGAGGAGCTGTTTGGTCCTGAAGATTACTGGTGCCAGTGCGTGGCCTGGAGCTCCGCTGGAACCACCAAAAGCCGAAAAGCACACGTCCGCATTGCATGTGAGTACAGTACTGTAAGCACGTGTAAACATGGAGAGTCTGGGTGAGTCATTGTTCTTATGCTCACAAAGAAGTTTTAATATGCATACTCAATGTTTACATGCCATAAAAGACCTGCATCTTTTTTTCTTTTCAAAAATTAAAAGATAGCCTTCAAAAAAACACGCAAGCAGACAATCGTACATGCACGGAGGTCAATATAGAGAGATAATTGTCGATCTTATTCATGAAAATTCTAGGAATATAACTTTGACCTCTATCCTTTTGATGTACAGAGGCACATTACTGCCATGAGGTAAACAT
Organism: Pholis gunnellus; assembly: GCF_910591455.1. Lineage (NCBI taxonomy): Eukaryota > Metazoa > Chordata > Actinopteri > Perciformes > Pholidae > Pholis > Pholis gunnellus. Next base: position 10,455,729 of record NC_136532.1, on the reverse strand, counting down.
TTTAACGAGAAAGACTCATGGGAAAAAACTTGGTAGTCGGGTAGAACCTTCAAAATAGTTTTTTATACCCAATCCTAGATGGTGGGGAACTTTCCTAAGCAGAGACTTAGCTCTATAACTTTACCATCAGTAGCTTCCTGTTATGGTCTGGTGAAGAATTTAATTTGACAACTGGGAGTCTGACTATAAGGTCACCAACAGAACAGAAGCCAGACTAAACACAGGCACACTCAATATCACTATAGCAGACAGTGTGCCGTGTACCACTGCATACACAGTGATCACATCGGGAAATCATTTTTGGATTGTGGACCTAAACAACAGTCCAGGGAAAAAGAAAAGGTTGAATCTTGTTCTGAGTGATCGTCACTTGACGGCTTTGCAGCAACTGTGTGACAAGGGAGTTGAGATGTTTGATAGAAATCACCAAAGAAAACTTGTTTGTTCTTTCAACGTAAGCCTCATATAACAGAATGGATTGTCCCTTCAAAGCTCCTTTCACTGGCCTGAGAATTGAACCCACAGCAGTAGTTTTCCAAGCGTCATTGCTCTGGTCAATTCAGCCATATAAGACAACTGGGACTCATCTTGAGTGCTCAGGTTATAGAAGGGTCAAGCAGAAAAAGAAATACCAGTAACAAAATCGACCCCACCTCCACGGCTTACACTGACAGTGTGGCTCTGCTTGAGTGAACACTCAAAAGGACAACTGGGGGCCTTTGACAGAGTCCATTCAGCAGACACTCAACAAACTGCACACATCCCCATATTTAGTACTTTAACAGACAGTATCGTTCTAACAGACACGCAACCTGGAAATCTTGTTTTCCCAGGTTGGTCTTATTCGTGCCGCAGAAGGAAATCCATCATGTTGACCCTTGGTTTTTATTGAGGCTATTTTATTTGGCTGTAATTTTCACTTCTGCAGGGTTTGGATGCTTCATTCATTTGCGTACGTTCTGACTTACACACATATTTATTTATTTGACCTATTTGCATTTTTAAGGAAGCTAACAAAAAAATTCACATTTTGCTTAGGTATCTAATCTACGTAAAACACTGAACAAAAAGTAAATATGTATTTCTGAAGATAAATTCGTTTTTCATACATTACAATTATTGATCAGAAATTGCACAGTGTGTAGCTAACCTATGGTAGGCTTATTCACTAGATCAGGGCATGTATTCTGTAGACCACTACATTGTATTTAAATTGACCCTGTACCAGATTATTTAGATATAGTAAATGTACACTTGTACATTCATAGAAAAATGAGCTTACACAGTATACAATGCATAATTACAGTTGTGTGGCAGTACCTCAACAACGTGTTTCTCAATTATTTGACTTGTAAGACCATTTGGATTTATAACAGAGCCTCACTCACTACTCTCTGCATTGCTTTGGTATGTGAGGATGTTTTTCTGCCTGTCAGCAGAGAGTTAGTGACACAGTCAGAAATATCCTTCTAAGCTCCGCTAATAACATTGGCGAATGGAATGGGCCCTCCTCCGGGTGCAATGAAAGCTTTGTAATGTGCTGTTTTTGGCTTACGTTGGGGCTGATACACGCCGAGAGACAGATGCAGGCAAGCGTACGTATATACAGGCTTCTGAGTTTCTCTGAGGTAAACACGTGAATGTAGACACCAGCCGCACAGATATGTACACATACACAGAAGTGAAGCCCACCTTGTTCACTGGCTTACCTTTCCAAAAAGGTATAGCTGATGTATGAATGTATGAACGTATGGCTTGGTGTATACAGCTGTGTGTGTGTTTGTGTGTGTTTGTGTGTGTGTCTGCACCTCAGTCATACATTATTTACACCATGAATAGTTCTATAAGTCACCTGCTACCACTAACTACAAAAATGTTTTGCTAAAATTACTTAACATATTTACATCTTATTTACCTACTTTGGACTGTTATAGCGTTGCCCAGTTTTAACATTCTAGTGGTCTACACTAAATCTTAAATCAGCAAACTATAGTATGTTATCTATCTTGCATCATTTCCCTCCTTTTTCCAATCAACTCTCAACATTCTTCACACCGGGTATACAGTATTTCACACACGTAAGACCTCTTTGGGAGGTTAGGTAGAGGGATGGTGATGGAGGATGCCTCTAGGAAGGCTTGAAGGGCCAATAGATATCAGGAAGCAGAAAGATGATAGAACGCCTGCCTCTCTTTGACTTTACGCTCTCTTTTTTTCTCATCGGTGCCTCTCATTCCTTTCTTTTTTATGTGTTGTGTATTTTGCTTCTGACTTTGTCTGCCCCTTCGTCCTTCACTTTCTCTCTTTGTATTATAACTGTGATTTCTCCCTTAACCAGATCTGATTACGCTCAGCCCCCTCTTGTGATAACCTTTTACTTCAAATCGACCCAACCTCCTGACCTACCCCGCTTTCGGCTCCTATTTGGATCTACTGTTGTGATTAAAATGCTTCCTGGCAGCTAGAGCTTGCTGAGCAAAGTGTCTTTTTTCACCGCTCCATGCAATAGCAATTCAGCATTTCTCTCCTGCATGCCCATCTCCTTTTCCCACTCATTTCCTTATTTCCCCTCTCCTATTGTCTCTTCTTAGTTTTTTCGCGCTTTGCTCATGATCATGTGCTCATTGCTTCGTTCTCTCACTTGTGCGCCCTTTTTTTGCGCCTCTATCTGTTCATTCTCCGGCATCTTCGGGCTGGTTTAATAACTGTAGAATTAACACTTCAAGGCATTATGTGAATACGCAGTTTGTAGGGATAATGACAATCAGTGTTGTGGCTGTAAACCTGTCAAACACACAATCAGAGATATTAAAACTCTGAGTGATGAGTTGGTCTTTTAGAGCAGGCCACTTCAGCTAAGTTATGAGTGTGCGCAGGCAGCCTAATTCAAGTTGATAAAGCAGGTGAGACGAACACACACAAAATACCTACACTCAGTTATTCACAGCATTGCAGGTACGTACATAAGGGTAAGCAAAACGGACACACAAATGGGCATGCAGTGTCAGTCATGCTCTTTGGCCCTGCAGCTCTCAGGTCGAGTCTTTCTCCTTCAACGGATTAGCAATATGTCAAGGTCGCACAAACACAAACGGACACACATGCATGCACACGCAAACACCCAGGGACACACAAATTTCAGATGATGGCAATTTGTTCTGCCACCTCTCCACTGAGACATGTGTGTGCATAGCAATCAGGAGTCCAGACACTAGGGGAGACAGCAACCCAGGCGGCTCCTTGTGTCAACTGGAAAATGTCTGTTAGTGAATTTCTTCTGTTTTGTTTATGATGCAAATGTCTCAGCTGCATGAATGTATGTTTCCCTTCATCATGGATGAATTAGACCAAGGAAAACAAGACTCAACAGGGATTTCTTGTGTTAGATTTTAAGCATTGATTAAAACCAAACTCTTCTGCACTCATTTAGGTTTAAACCTGCATGCTGCTTACAACCATATAAGCATGCAGTTGTAACTCAGCAACTGGAAACAACTGCAGCATGTTAGCCAAACTCTCAGGTATGACACTCGCTCCACAGCGCAGCAACCAAATTTCCCCGGCAACCACAGTCTCAATGACATTTTGCCTTTTATTTGCATGAAATGGCATGCTTAGCAGTGTCAGAAATGCATATTCAAATCAGAACTGATTTGCCAAAAGATCCAGAATGTTTCTCCCTTCACACTCACCCCGACACTTTTGCAAACGCTATACGTGGAAAACCTACAGCGTTTTTCTTTGGATGAGCTTTTCAAGAGAGTCTTGGTTTCTGGCTTTGAGATAGATCTCATGATGCTCACAAACACTGAATAAACATTTTCATAGTGAGAAGCCGTAGTGCGTGTGTGTGGATGTGTGGTTATGATGTCTCGCCATCGACGCAAGCCACAGAGCTTTTTCCCAGATGTCAAGGACTGCTTCAGCAGACTCCTAAGTGTTAAAGTGGTAAGCCAGAGTGTTGATGTAACCGCACAAAACTAAAGTCACTTTCCAAAGTCCAAGCGTGGTGAACTACAGAGTCGCTAAGGTGACTCCCTAACGGTTCATTGTGCAAGTCTGCAGGTCAAGGGTTAGAACAAAAAGGAACTAAATACAATAGAGTTGTTAAGCATTACGTACAAAGGCAGATTCAATAAATGCATCACCAGAGCTGAGATACTCTATAATGGTTGAAAGTAAAAAATATCTTTTCAGATGAAACAAATATTTTAGTTAATCTATAAATGTCTGCTTTTGCTGGAGCACAAATTGCTATTCATGTCAGTGTAACATTGGCATTTGATTGACTCTTCCAACGTATAGTCAAAAGAGAAGAACAGTTCGTGCCGACATTTAAAGGGATCACAAGTGAACAGTTTCATTCACTTCATTTGTTGTGCTTCAGATTGCCAGTGCCATGTCAGCGAAGAGAGTTGTGTACTTGTTCAAAACTTGACTGTGGATGGAAATACCTTGTCTGACGTCTGGGGCTGATCACAGGTTTGGGAAGTGTTGAAATGACAGGGTGGAGAGTTCCATGAGGAAAGTGGAAAGAGACTCTCTAAAGTCACTTAGATAAATGACTCCCTGTATAACCACACTGACAATGACTGTGACACTCGACGTCACAGAATACCTTCAGCACTTCATTTTTGATATTTTATTTGAAGACCAGCGTATGAGTGCCCCAAGATCGAGGAGGCACCCGACTATAATCTGCTACAGCGCTAACCAAATACTAAATGCCTGATGAATTCAGGACATATTGTCATGAAAGAAACGTCCACGATTTTGCATAAATATTCCATATCATTAAATATATTTCAAAACGTTTTAGATGATCACAAAGTTGATGCTTATGAAGCTTAACGTTATATGCAGCAGCACATAGTAAAGTTATTTGGTTACTTGTAAAAATCAGTCCATGTCATGACTCTCCCAAGCAGGAAGCATATTCAACTCATTATAGCTACAGCAGGGACTGTGTTTTAATTACACATCAGTTACATTTCTTTTTTTTCTAATGTTTATTTAATATTACCTTACCTTACTTGTGTGCTCTATCACTTACTTTCCATTGCATGCCATGGTGTGGGTGTCCAAATGATCCTCCCTGTGACTTAAGGAGAGTACTTTGCTTGCTTTTTTTTCTCACCAAGAATCTCACATTGCTCTTTATTGCTTGAGCAGCTCCACCAGGGAAAACCGTTATGATTTGGCATGGGTTTGCATGCAGGCAGAGGCACCCATTTTGGATAATTGCTCTGAAATGTGCTTATGTAGAGGTGCCTGAGGCAACAAACTCACCACAAAAATAATAACAGTTTTAGTTGAGCAGTGGAAGAAGTTTTAGAGGGAGAAGGAAGGAGGCGGAGAGGAACGGGGAGGGAGGGAGACGAGGAGGCTGAGAGAGAGGAAAAAGAGGAGTTTATGCAAGAAAGGTCATCTTCTGAATAGATGCTTACACTGCTTTATTGTGTACACAGCGTATAAGGTGGTTCACACTGAAGAACTCTCTAGTTTGCCCTCTGTACTTTTCAACCCTGTTGCGGTTCTAAGTTGTCCAGTGAATTTATTTTAGCTTTTGTTATATTTATGAAGCTGGATAGCGTTTGGAAGTGGGGTCAGTGAATTGATGGGACACAGCTGTCCTTCCTCCCCCTGTGCACACATTTCCCTTGGGCACATATTTGCACACATGCACAGAAACACACACCTTCCATTGAGGTGAATTTGTGGTCCCCTGGTGCCGTGGACACAGTGTCACATTGCCTCATTCTCTAAAACACGCACACGCTCATAACACTATTGCTACCGAACTGGCAAAAAAGTGTGTCTGCTATAGCTTAGCACTATGTGGGAATATGTGTGAGTGTGTGAGTGTTGTCTGTTCATCCCTCGAGCGGTTTTCTTTAATCTCCTTTAATTTCATTCTCAATCTTTATGGAAATCAACTCTCACAACCAGCTCCTCATTTCACCATCTCCCGTTCTAATTAAGACCAGGAAATTGTTCCTGGAATTGGCTGGCATGCATGAGGGAAGTGTGTCTCAACCCTCAATCACTTCCTCATTCTCTGTAGTTGTTGCTTGCTCTTTTGCTGCGTTTACGTGTGCAAGTCATGTGTTTGTGGTTGTTTTGTGTCGTGCCTGCTTGTTAGTCTCCATCTCCTGTGTGTATTGTCCTCACTGAGACAGTATCTCACCGTCTCTGTCGCCCTCTCTTTGTCTCTCAGTATCACTCTGTGTACGCGTGTCTCTGCGTGTTGTGTGGGTAGCCATGTGGTGGATTTAGGGCTAAAGCTTTGGGTGATTACTCCCATAATGAACCATCATGCTCTGTTCAGGCTGTCATCCCCTACAGGGATTGACTGTATTATGAAGTTATCATTCAGCCTCAGCAATACTCCTGTGTCCTCACATAACTCTTTTAACAAATAGAGCTCTCCGCACGACATCTGATGATGACAAGAATTTTATGTATGAAATGAAACCTTGTCATTCAGGTGGGATGTTTTTCTGGAGAATGTGTGAAATCTTGGGGGTGTATCTCTAGATAGCAGACGGCATTATAACCTCTGACGCCTTGTTCTCACATACAAATTCAAATTTCCCTTTAACTTGAATATGAATGTTTGCCATATTCAGAAATGAACTATTTGAGGCGAGTTTTCATGCCTCACTTGTCCTCATATTTACAAAACCCGTTGTATTGCCTCACATAGAAAGACATTGCTAGCATATACTACATTTCTGGTGTGTGCCTGGCTGCAAGTTAGAAGTGATTCTGGATATTAGTAATGTTAGCATGTATGAACTTACATGATTACATTTTTGGTCAAAGACACATTCATCAGCTGTCACCAAGTCACTCGTGCATTTCAAAGCATTGATCATAGAGCCTGACAAACGTTTGCACTATTCATTTAACAGCCAAAACACACAGTGACCGTTTGAGTTGTCTTACCTTAAAACGGACATTTATCCTCAGAGGTTTCTGTGCAAAACTGTACTGCACTTTATTTAAATCCCTACATTTAAATAGTTAATTTTGCAGCTTGAGTTAAAGTGGAGGTACAGACGTCACAATTACAGCGCTTAGTAATTCATCAATTCACCACAGTCCCTTATGCTTCCCCCAGTATTTGAGTCTGTCTATGTGAATCATGTGAATCATGATTCATGATTCAACATTCAAACAGTTAAATACAACTCAATATGAACCTTCAAACTTCTTTTACTTGTGTGAGTTTGGGCACATTTTATCTCTCCCCTTGTCTTTGTAGGATTGGGATCATGATGAAGGAGATTATAATCAAGATTGATGGCTGGGAGGTTTCTATGGATTGCTGGTTTGTTTTGAGAGAGATGAGGCAGATAAACACAGATGATACAAGGTGGACTCACTGACATGAGCTTCGATTGAGTGGCTTGAAACAGAGACTGTGGTGGAAGTATTTAGGTAAAGACCAAACATGTGGTTTTGGTATTAAGAAAGAGTTAGGTCCTGCTGTGTGCTGCCAATTTCTCCTTCCTTACCTCTCTCTCGCTCTGCCTCTCATCTTTCAACCCCCCCCCCCCCCCCATTTTACCACGTACCTTCTCTTTCACTCCGCTTCAATGTCTGATAGCCACTGTAAGGTGACTCTGAGACGACCAGTTCGGCATTAAAGAAGTGTTCCATCTAGTGTGCGTTTGTGTCTGTGTGTGTCCACAAATGGTGTACCACAGCTGATGGATAAGGTGATTAAGAGTACACCTGGGAACCAGGAGAGGAAAGGGACACAAGGATAACACACACACACACACGCTGTGTCCTTCGCTGGATGTTTTCCGTATGGTTTTAAAAACTAAAAGGCAGCGGAGAGAGAGGATTTGTCTTACACAGCTGCCGCCATCTTTTACAAACTAACAAAGTGACTCTCAAACTCTTCAAAGTGAAAGTTTTTACTTGATGCTGCCATATCAACAAACCTCTGGATATCACTTTGAAATACACACACCCTGTTTCTGCAGACACAGTATGTAGCCAATGTAATGAATCATCCTTACATTATGACATTAATTCAATATGTGAAACTCTATCATCCAGTTACAAATGTTGCTCTCCCATACACATGCATGCTTGTCAAATAGACACATCCATGTCCATGTGTGCACAAATCAATATTTGTAGCTGTGTATACACATTTGAATGGATAAGAGTCCGATCAGAAACAAGATCATAAACCTCTGAGTTGCACCCAGAAGCTTGAATGAAATAAACTCCATCCCTCCATATGGTCTCATTTAGAAATCCATCACACCATCGGATCAGCATCATAAATAAAGTCACCTGCTAAGTCCCGCAACATTGCCACCCCTCTCAGCTTACAATTTGTTTTACAGCCTTTTTTGTATGGCAGGCTAATTATTGTAACATGTGTTAAGCCCAGCTGCCAATATGGGGATATATGCATTCAGCATGCTGTATGGCAGCAGACTAGGGAGGTGAACAGAACAGTGAAAGACAATGCCAAGAGTGAATGGCATTACAGCGTCAGACGAATTTGATAAAGTAGTGTCGTGAAAGAAATTCCCCCGGAAAGAGTTGCAGAGGCAAGACAATAGTGCTCAACACAAGCAGCTGAGGAGTGGTTTCCCCTTTTGAACCCTCACAATGACTAGAATGCACTCTTTTGTGTATAACAAGTGTGGTCTCTGACAAAAATGTCTTCGGCAAAAAGATTTGTGAAACAAAACTGTCCATCCATCCATTTATCCATCCACCCACAAGAGTTTTTTTTTGTTTTCACTCACGTCCTTCAACGCCTTCACTCCATCCTCCTTTCTTTTGTCTTTCTGTCGGTCTTATTTAAATGTCTTGTTCATTGTCTTAACGTCTGCTGCTGTGAGCATTTTTCCCCTCCAAAATGAAAACAGCTGAGCCCTCTCTGAAACGTTCTGTTGAAGAAATGGCAGTGCATTCCACGCTGCTTTGTAATGCTGTCATTTATCACAGCATGTGGACCATTAGTGTGAATCATTTATTGTCTTTGGCCTGCTTGAGATCCCCACATCTCCGGCATGTCTATATGGAATGACAGCAGGGTTAAAATATTGTGCGTAGTGATTGGAGGGTGAACATGCAACAAAGCAGCCTGTGTTTAGTGTGTGAAGCAGCTAATGCACTTAAAGCATGATCAGCTTTGCGTGTGTCTGTGTGTATGAAACTGTTTTAACTACATTCTTAACATGCAAACGTTGTCTATCTGTGAGTGCGTGCGTGCGTGTGCGTGTACACCCTTGTGAGCATCGCTTGCCTCTAAGAATATACAGCTAAGTGTTTTTCCTTGCTGTGTACATTTCTAAAGTGACAAGAGAGTGGGAGAAGTCAACATATGCATGGCTGACTTCAACCACCAACTCCATAATTACTGTGTCATTGTTGCCGCCGGAAAATGAGGTAATGAGCCCGCTTTACAATGACACGGCACCATCTCCTAAATGGGCTCCCTGACTGCTGAATCACAGGATGCTTCTGCAAAATGGCCTCCCACACAAGTCCGCTTTCCATTGGGGCTTTTTGCTTTGATTAGTGTGCTGATCTGTGAGCCATTTCACTGGCTACTTAAGCAAACATGTCACCACTGTATCGTAACCATATCACTTCAATTAAATCAATACGTTATCCAGTATCTTTATGATATGATCCGTACATCCTTTTTGTCGTAGTCTCTCTGGCTCGCCGAATAACCTGTCCTTCAACAGTCATTAAGTTTCCTGTCTCTCTTTGTCTCTTTCCCCAGACCTGAAGAAGTCATTCGAGCAGGAACCTCTGGGAAAGGAAGTGTCTCTGGAGCAGGAAGTGCTGTTACAGTGTCGACCTCCGGAGGGCATACCATCTGCCGAGGTACGTGCAGCGTAATTGTTAACCTTAAGTTGAGGTGAATGTGAAGCAGGACGTCTGATTAAGAGACAGGATGTCTAGAAAGGAATGAGAGAGAGACTGATACGGGATGTAGCATGAAGATAACAGAGGATGTGAAAACATTTAAAATAATCATCAAGTATTTTTAATTGTGTCTGAACTGGTAGGACTTAATATCTCAAAATCTAAAATACAGCAACTGCAAATACCCATTCCAACATGGAATAGTCCTAAATCTCCAAGTGTAACTGAGACAAACGATGACTTAAAATCACAGGAGGAAAAAATGAAAACAATGAAACAAAATAAATGTCACACTTTTTCCTATAACATGTTTTCAGGAATATAAAGCATTGCATCACATTGTACAACAACATCCATGTTGAACTGTCACAGTGAGAAATCAGGGAAACAGCCCGAATCTTGTTTTGAGTGACAGTTGCTTGAAAGCTCTGCTGCAACGAGGTAACACTGATCCAAAGTTTAAACTTAGACTTAAATGTCCCCAGAGAGCCAATTTCTATCTCAGAGTGAGGAATTTAGGCTAAACCTCTGCAGTCTCTCTTGCTGTACCTGAGCTTTGCAGAAAATAATGAGGATAATTAACAGAAGTGGATTGAAGCCTGCTTTTCTTCAAAAGGACTGGGAAATACTATCATATACCTTTTTCATTAGCACGGATGAACATATTGGTGAAGAGTGAACAGAAGTGAAAGGGAAACCCGCACAACTGGTTAAGTTCACTTTGGTGGAAGTTATCACTACATCATTATTTTGGCCATTTAAGATGGTGACTTTTCCTCAAGAACACACGAAAAGTGTAAAGCCGACTTTGTGAGGTCAGAGGTTTCCAGCAATGCTAGTGATTCGAACTGGTGTGGATTTCAAGTATATACACACAAGTGTGGTAAACGCATACATGCTCGCAACCCTCGTCGATGCAAGAGAACATTGTGTATGCTGCTACTACATTGTCAGCACATCGACATTTTATTCACTCATCGAACGCGTCGTGCAGTGAACATCCACTTTGGCGAAGCCACACGTGTCACTTCCACTCCCTGAGGGCCTTAACTACAGTGAAGAACCTCATTCGCAATTCAGATATTTCTTTACTTTGCTGGTTTCATCTGGCTGCGTTCCCTCCTGAATGGATAAAAAGACATAATTTCATTTAGTTGGTCGCTGGGGAAGAGCAGCACAGCACTTGGAAAGGGCTGCGCTACCGGATAAGCAGTCTTTGAATCAGTTTTTCACTCCTCAGGGTTTGATAGTTGTTTTCAATTGCATCTAAGTATACAGCTCCCCTGAGAGAGGGGGGGGGGGCGTTGAAGGAGAGGGGGCGAGGGAGGTTCTCAGACAGACCGCTGTACAAAGTGGAGGGAGAGTGTGTCTGTGAAGGTGGGGCAGAAAAATAATTAGACAGAAGGTTTGGAAAAACGCAGTTATCTTTTCGTGTCCTTTCACTTTTAGAAATCTCTGAGGTTAATCAAGTGTTATACATATATTTAACATATATTAGATATTATTAGACATATATATTAGACAAACAGTAGGAGCCACGATGACTTGCAGGCTATTTTTCACTCATTGTGTCTCTCTTTCTGACACACAACCATATTTACACTCACAACTCATGCTCGTTCCTCTTGAGACCGATCTCAAAGCCAATGACTCATTACTACTGCTGCCTCATCTGCTTTCTTTATTTTTGACACCTGTTGGAACATAATACATTCACGCACACAAGCACAAAGGCACAGACACACACACACACACACACACACACACCTATACACACAGCACTGAGAGCTATTTTTCGAGTGTGTTCAATTTGCTACCTTTCCCATTCCTTTCTCCTGTCATAATAGGATCTCAGGGCAAATGGATTGGTCTGTCTCCCCCTGCAGTACATCTATGTCCAAGCTGATTAGAAGGATTTAGGTTTAAAACCTGCTGATGACCTCAGGTTGTAGCTCAGCTTTTTTTTTTTTTTTTTTTATCTCTTCTGACTTTCTATTTCTCTTCGCTCTTATCATGTCCATTCTCTTTGCCATTCTCATTTCCTTTTTCTCTAACTCGCTCCTCCACACACTTACTCACACACACACACACACATACACACAGAGACAACCATCTTTTTGTCTTTGATTGACAGCTCTGGGGTCCTGTGACCTCTCTAAAAATATTCTAATATTAGCGGGTGTGGTTGCCTTGTCGACCAGTTGACGACTGTTGTAAAGTTGTCAACGTGATGGGGTTGGTGCCCTGATACGTGATACCCAGATCGTAATGCCCAGCTGGCATCACGTGGCTGTCAACATGCCACTCCAAAGCATTGACTCCTTAAACACACACACACACACATTAAAGCATAACAAGAGGTACACTAAGAGACAGATTAGCCAGGGATCATTTTAACTGCTGCACAACTGTTAGCCTTGAGAGGTCAGGGTCAAACCAATCCAAGATTGCAAAGAAAATGACTAGACACCAACCAATGCACCATTATTTCCTTTTCACTTTCCTCTCTGACAGTACTGCTCTTGTCATCAGTCAGTCTCCTCTGTGTTTTTTGTTCCCCTCTCTCTTTCAATCTAAAGCTCCTGAGAGACACAATTTGAGGCATTGTGAAATCCTTGAGAAACATCTAAATCTCTTTAGACTGTGATAGAAAGCCTTTAAAAGCTGATGGAAAGCTATTGGATTCAGCAGGGAGGGTTCAGCAGTTCAACAGGAAAGGCTTTATGGACACAGAGGGTGAATTCAGAGAACTTGCAACAAGTGCAGCACAATGTTCACTTTCGATGAAAAGTTTGATTTGATTTTATACTTTTTTTTAATATTCATATATAACTTTTCTGATCCAAGGTCATTCAAACTTAGTTCTTAGAAATCTCCACTGAGGCCCAGCAGCACTGTACAATTTAGATCTGAGTGAGTCAACTTGTATATTTTTCCCGCAAATACTGTGAGGTTCATTAGGACACTGAAGCAGCAGAAGTAGGCAGCAGCCTGACAGCAACAATACATTTTTTATCTTGAAACCCAACGAGTAGAAGTGACCCCACAGGCCAGGCCAAGCCAGTAGACTGCACATAGCAGTTGGGGTTATGTATTTGTGTGTGTGTGTGTGTGTGTGTGTGTGTGTGTGTGTGTGAGAGACTGTAAGTGTCTATGTGAATATTTTTGTGTATTCCTGCCTGCGTCTGTCTCAGCATGTGAGTGATTACCCCAGCTGCAGTGAAATAAACACATCAGTGTGTGGTGACAGGAACTCCACGTGTCTATCTCTAACACACACACACACACATGCACACACACACACACACACACACACACACACACACACATGCACACACAGAGTCAGACAGTAACTGGATATGTGTCTGGAGCCTGGTCAAGTTCCTGTCACATTCTTGACCACTCAATCCACACTTTAAGTTCTCCACTTAAAATTGGCTTATCAACAACCTATACATTATCTATCTGAGTTTAATCTTCCACTTTAGAAGATACATTCTAAGTAAAGTCAGAGGCCACTTTTAGTGAGAGGTTTTATCATATATTTTACTATATTTATACCACAATAAACTAGAAGTAGCATTTCACTGTGATGTGCACCAGGGTGGTGTAGGGAGATTGTCCTTAGGATTTAGATTCAAGCTGCAAGCTCCAAATCCACCAGCATTCAGCACTGTTTGTCTTGCTTAAGTGTCCTTTAGCAAAACTCACATCCAGCTGCCAGCTCCGAGGTTGCTTTTATGTGGCCGATCACAGCCTGCAACTGAAAAGTTTGTACTTCAGGCCGTACACAGACACCATATAACCAAGAAGTAGCTGGGACATTCGTAGTGTTCAAATGTGTGTCTGTGTGAATCCAGGAGGCACAGCCACACCTCACACAAAACACACACACACACACATTTGGCCTCCCTCCCAGTGACTATCCATGTCATTTTTCATGAATGACTTTCTGCGTTAAACAGTGTGGAATAAGTCCAGTCACCAGCATGTGTGTGTCTGTGTTTGTGTATGGGTGTCTCTCAGTGTGCCTGAATGCTTTTTTGTGATGCAAATCATAGCAGACTTTTCTGTCAGAAAGCATCAGTGGTGCAGTTTTGCTAAAACGCTAATGGCGACCTCACTCTCACAATCGTACAGTATACTGTACACAGACACACTGCATTTCAGTCCGTGAAGTCCCCATTGTTAATGTGTCGTATGATGACGTTTACTCGCAGAGTCTATCTGGAGGTTATAACATCGTTGGTGGTGGATTGCTTTAAATGGACAGTGACAGTGTGAATTAAACCGTCTAACAAATAAGGCATGCTCTCTTGTGCCCAGAGATTGAAGCAGATCTATTGAATTCCTTTAGCTTTAAACTGCTTTCAGATCCTACTGGAGCTCAATGTTCCTCTCGGCCTCAACGACTAATAATGCTTTAAATGCTGCAAGATAAATTCTATGCAAGTTCTGAATACATCCAAAATGTATATTTCCCCAGAACCGACCAATTCTTCCATCAAAAGCTCTTTAAACAGATTTATAGGTGAAACACATCTTTTATCCAGCAAAGAAATGCAAGTAGAAGGCCATTTCTTTCTTTTTTACTTCTGAATAAATACAATTGAATAAACCCAAGGGATAGGCATGATATATAGATTGAATTTGTTATATCAAATAAAGCCCTGGATCCTCCCATAGCTTTGCAAAATGTTGTGACCACTACACCAGAAGAATTAAAGTAATTTCATCCTGGCACACTTCTGGAGAAGCACGTGTGTGTGTGTGTGTGTGTGTGTGTGTGTGTGTGTGTGTGTGTGTGTGTGTGTGTGTGTGTGTGTGTGTGTGTGTGTGTGTGTGTGTGTAGGTGTGTGTGTGTGTGTGTGTGTGTGTGTGCGTTTCTGTGCTCAAAAACAATTTATGTAATGCTGCTTCCCCAATAGATCCTTACCTTAATCCTCTTTGAGCTAGCATAGTAAGCCCCACAGCTCATCTCCCATCACATTTTACCTTGATCCTCAACCTCTGTCAGAAATCATCACCGTAATCCACAGATTAGTCAGCAATCTCTTTCTTTTTTCACCGAATGTGAATTATTGAAATGGTGTTAAGATTATTAAAATGCTGTTGCGACGGTCTATAACCGCAGAGCAATTTACAAATGGGGCAGATGAGGAAGAGCGACTTCTGTGATGTAAAGGTATTGTGGTTGGTTGTTGGTGTTGGATTGTGACCATTATCTAATGATGTCTGTATTCCCCACACATGAATCGACATGCACATAAACACACATACAGCAGGCTTTCTCTCTTTGACTCTTTCACTCCATGGACTGGAAATAAGTGCAGTCTTTTATACCCACTTTTGTATTTTCAGAAAAATAGTCACACTTGCATGCACACATACACAGGAAGAGGGAGAACACATGTACACGGTGCATCTCGTGCGAGCTGCGGTTTTGAAAGGCCTTTTCATCCAGTGATGAGCCGTGTCAGTAGATTCAGACAGCAGCAGGCTGCAGAACTGCATTGGAAATGTGTGTTTTTTTCTGTTGCATAATCTCGGCATCAGCTATCGAATCTCCTCACTGTTGTATTGACTAATCTCTCTGTGTTTTTGTACAGTTAAAAAATGTGTGTTTCTGCTTGCACGTTTTCTCAGTACAGTTATATTTGTACAACTTCACAAAATCACCTAACCCAGACATCTGTCTTGGCTTTCTCACAGGCCATTTAAGGAAACTAACAATCAAAACTCAAAACGGGAAGCTTCTCATTACATTTAGTTGCCCTGTGTTTTGTCTCCTGACGACTCAACCTGCGTTATTTTTCCACCATCTTCATAGAATACGGGAAGTATGTAGGCCAGTGATCATATGCAGATTTAGTTCTCTGTGGTCTGAGGTTTGAGTCTTTTTGAGACGAGGAGGTTCTTTGTCAGTGTGGTATGTCGTGGGTTGAGTGGGTGCTTGGCTCAGAAGTATGAGAGGAGGAGATAATGAAGGCGTTTGTGTAGATCCCCTCCACACCCCCTTAATTAGGAGACATTACTCTCTCCCCTTTCATTACCCATTCAAAGGCCCTGGCAAAACCATAGGATGGTCCACCTTTCTAATTAACCGTGTTTTAATGTGTTTCTGGCAGTGACATGGAAAGCGTATTATATGTGCTGGTGTTGAAACGCTGACCCGACACTCTTTTTTTTCTAATTAATGCTTATCTGTTGACTGTTTCCACTGCTTTTCTGTGTTAGATAAAACCTTGCACAGTTACCCATCTCCGCTCTATCTATGGCTCCACTTCCGTTCACGTCTTTTCAAATGTTCTCACACCATCATGTGGACTCTTGTCTCTTTTTCACTTTGTCTCTCTCACTTTGTCACTATAGCTGTCTCTCAAACCCCTGTCCGTCTTGACACAGTTCTGAGACAAAGCTTTGGATTGATGGTGACATGACAGTGGAGAGTGTACTGCATTGTCAAGCGGTGATGCCGCGCTGCCCTCGGCAGTCCTGGCAGTGTTGTCATGGATGACTGAACGCCCTGTTTTGACACTGGGTGCGACAGTGTCAAATAACAAAACTCTGTTCTGTTCTGTCAAGTTTTATGAGTCGTTGGACCTTTTTAAGGAGGCCGTTGAGGAGCACAAAAAAAAACGTAGAAATTGTAAATGTGTGCTCACAAGCCTGTAAGCCGGTTTCTGCATATATCATTATAATAAAGCAAACATTTTAGATACGTATTTATCAAATAATTTAACACCTACAAATAGTCCTACTGCTGGCAAGAATTGAGAGATCATTTTATACACTTAACTACTTGAGCAATTGGGACGTTAAATTCCTCATTTGTGACCAAGACTGAAAAAGTTTAATAAGCCAGGGCTTTGAATAATTGCTACCAATTAATTGCTTTTCCACTTACATCACTGTTTAGTTAAGTAGTCTTCAGTGAGTTACTAAAGGAGGTCATTGTCGGAGCAATTCATATTTTCATAAATGTGACTGTGTTGATAACAGAACATTATCACATGGTGACCGTGTGGAGCAGAGAATATGTTTGTAATGATATGTGGTCATAAAATATTTTACTGCCATAACGCAGTTCTCCATTTAACACTATGTAAAATGTGTTTGGTGGTGTGAAATCAAAATATGACTACATTTTTGCAGAGCTGTATTAACCACGATACTGCTTACCAACTAGAATTGTATTGAATCATCGGCTTATCACACGCTGCCAAGAAGCTCTTGGCGCTATTGATGCTTTGCTGATTTCAAAAGTGTAATTCTTTCAAAGGTAGACGGCTTTCGTCTTACTTAAGTGTGACCTTGCAGAGGCCGGTGTACAGCACTTAGAGGTAAGATGCTCATTTAGCTCTTTCGGGAGCCATAAAGAGAGAATATGCTGCTCGTTATGGCATCTGCATTCTTTTTTGTCTGTCGAAACTGTAAAATCAATGCTGCAATTTGATGCTCAGCAATGCAAACTTGTATCAAAGATATTGACCAATGCATGTTAATAATTCTGCTGAAAAAGTTTTTTTTTTGAATGGCTGAAAACATTCCGGTTCATAGTGTACTGTAAAAAAATCACTATCATCAACTCAATCACCAAAAAGAACAACTCTGCAGAAAGGTCATTGTCGTGATAAAAGGCCAACATTAACTGTCAAACGCGTTTAACGCCCATTCCTCACCCCAAACTCTGTACCTTAACCACACAAAGGACACTGAATATATGAAGTGGACATAGATGGATCTCCCAATCTGAATGTAATTGAAATAGGCTGTGTTCTACATGTACATTTAGCCGTTTGTTCACCATGATCATACTTCACTCTACATCCTTCAACAAAATGCAACACTGACAAACAGGGAGGTCTCCCATGGTTCAGCTGACCCGGCTAATAAAGCAAAGCTGATTTTGTTATTGGGCGGTTTTAATAACACTGGAGAGCTGGAGAGTCAATTAAAAAGGATTAGCATGCCCCCAATCAGCTCAGAGCCTCTTCATGCTTTAATAATTATGGAGTGTCATCAGCACTCCTACACTGTACAGTGAATCATCTTTGACATGCGCGCACACACATGCACACACCGACACCGACACACACACACACACACACGCACACACACACATTCATACATCCCTTTATTCTGGAGGATGAATAGTTGAGGCATCATTATTAGTCGGTTTGTTTTCATTCAGACCCTATTAAACTGTTGTGATTTTATCATGAACCCTGAATTTAATATCTGACACACTGGTGGGTGAGGTTGAAGATGACACAGGTTCTAATTTGTATCTCCTGAATCCGACATCGGACATGTATTCTTTAGTTATACAATACACAACTATTGGCAAGGCTAAGCCTGAACTTGATGGAAAGAGGGACACAGTACTTCATTGATGATATGTAAAAAGACACTTGGGGACCTTGTTGTCCTATTGAGAGAGAAATGAAAAAGGGAACTGAAGTAGAAATGATCCTGATCAAAACACTCCATGTTTGAAACCCATAACATCCTCCTCTGATTGAATTAATTTAAAGCCTTTAGACACACTTTTCCAATTCCAAAATCTGAATTATTGTTGTTCTGTAATTAATGTACAAACAAAGTAAATGACTGTATGGACAATCTTTGAATGATGCAAACTTAAGTCAGGGACCTTTACAACAGGGACCCCAATGGAAATAAGTCATGTGACTTTCCCGTGTTATCCTTGATGTTCTTTTAATTGTGCATGTACATTGGTGTTGCAACCGTGTGTCATTTTAAAATGAATTGTCAAATAAACCAAACACAAAATAGGTATATGGTGCAACTTGCCAGGAAAGCCTTCATTTCAAGATGAGTCAAGACATTACAAGTGTTTTTAGGTCATAATGTTGAAACACTTAAATGGTCTTCAGCAGTTCGTGTCCTGTGGTTTATTTAGCATACTCTCCCATTGCTCACATTTCATCCCCACTGTTACTTTCTTCCTCATTTCTCTCTCCTCATCTCTCTCACTTTCATCTTTCCATCCCTCCTCCTTCTCCTTCTTCTGTTGTCGCCATTAGTGATGTTAAAGTACTTAGTGAACTAGAAGGTTCAGCAGGAAATCTGAAATACATCACTCTCAAGAGAAATGAAGAAAGCAACGGAGACACTGATTCAGAGGGCTTCAACACGTTTACCGCATTGACCCGTAACCATTCACGGGGCTGCTCTATGATTTAACAAGCTGTCAATCATTTCAACACTGGCTCACAGCAACCAGGAAAGTCATTTAGGCAACACACTGTTTTCTAAGTCTTAAGGAAGCTCCAAAGTATCTCCCAACGGAGGCTTGCTGTGTCTGCTTAAGTTTAGGCATTCAGGCATTCAAGTGGTTATTAATGTTAGTTGTAGTAGGGGTGGAACTATACTTTTCTGCATTCAAATAATTGATGGCAATACGAATTGGAATCCGTGAATCTGCTAAGAAATATTCATTATGCTTAAATTACGTTTGACAGTTTTGTGCAAAGATATTTGCCATCAACATATTTGAAACAGCTCTCATGAAATCTGTATGCTGCTAAATATCGCAACATCAAATATTGCCTTGTGACATTCAGGGCTTGCACATTAGTCAAGAACGCAAAGTACAGCAGGCTATATTCTAACAGAGGAGAAAACAGGTTTAATCTTTTAATTTCCTAACTTTCAGTTCTCCTATCACAATTAGAAAGTATTTCCCTTTTGAACTTTTCCCTGGTGATGTTTGAGGTGTTGATTCTGATTCGAGCTGTTACTAGGTCAGCATCTGTTTGGGGAAACGTTTCCCCGACGTGTCTGAGCTGTTGAGTGGATTTGGATGTTTTTCGTCTTGCCTCTTCCTCTAATGATTGGAGCCCAGGGTCTCATTTCAACTTTCCATCCCTTAACTCTCACTCACCCCAAACTGTCATCTCTGTTGTTGTTGTTTTTTTTTTCCTCCCCTCAGCTAGCACTGCTTCCATCACAGTCCTCGTGCATTGTCTAATTGATTTTCTATTTACTCCGTTTATTTGTTCATTTAGTTTCTGTTCATTCCAATTATCTGTCGTGCTTTTTTCTTGATATGAGTTCTTGGTTCTTGGTAAGCAATTCTAGGAAAGACATTATTTTAATATTTAATTTCGCAAATAAATAAATCATTGTCTGATGCCTTCTTCTTGTCTTTAAGTGTCATGGATAGACCAGGGCAGCCTTAAATTACTGATTAAAATATATAATTACAAGTAGAATAAGCTTGAACACATATTTTACTTGAGCAATGTCATAAGCAGTCTATGAAATTGAGAAAATTCCGATGTTTGTCTCAGTGGAAACGGCTTTGCTCCCAGACTCACCTGCTTCCCTTCTTGTGGTTGTCCCTACGCCCTCCTGCTTTTCCAACTGTAGTAAGTGAAATATTGAAAAACTCTTTTTAGAATAAGTGCAATACTTTCAGCTCATCTTTAAACCATCCTTCCTGGCTAGCCTTGTTCCCCTTACATAACCACATTTTTAATGGTTAGTGTTCACTCAACTTTTCCATAACGTAAGTGATAATCAATTTTTATTCCCTGGAAATAAATGTATTGCTAAGTAACTGTAGTTAAAGAGTTGCTCTCTGCCTGAATTTTATTTTATTGAATTGTCTGTCAGAAAATAGTTGGACGTATTGGGGCTTCACTGACGTAGTTGCATTGCCAAGCCTCAAACTTTGCTCTCCGTCACTTGAACGGCCTCTTTCATGCTTTTCCAGCTTCCATGTCACTGCCCTTCTTCACTGCCTTCTACACTTTCTGCACATCTCCTTTTCCCATTTACTCACCAACCACCTGCGCCATGTCTCAAAAGTGCAGCCCATCTATCAATCCTCCAAAGTGGTAGTCCATCTCTGTACTGCCCGCATCTTTGATGCTTGAGAGATGGCTTGTGAACGCTGGCAGTAGCTGGACTTCTTGATGGATTTTATTTTACACACTGACACACAAAACACTGACACACCCCATGTTTTGACAAAATGTTCGGAGGTAAAATATTACCCTGGCAAACTTCCTCCTGTCTTTTGCTAATTGTCTCTTTCCTTTCCTACCTCCTCTCCCCCGCATTCCTCACATGACTTTTACTTTCCTTCTCATGTTTTCCCAAGTGTTGGGCCTAAAATATTTCCCCATGTATATCCTCCCCATCGCTCCATTCCTTTTGATCCATTCAGCACCTCTGTCCAGTTCTGCTCCCCCTCCCACCATCTTTCTTTCCCTAATTGTGACATAGTATGGAAATTCCAAATCGCTCTGCCTCTTCCTCATACTCCCTCACCTCCTCATTACCTTTTCATTTGTCCTTTTTATTCCACTGCACTCTCTCTTTTCCCCCCACGGGCTCCCTCTCTCGCTTCCTCTTCCTATTTGTTGATATTGTCGGGATAGTTTTAATGGATCACCCACAGATATCTGCTCCTAGCCTGCACTCCCTGTTTCCATCCTCCTCCACCATAATCACTGCCTCCCTAACTCTCTATCTTTCTCTCGCTCCTTCACCGTTGTCGTTGAAATACCTCTTCTCTATCCTACCCTCTCTTGAGATTTTTCCCCATCCATCTTTCGCTCGCCCTTTCTCTCTGCACTCTTGAATGTTGACACGAGAGGGTGAGTCTAATAGATCACTGTGAAGCATCTGCACCTGTGTTAAATCTCAGAGGTAACACTCTGTGTGTGTGTGTGTGTGTGTGTGTGTGCGTGTGTGCGCGTGCGTGTGTGTGTCCGTCCATGCATGTGTGCACCCTAGAGAAGCTAGTGCAAGCTTTCTGTTCAGCACATCTGTGACCTCCTTTAGTGCTGAGCAACTTCCTTGTTTTACCTCTCCTGTCCTTTCCTTTCCTTTCCTCTCCTCTCCTTCATTTCACCTGCTTCTATTTGTTCTCCAATTTCTTCGTTCACCCTCTCCTTTATATCATTTATAAACTTACATTGTACAAAGGGAACCATTAACTTTGTGGCTTTATTCAGGCTCTCAGGACATACTGTAGATACACATTTTTTGTAGGTATTTTGTGGGCTGAATCTTGCAAAACAAATACTTAAAAGCACAAGTCACGGCTGAGTAAAATAATACTTGCGTATCATACGTGTGTGCCATGCATCATTCAGTTAAAGTGTACCAAGGTGCAGTGAAGTAGTAGGTTATTAATAGACCTCTGTAGGCCCGTCCCAGTCCAACTTGGTGTCCGACTGTGTCCCAGTTCTGTCTGTGTGGGACACTCTGAAGAGCGCCCTGCTCTTCCTCACACTCTGCTGCACGTTGGGGATTCTTTCTATTATATACACACTTCATCCTCGATGCCCAACTACATTTTAATTCCTAGTGGTATACGAGTCTTCTAAGAACATACGTTAAGTCCTCGTTCCTCTTATGAACAGGACCTCTGAGAATTCTCAGAGTTTTAATAGATTATATAGGGTAGTATATATATTCCCCTCTCTTTTAAATTGTGCAGTACATGAGCATGCAATGGAAAGGACTATTTTTACTTTAAAACATATATCTGGCATATCAACATACATTTTTACAAAAACAATAGAACACACATGCAATAAAAACTCTGAAAAAGCTGAAATAGACCATTTTTAGATGTCTTTTAGAACATCAGTGTAGGATGATTGTCGACCGTGACCCAGTTATGTCCATGTGGTTAATTAGGTCTTTATGTCACTCGCCTGGATCTAGTTAATTAAGCTGTCAGAGCCTGTGCAATCTCATGTTGGCATGCCCACATAAAGGCACAGACACACTGACATACACACACACATGCACGCCCGACCCACTTCCATCCTGTATATACGCGTGCACATCTACGGTGACCTTACGTTAACCTGCACAATCTGCCCGGTCTGCCCAGTCCTGGCGCGTATTGCATTGTTGTGGGGTTGGTGGCTTTAGTAGTTCCCCACAGTAACAGTGGGCAGCAGGATGGTCCTAATCACCTCCCAAGTGTAGTAAGGATGCAGACAGAAACACCAGGACATATGGCCAATTAAGACAGGGATGTGAAATGGTACAGCTATTCTGCAGTTGAATGAACATCCCACTCAACATAATCAATGTGATTGATTGGCAAGGTTACTGTTCCTGACTACTGCATGGACATCGACACTGTTCTTACATATAGCATTGAAATTAATCATTTTTGTAATAATTTTCTGTCTCTTCCGTCTGTCTCGACTGTTTATTCTATTTTCTTTTGTCCATCGGTATCTTTGATTCATATTTTCCTGTTGTTTGTCCGTATTATCTGCCTATGTCTGACTGCCCGTCTCTCAGAAGGCCTATGCTAGCATTGTTTGCTATATATAGCAATATACTCCTAAACCCGGCTTTTAAGCAAGTCACAGTTCTTTGATGGCAACCCGAATGAAGACTATTTGTCCCCGCCTCTTCATGTTAGATGTTCCTATAGTTCTTCAACATCTAAGGTATACTTATCTAAGAGATTACGACCTTGGAAATACATGTGAAGTTGGGAAAATGCTGCATTTAGGTAATTTTGGAGCATGTAAAACAATACAGCATTGTACATATTCTGTGTATGCTAGCAACTGCAAGGGGCTAAACTTGTTTTGTTTGGTTCAAAGTAAGGGAAGACTAATAGGAAAGTGCAGATGAAGAGCATGTTACTGTAGTAGAGGTGGGAGTGAGGTGTAGCCCTTGACGTTAAGAGGACATTTAATCCAGAGGTTGTGTTGGCACCAAAATATAGCCATTTGTGTTTGTTAGAATGCTACAAATTGGCAGGTATAGAGATGCCAAGAGAAGAGTCACAGCAGTGTGAAGGAAGCAGAAGGAGACAGCCACTCACACAACACATATCTGCACTTGTTTTTCCAAATGAATGGTTGCTAGTTTTGCCCTTGCAAATTACAGTACTTCAGTGGTAATGTTACGAAGCATTCCTAATGTAACTGATTGTTTACTTCGTTCTGTATAATAGGCTATATTGTGAGCACAGATGTGCTAAAAGAATGGCTCTTCCACCGCATCAATCAACTAAGAACATCAAGTTGGTAATGCATTCTATTGTCTGAGTAGGCTCTATGTACGATAGCAGAGCTCCTATCACTGTGTGTACAAATAGAAATGTGTCTTTATTTAGCCGCCACGTTTTCCCATTGAGGAATCAGCAGTACAGCAGCGTTCAGTAGCTTCCACCATAATCCCTATGGTCTGCGTTTGTATTCACGGTGACCATCGTGAATGAGGTATAAAAGAAACACTTCCTGCTGCGTCATAGTTTAATTTGGTGCATTTATAGTCTGATTTCAGTTTAAGTGCTACATTTATTTGATGCTGAGAGAGGCAATTTAAGACCAATTGTTTTTGTTTTTTCAAACGATGATGGTTACTCTCCTGTAATTGTTTGAAACAACAAAGTCCTTTTGTTCATCTCATCACAATGAGTTAATTGTTTTGTCTAATATCAACACACACACACATACACACTCACACACACACAGTCTTCACCATAGTCATGTGCTCTGTTGGATTAAATTTCTATTAGCTTTCCTCGATTGAGTCTGTAGATTGTTGATTAGCCAGTAATGGCCTTTGTTACTGCACTAATGAATAGCTTGATTACTATTTTACTTAGCTACACATCAGGAGGCGGGTGATGTGTGTGTGTGTAGGTGTGTGTGTGTGAGACATTTTTGGGTATTATCCTCTGACGAACACACACAGACAGTTATAGCCAATTGTCTGGGTTTGTGTCAAGAAAGCTGATGGCAGCAGAAGAGAAAGATGGATGGTGTACTCTGCCAACACCCGTCTCTCTTCCTCCCTCTCTTCTCTCGCTCTCTTTCTGTCTGTGTCTATGCCTCTCAATATGTTCTCTCCCACCTGCTCTCTGTTTCTCCAGCCTGCTGCCACTCCACTATTGTCTTTTTCTTAATTCCTGCATCCTCCTCCACGTATTTGTCTTCCTCTGGCCCTCTCTCATCTGTGATCTCTGTCTTTTTTGTTTCTTGCATGGCTGATTTAATGTCCTCCTTTTCTCCATTGTTGTTTATCTCTGTCTGGGGTTATTTTCTGCTGACTGGACTCACCGGGCTCTTGAGAACTAGGTTGGCATATTGCATTGTGTGCGCGTGTGTATGTGCGTGTGTGGCTTTGCTAATATGTCTGTGTGAGCATACGTGCATGTGCGAGTGTTTGATAATGGAAACAAGCATGCCAATTACGGTGATGGCTCTCTAGATGCTGGTCAGAGCCAATAATAATGAGTGTGGCACATCTGGCAGTGTGCTTGTGTGTGTGTCTGAGTGTGTGTGCTGGTAGGGAGGGCATGGGGTGTGTAGGGTGTTATGATTGGCAGAAAAATTACGCTTCTCCGAAGTTACAAATAATCTATGCAAACGTACGCATAGTAGTAGTTCTCGCAGAGGCTGGCAGGCAACCTGACATGCACATCTTCCAAATGTCAACAATGCATCGCGCCAAGAAAGTCAATTGTTTTATTCGGCTCTGCTCGGGAGGCAGGTTTGAATTGGAAATGACAAAAAAAGTAAATATCTTAAAAAATTATTCATATAGGTATAAAATAAACAGTCATGCAAACTTCTCAGTGACTCCCATAAACGTTAGCCTAATAGGCAGAACATCAAATATACTGTATATTCAGCTTTAGTGTTGGACTTGGAGTGTGAGGTTAACATTGCTTTCTATGTGGTATATATCTTTAGAACATCCACTTATAGCAAATAAAGCATGAATTTTGTATTTGGTTCGACACTCAAAGAACTTGGTTAAGGTTTGGGAAAAATCCTTGTCAAATATTGAAAAGTCAAATATCACCAAAATCATTATCGTATAGTGCTTTTGTTGACTAAACCTGTCAAAGTCCTGCACTTTGTACATGCAGTACTAAAACACAACACTTCCTCCACATGAAAAAAAATGTTGCCTGTGGACATAATCCAGCAATTAATTATGTTTCCCTTAAAACATGCTTGGCAAAACAAATGATATCAAGGTGTTTCTCTGAGACAGGGTAGACATTAAATTAACGAGTAAAAAGCTTTACGCGTATAACTCAGATGCAATTTGTTTATTTTTGTTTCATGAATCAGCGTTTAGGCACATCCTCAGGATGATTCAGACAAAGATGTGCCAAATGAATGCACAAAACTAAAACCCGATTGGATTGGAGTTTTTTCCCCAAAGCTTGCTTGAGTGGGTGCTGGTTGTGGAGGCTGGAATTATTAAAACATGGACGGACACACAAAGCAAACTCAGTCCACGCCCACACATAGGTAGAGTAATCACTTCGGTAGCTCTTTAACCCACTCATCTGTGGTCTTAAAGGGATGCAGATCATTTAGCTAATCAAGGGGATGATCATATTAACACTTCAGTGATTCACAGGCACATACACGCACACATACACGCACACACACACACATACACATGCACACACACATGCAGTACAGCTTGATTTCCCTGTCTTTGATTGCAGAATCAGATTTTATTGTAACTGGTCTATATTGTGTTTCGTCATACCCTTATTGTGTATCTGTGTATTTGCGCCTGCTGCTACTTTGAAAAATTAATGTTGCGATTCAGTGGAAGATTTTATCCATATGCTGTATCTCTGGACTGTTATCAACTCCCATATGAGGCTCTTTGTAGTGGCTCTACAAAGCATGTCATATTCTAGCGTTTGTCATAGATATTCTTTGCTTTGTTATCTCACTTCTTGCTCTGTGGTCTGCCATTTGTTTTGCTTTTGCAAGATTTAGACTGTGTTTCTCCCTCTGACACACTGTGACTGTGATGTCCCTGCTCTCGGTAGCAGATATACGGCAAAGCTTTGCGTTTCAAAACATTTTGTGCTGCTCTCAAGTGCAACAAAATGGAGTATACATCTTTATATCTTGGCCTGCTTTTATCTTGCACAGCATGCGACCAAGCCTTTGTTTCAGTGCCAAAGAAAGATGCA
The DNA here is from genome assembly GCF_910591455.1 of Pholis gunnellus. Taxonomy (NCBI): domain Eukaryota; kingdom Metazoa; phylum Chordata; class Actinopteri; order Perciformes; family Pholidae; genus Pholis; species Pholis gunnellus. The sequence goes on along the minus strand of NC_136532.1, from coordinate 10,428,839 downwards.
TATGTCAGTAGATTGTGCAATATATTCTGCTGCCTTAAAATTGCACAGCAAAATATCTGACATTTGTCCTTAAGTTGCGAGTAAGACAACTTACGGAAGTATTTACATATTATAATGTATCACTCCTCCCTACAAATATATTGCAATATCCAAACACCACAAGCACATACATTATTAAGAACTGAGGAAAGACAAAGCTGCTTTTATCTAGTATTCAGGGGCACAAGGTTTGAAATATACCTGTAGGCAAATTAATGTCTCAGTCTCTGGGTCAAGCACAAAGAAAACATGAACAAAGTGGGTGTGTACTTGATCAGACAAAGCCTTTTTCCCTTTGAAAAGAAAGCCATTTGATATCTTTGTCTAAAAAATAAATAATAAGGGATGGACTCTTCCTGAACCTTTTTTAAAGCCATGTTGCAGTTGAAACAGAGGACAAGAGTATTGCTTCTGTTTGTGCACGTGTCAGTGTGTCAAAGGTGTTGTGTGTGTATATGCGTGATCACAGGCATGTATAATGCCATTATTTCATATCTACAGCATGGCAATAAACAACATGTTTATGGTGTGTGTGTGTGAGAGAGAGAGAGAGAGTTTGTTTCTAGCGAGACAGCCAGGTGAGGGCAAGAGTTAAAATAACAAATACACATTCCCCCTGGGGTTGGTTTGATCCAATCAGCCACCTTCTGCCATTCACACACACAAACCCTGACACCAGCTGTGGGTAATGATGCGGTGGCAGTAGCAGTATAGCCACCACATGTGGTCTCTTTGTCTGAGCCAGCGGAGGACACATCAGTCCAACACGATCAACCTTCAGGCATCATCAAAGGCCGCAGCTATTTTCAGTTCATCGTCACACGAGACCGTACAACTAATATTACTGGAAGCTGCCAGTAAAGGCCTGTATTAGTTTTAGTCTGTTTCGCTGGGAAATGATCTGATCATGCACCTCGGAGCTGGAGCTCACCACACAGGCTAGAATGATTCATTACAGATTACATAAATACATAAGCCCTACCATGTCAGTCACGTTTGATCAAATGCTGCTAGTTGTATGTGGTCATATTTCATTTGGAGGACTTTTAATTTATGATTTGGATTATGTAACAATCAATTATGTAATTGTGTAATGATGTCATTAGACAAAAGGACTGTTGGTTTGATTACAGTGGCAAGTAACACATATTTGCTTTTAATTTGTGGTTGTTTTCAACACAGGAACACACACACACACACACACAACTATATTGCGCTTGTTTTATCATTGCAGTAGAATTAGCCAGAGTAAGCATTTTGTAGATTAGAAGGTCCCCCAGGTTAATTAATTGGAAATTAACTTGGTGGCCAGGTTGTGTTCATTGCTTTTGTTGACTGACAGTAGTTTATTAACAGTGTTTGGAGAATGAAGGGACTAAGAAGCAAATGTAATGGTTGAATACATAAAGGTCATAGTTTTAACATGAAGTAAGTCCAGAAGAGATTAGAATAGAGATTGTGATAAGACAGTTGTAGCGGTTTAAATAGTAAATTCTGAGTAGTATTATGAGTAAAGAGGTTAGAGATTTAACCTCTTAGTTAGTTACTTTGTACAATGAACAAGACACTTGAGGTTAAGTGTGCTTGCTCTGTCATGGTAGAACGTATTGAATCACAGCCACAGTCTTGTCTATTTTTAAATTGATATCTTTAGCAGCACAACGTGCCAGCACATCAATTTTCCAGGAAATCCATGGGCATGAGTTCCCTGTGTGTTACAGAATTGGCCAGTACAGTCCTCAAATGAACCCAACAGAGAACTTTAGCACATGTGAGATGTGAGAAAAGTTGTGGCTATTCCCAAGTGGAACTGAAGCTTATAAAAATGAGACAAAGTATATAATATAATCCATTTACAATAACTGACTTAACCAGCTTGCATTAGAATAGTTGAATATAGTCAGGATATACATGTATATTGCAGTCCCTGTGCGCCCATAAGGTAGCTTGAACTGAGATTTCACTTTAGATCATTTTCATTTTTTTGTTAACTGATTTCATCTTTCACCCTCCAATATTCACCGCAGACACTTTATACCGGGGCTTTGATCATCGAGCGGCAAATTCATGTCAGGGGTGAGAGACTTCCTGATGACTGTACGCTTTGGAAATTTAAGTCAAAAGGAAAACTTCTCCTGCCAGTCATAGTTGTTTCTATTTCAATGAAACAATCTCAAACCTAATGAAGGAAGTCATGTTTTTATAAGTGAGGTTGTTAAGATAACGTATCTATTGACATGTGTGAAATATTATAAACCAGTAAAAGTCCAACCAGCTGCTGACACAAGCCTACAGGTTCAGGTCTACAAATGAATTCACTGATATGTTACCCGTTGTTTTGAAGGCTTGAGTTTGTGACTTTAAATTAACATTGTTTTGCTCACGATACATTATGCTTGAGTATCATGGTGCTAAGCTCCATCCATCTTCACTTTTTCTGTCTATCAGGTTCATATTGTTATGTAGTCCAACCAGTGACCTTAGATCTCTGAGACAAAGTGCAACAAATATACTGTATTCCAGTGCAGTTAGTTTTCTCCGTGAGCACAGCACAGCTTATATAACTACCCTGAGCATGAATAAATAAAAATCCTTATTACTCACATGTATTTGCTTTGGTTTGCCAGAGAGCAGAGAGACTTTTTTTGCACTTGTAAAGTACGAGGATGAACTCCGCGGCTGACCATTCCTGCTGTGTATATGTATGTTTTTGTTTGTTTGTCTTTGCTTTTTTTCTCCAGTGTAACCTTTACTTTGTAATGGAAACTGAAAGGTCACACAGCATTTCACTTAAGATTGAGAATTCAAGGCTACAGTGAGCCCCCTGGCCAAAGAGCACAGCTGAATCTCTAAAGATCAGCGAGAGAAGCAGGTAGAATAACTGAAAGAGAAGAATGACAGCCGAGCCAGGGCAGGCAGTAAGCCGAAGAATAACACTGGATTTCCTCTTTTCTGCATCTGAGATTTCCATTTCCTAATGCGAAGGGTGGAGGAAATTAAACAACGTGAATTAAACAACGTGACTCGGACATTTATGTGCTTGCCATAAAGCGTGGACAGGCTAAATTGATGAGGGTTTGGACCAATAAATACAGCACTCAGGAAATGTGATTAGGCTCGTAAATAGGATAGTTTCCCGCTGTCCTACATTTCACCCAAAGTACCTTGCGAAAGCATATGTGCGGGACATTTTCCTCTTTTTCTACACTGCCACCCATGTTGTGAAGGGCCCCGTGTCTTTGCTTTTAAAACGTCTGATTTCTGTAACTTGATGCATAAACAACCTCCTGTAAGCAATCATTTCATTATTTCTATTATTTGTACGTCCTACCGTCACAAAGGGATTTTATTTGCTTGGGAATTTTAAATGTGATTTCTAATACATAAGAATATTTTTTACAACATGAACCATGACAGGTAACAAGATCGGAGCCTCCTCGCCTACACGTATTTATTTATTTGGATTTTCAATGGTGACATCTCCTCAAAGCTTTTCTATGTGGAACAATTGCAAAACAAGATTACATCATCACCTTATAAGTCCTTCCATACCATCTTTATTTGGCATCTTGACAGATCGAAAACAACTTTTTTTCTTTTTTTGCTCTTAGAGATGGACTATTTTAGACAAACATCACTTTCAATACTTTATTTATTTTTTTCTTGGGGTGTATCAGTTATGAAAACAAGATTATTTCATTATTTTATAATTGACCTCAGCTGGCAAGATCTAATGATAAGTTGCACAAAACCGAATGAATAATTGTTTATTTGATTTCATTTGTTGTTTGACTGAATGCAGGCACCTCTACAATTAGATAAAGACCATAGTGTCATTACACAATAACACAATTCACTAATCTCTTGTCAGCTAAATGCTTCTGATTTTTTCGAAACCTTTATTCTGATCTCATTTTCTCCTCTCTCTGTCTCTCCCAGGTGGAGTGGTTGAAGAACGAAGAAATAATTGACCCAGCAGAGGACAGAAACTTCTACATCACCATCGACCACAACCTGATCATCAAACAGGCGCGTCTGTCTGACACAGCCAACTACACGTGTGTGGCCAAGAACATAGTCGCCAAAAGACGAAGCACTACAGCCACTGTCATTGTTTACGGTACGTTTGCCTGCTCCTGTCCGCGTGGGTCTTTGTGTGTGAGAGCAAGTTTTAAGCTTGCTGAAAAATATTGTCACTAAAAGCTGTAATTTTTCTCTTTTCCTGAACAATTTTTTGTGTCTGATGTTGAGTGTTTTACTCATATGACACCGTTTGAAATGCTATCTGCAGCTACCCAACAATGCTTCTGATCAGCCAAGCCAGCCCCCATCTGCCACATGAAATTAGCTCTTTGTGATTGGCCCGAAATTCCAACATCACCCTTGACCTCACCCAATTAAAATCGACCAATCACGCCTTCGGTTTTAAATTAGAACACTCAGGCTTTCCAAATGTCTGCACTTTCAGCCAAGAGTGCCACCATCAAATGAATTGTGCAGCATATGGCATGATAACAGCTGTGAAAAACAATAACACAAACTTTGAATGAGCTCGCTTCTTTTGTTTTCAGGCGATGCTCTTCTCTTGCTATTTTTTACGAAAAACTGAGAAGAGAAAGCTTGTTGAGAGGAAGAAAACGCCACACGTGCCGTTTCCGTCAGCTCTTCTTTTTTTTCCCAAATGTCAGCCTGACATGAGAGAATAGGAAACACTTTCAGGATCAACAATGTATAGCAGAACACTCACACATACCACACATGCACAGTGTTTCTCTAAAACATAACACTGTGTCTACTAGGAGGAGTGTTTCAATCAAAAATAACTGTGCATGTGTACGTGTTCAATACAGACAGCGAGAGATGGAGTGGTTTGACACTGATGTATCCTTACAGAAATAGATTGTTCAATCTGTGGTTCAATCTTCTCGGCTCCACAAGGGCCCCGACTGACACTGTTGACAAGGTGAAATAGTAGCGAGCAAAAAAACAAAAACATGAGGGGGAAAAACGGAGTGGCTATATAGATGGATGGGAGACAGGTGAGGACAAAGGAGAGGCAGAGGAGAAGAGAGTGGGAGAAGGCAGGTGAGTGAGGAAGAACAAATTGTAGACAAACCTAAGAAAGCAGATGACAAAAGTGATTGTACCTGATTTTACAGGTCTCTCTCTCTCTCTCTCTCTCTCTCTCTCTCTCTCTCTCTCTCTCTCTCTGATGATTCATTTCTAATTGGGCATTGGGAAAGGAGTGGGCACCATCCACCTGGCTGAGACAGAGCTGTCGAGATGCAGCAGAGGAATTTCAACCCACCTCTCTGGATGTCAACTCTCTCTGGGTGTCCTTGTGACTCATTCTGACTCGACCTGATTTCTCTCTGTCTGCTCGCCCTTATTCTTGTCTGCACTGTGCTGCCACATTTCTTCTCATGAAAAACAACAGTAATGCAAAATAATGAAGCGACGATTGAGCCTAAATGTGACAGGATGCAGGGTTGTTGAGGTACAAAGACAACAAGAGGGAGGAAGTGGATAAAGATGCACAGAGAGACAAAGAAAGAGAAGAGATGCAGGATTCAGAAAACTCATCTTCAAAGAACCATGATTCCTTATAATAGTTATTTTACCCTCTCCCTGCTCTCTCGAACAAGGGTCTAGGGTTAAACCATCTGCAAGCAGCATGACAGTTTATGTGTCTTTTACCATCTGTAGGTTCTACAACTGTGTGGGTAGGCATATGTGTGTCAGTGTGCCCTTCTCTGTGTGTATTAGTGAGTATGAACAGCGGAAAAATATTGTGCAGCAAAAGGTTGCTCAAGAGTTTGTGTGTGTGTGTGTGTGTGTGTGTGTGTGTGTGTGTGTGTGTATGTATGTGTAGGAAAATCCAGCTGTTCTCTCTGGACTTCAACAACCCAGCCTCCTGGCATGTGTAAAACACACACTGAGCCCATGGAAACAAATAGTTCAATTAAAATGAACAACGCATTACAATCACAGATTTATCCATTGAGGATGACGCCTCTTTGATTCAATAGGATTTTAATGCTCTCTGTGCCCATTTGATTGTTCCATCACAGACCTAATTTGTACAAATATCACATACGTTGAGGCTTTTCTGTTGGTATGTCTGCTACAATTACATCAAGCCTACTTTATTCATTCCTCAAGGGGCAATTTGAGGCAGGCTTTGCAAACACAAATACACATACTTAATGACAGTGGTCAAGCCACAGCTGGCCAACAATATCCCAACACCACAGAGGCACATTATTTATGTCAAAAAGTGTCAAAGGGTTAATTGCATTCATCAATCCACACACATGTCTTGTACTGCGTCTGTAAGATTAATGGCCTCTGGAGTAAAACCAAACGTACTATTTGTTTGACATACAGACAATCTAAAACACATTACTGATGGTATTAGCTTAAAGTTGTCCAAGAGGACACGTGTGGGCTCATTGATGATTGTGTTGTGCGCGGGATCTTTGTGGTTTGCCAATACTTTTTGAGCTGAAAGTAACAACTCCTTTATTGGCCAGCGTAATAGATTGCTGTTTTGTTGGAATGGCTGATTAATGCATGTGTGGATTACTGTATTGATTAAGTTACTGATCTCGGTGTCCACAGTGAACGGTGGTTGGTCAACATGGACGGAGTGGTCGGTGTGTAACAGTCGCTGTGGACGGGGCTTCCAGAAACGAACCCGCAGCTGCACTAACCCCGCCCCTCTCAACGGGGGACTGCCGTGTGATGGACAGGCCATTCAGAAACTGCCCTGTACCACACTGTGCACTGGTGAGTGAATTCTAGTCTGATTTGATCCATATTTATGCAGATTGGGCCAATGGATTGTATTGTACTGTATTGTATCCTTTTCTTCTTTGTGCTATTTTAATCTGTGGCCTCAAGTTTCTACGTGTTCTGTCCTGAACTCAGCTTCTGCTGCATTCCACCTCTTTTCTTTTTTTGTACTTTTTTCCGCCCAATATTTATCTTTATAAATGCCCATTTTCTCCCTTGTCTTTTTGTTTTGTTTCTCATTCCTTTTGCTTCTTCCCCCATCCTTTTCCTCCAGTGGACGGCGTGTGGACAGAGTGGAGTAAGTGGTCGGCCTGTGGGACAGAGTGTACCCAGTGGAGGAGGAGGGATTGCAACAACCCAGCACCTAAAAACGGAGGAAAGGACTGCGATGGGCTGGTGCTCCAGTCTCAGAACTGTACCAACGGGCTCTGCATGCAAAGTAAGTTGACTACAATGAATCTTCCAGAGGACAAGCATCGATGTATCTCTTCTAAATGTATTGAAGTTGTGTCATATATAGTACCTAACCATGAAAGATGAGTACGCCAATTCGAACAAATGTCTTGCAGTGACTGCTTCAGATGGGAATTGACTTGAAAGTGAATTGACCCCGGATTAAGCAGGCCAATGGAGTGGAAATGCATGGTCAGATATTTAGCTGAAGAACAGGAGCGGGTGAAATGTAACTTGACAAATTATGGGTTCGTTTACAGCACTGATCCATAACGAGAAATCCATCACTAAATATAGTATAAATGAAATTAACCCCTGAAAAGGGATGTTGTAATATAAGCAATGTACTTAGCTAAGCTGATATCTAAAGTATTCGTACTCTTCTTACAGATATTGTTCCTGAATATGTTAGAAAAATCAGTATTGATTTTAAAATCCTGTGTCTTGGAGCGCCTTGCGCATGTCATATAACCACAACGTCCGGGGTTTTATTCCCCGTCAAATGAACACAATTTGTTTTTATATAAACTGTCTCTTTCACTAAATATAAATCCGTCTATTGAAAACCCTTTTAGACGAAGCAAGTGTCATTAGTGTCCAGCTAAACCAATTAAGACTGTAGGCTTTGGCAGACTTGACAAAATGGTCAATGGTGCTGAGATACTTTGGAGACATGTCGGTCACACTCTTAGACACATGTCAAATCTTTGCAAATGTCATAGCTATGGCTTTTTTTTTATATGTCATCTAGCTTGTGAGTGTATTTACTAGCGTTGCTGTAAAGTTTGGCAGTTTTCGTTTTCTTGTTTGAATTTCTTACCCCTTTCTTTCCACCGCTCGTCTTCTTCACCCGTCTTCTCATCTCACTCTCTAGTCCTCCAGCAACCGCTGCTATTCTTTCCATTAAATCTCTTATCCTCATTGCCATCTTTCTTGCCTCATCCACTCTGACCCTCTGGTTTTATGCCTTTCTCCAGGAGCCTACCTGCTCTCCTTTTTTATAGTGATTTGTTCTTGCTCTGCTTTACACATGTACTTTATTCTTCTGTGCACTATAGATGATGTATAGGTTTGGTCTTTGATGGTCGTCATGATTAACCTTAGTTTTACCGCTTTCTTGTACATTACTCAAGGTAAAAACACCTGTTTTATAAGGAAAGTAATGGTAGATATTTAGCCCACTACATCTTTTTTTTACTCATAGCCTTTCTGCTCTTTCTTGGTATAAAGTTACTGCATCTCACGACAGAACACCATAGTTAAAGTTTTGCCTGCATTTAAGATTTTTCAGACTAACTTTATTGACACAGACCAGTGAGGGCAAAAAGATAGAAGACTGCCGATCGTTTGAATGTCATCTTGCTGCGCAATGTTCGAACTCAGTGAAACATAGAAGAGGAAAGGAGAGAAACTAATGTGACATTAAAGACTCCTCAAAATGAGCTGAAATATAACGCAGAAACAATGACGTTTGAACTGTACAATACAATTCATTTTTATAAAAAAGTACAATTATAATAATAAAAAACAATATATATATATATATATAGTTGGCAAATATATTGTAGTGGAATTGGAATATCGGCATCGGCCCCAAAAATCCCATATTGGTTGCGCTGTAATAGATATTTGTGTGGAACGATCATCCAAAATCCCCCACATTTAGTGATTTCTGACACCAGAAAAAAAAGAAAAGTGTGGTCAATTTCAAAACCACATGGAAAATGTGGGCTGAGTCATAATGGCACAAACATAGCAGCAGCAGTTTTTCCAGGGTGGAGGCAATTTTATTTGTTGACTTTTAGGAATAGTGCTTGTTACTCCCTGAGTAATTGGCAGACGAGCATCTGAAGTGGAGAAAGGGGGGGAGAGAGAGAGAGAGAGAGAGAGAGAGAGAGAGAGGCATGTCAGGGTGAAGAGAAGAAAGAAAAGGTAAAAACAGAAACAAGTTTGAAGCAAGTGCACATACACACTTGTGCTTGTAATTATGTCACCAACTCTTATTGGTCTTTCCTTTCACACAACATGGCAGCCATATACTGTAGAGACTCGGATCATGTCAGCATTCGTCTTAAGAAGTTTCATAAAAAGTGAATAATTTAAGGACCTGCCAGAAAAAAAATGAATCTTTCTGCTGCCTAAAAAATATTAATAGAAGTATAGCTGTCTTCAATGTAAATTGGCTGAGGCACTCCCATGGTCCTATTGATAGACATTCTTGGGTTGCCATCACTCTGCGCAGAATATATCTGCTGGCGCGAGCAAAATTGCTCCGAGGAGAAAACCGTGCTTTGAGCGCAAATTCTTAGCAGTGCTCTCCTGCTCGCAAAACCTTCACCTGCTTGTTCGCTGAGTGGGCTTTCTTTTTGACAGTAAGTGGGCGGACCCAGTCACCATTGTATCACTACATTTAATTGGTTACAGTCCTCGTCTTTGGACAGACCGGATATTACTCCACTCTCGGAGATAATTATTGTACTTTTTACTCAACTACATTTCTCTGACTCATTTTCTTCAGATGAGGGTTATACGATATACATACGATGATCTTAGATGGTATGCAGTCCGTAGCGTGGAATTTAAAGCTGTCAATGAGCTGTCATCAGGCTGTCATCTGTCTCTGCTCTCTCGGCAGCTCAGTGGATGTGACGTATCTTCCGCTGTACAGAGGATTGTGGGTCAGAATAACCAGAAAAGATGGCTGGTTTGCATGGTCCAAAATGCAACTATGCAGTAGGACCGTCCTGGTATTTTTCCTGGGTCCACACCTTTTAAATCTGCCTACTCCTGCGAGTTGACTGATTGGTGTGGCATCACGACAATAAGATGCTGTTTCTCGGATGAAAAAGCAATTGATCCAAGGAGCGCCACAGGGGAGGGGGGGACTAACGCCGTTGTCAAGCTGTAGCCAAGTGTTGTCAAGTGTTGTTAAGCTGTGCTCCGCAATTAAGGAGGAGTAATAACAACATGGGCATCATAGACACGACGGAGGCTGCTATTTAGGTTGTTCTAAATTGTTTTACTTTGCTAATCTCCGCTCTTAAAACCTCGGCAACACAAGTGTGTTGGCATGGCTAGGCATCAGTGTCAGATGAAGGCAGATGAGTTGGTCTCTTGTGATTTGATAAGGAAAAGTACAAACCTTCCCCCACGAAAAATTCGGTTATAATGGAGACAATGTCAGACTGATTGGAATCAAATTATGTAATCCGTCGAACAGCTTTGCCCGTAATCGCATCATTGACAGAGGTTACTGTATATGCGGGGCCCTGCCCACAACTTGCGCAGTATATTATACGCTGTCTCTGCTCCATCAGAAGGATTCCCTGAGGCCTGTGAGGAATGGCCACAGAATCTGGGATAAAACCTAGAGAGGTATAGATTTAGGCTCATTTCCCCTGATTGATTTTCTGTCTTTAAAATGACTCCACAGACGTGGTTTTATGTCAGCACTAATGTTTCAGCTGTTTCCTGTAGCATTTACGGAAATCCATGAAGTGTGTGTGTGTGTGGGTGTAGGTGAGTGAGTGTGTGTGTGTGTGTGTGTGTGTGTGTGTGTGTGTGTGTTAGTGGGGGGTTTCTGCATGCACAGCATTCTATTGGTAGAGTATATTTGAAAGGCCTGAAGTGATTCTTGTATGATTCTTCCATTTGGTTTATGAGTGATGGGTCTTTTGAAATGCTATCTTTACAGACAGAACATGGTTCATTGCTGGTATCCAATTGAGCAGTTACGTTTGCATTGTTTCGCATCAGTAAACAAAGCACAAAACAGATTTCCTCATTAAATGTAGAGAACATTAGAAATGAAAGTGCTGTTGGAACAAATCCAGATGTAAACTACGATTTGTGTTTGTTCAAGGTAGATATGTTTCTCACATTTTAAAATACAGATCTACACGCTCAATTTACAGTTGTTCGGTGCTGGTTTTAAAAGTTGTAACTTTCAGGGTTTCAGGTTTGTGAATGAACTGATAATGTCAATGTAGATGGGGGAGTTAGTGTTTTAGATAGTACTCTGTAATTGACTTTGTGCTCAAAAAGCACTTCACTCTACTCTCACTCTATTTTTCTCTTTCTCGCTCTCTCTCCACCAACACCTCCCGCCTCTCTATTAATCTCCTCCACCGTCTCTCGCTGCCCTTTTTCTAAAGTTGTCCTGTTAAATCCTGAGAGGTAGAAATCCATTTGACCTCACTTCTGCCCCGCATGGAGTGCCTCCTCTCTTTTTGTGTTTATGTGTTTATCAGTGTGAGTCTGTGTATATATATATATATATATATATATATATATATATATATATGTGTGTGTGTGTGTGTGTGTGTGTGAAGTTGTAGGTCTTTCACATGTTTTTTTTAAAGTTTATTTTGTATCTTTTGGCCTGTTGACATTTTTCTGACACATTGATCAGGATTCCTGGAACAGATTCAGTCAGAGCTCCACTGTGTCATCCTTGAGAGCATGACATTTCACTACCTACTGTGTGTGTGTGTGTGTGTGTGTGTGTGTGCATGTGTGTCTACATAGCTCCAGAGCAAAGAAAATATGCTGCGTGTTCTTTAAAACCACAAGTAATCACCAGAGACACTAGCTGTTATGTAACTTTAGTGTTGGGAGAGAACAGTGGATCGTGTTTGTTGCATTATACAAATAGCGATCATCAGTGTCAGCAGATACTGCAGAGCATCGTCTCATCTCTTCTCATTGAGGATTCCAATCGCTTCACTTTGTGGTGTTTCCTGAGCTACTTGCTAGTCGTTTTCTGCTTTTTCTCCTTTTCTTAAATGTGTTGTCCTCATCTCGTCGATCTTATCGCATTCGTAATGCTTCCGTTGGCTCTTACTAAATCATGTACGCTTCATTTTCCTGCCATCATGTTTTCGGATTTGTTTAAACAATTGTGTTATAATTGGAACAAGAAAAGTTTCTGTCATGGCATGTTGCTCCTACTGTCATCACTTATTCAGACATTAATCAGCATGACGTTTGTTAGATACAGTTGCATAAATTCTGTCATTTGCTAAGTCATTTAAGACAATAATAAGAAATCTGTTCAAACAGTGCTGAAATATGCAACTTCAGGCCCAGGGCAACGTAGCCGAGCCCACCTACATAGCAAAAAAGAAACGCCTCATCATGCCTGTGAGCTGTGTACATGTGCTACTGTATGTTGATATAGCTCACCCCGCTTAACCGCGTCAGTTTTTCTTGCCCTTTGTTGATGATCAGTGTGTCTTCCAGCTGGTCTGCCAAGAAGCTTTTAAGCGCACCATGTTGCTGTGTTTGCCTTTATCAATTATACACCAGCACTTCAATTATACATCCGTACTTCAGCAGTTCATCTGTGTTATAGACCTTCTGTCTGACTTGGTGGACCACTCAGCATGACACAGCAGTAACCGTCAATTTATCCTTTTGCTTCATTTTCCTGTAAGGCAAGGCAAGTTTATTTGTGTAGCACATTTCAGCAGCAAGGCAATTCAAAGTGCTTCACATGAAACTATTAAAAGCATCAAAACATAAAGCAAAAAGAAAAGGAGATTTCAAAACAATTAAGAACATTTATTGAAACATTAAAAACACTAAAAAGCAGTGTAAGAAATAAAATACAGTAGTAAAATACAGAAATGCGGGAAATGAATCAGGTTCAATTAAAGGCAGCAAACAGAAAAGTCTTCAATCTTGATTTAAAGGAGCTGAGGGTCTCAGCAGACCCTCAGAGGTAAGGGGCATTAATCTGCTTTTTGTTGTTGTTTTTTTTACATTAATTTGTGAACTAAGGCACCTAAACTTAATGTAGGAGAGCAGATAAGTAAGAAAGACACAAAGGAAGAAACACACTTTGCATGTTGAGGAGTTTTTGTGTCCATGTCCTGCCATGTTTGTCCCATTTTATTTGACTTATTTGTTTGATTTTGATTGTTGTGTTCCTCTCCCTTCCTCCATCCATTCCATCCCCTTTTTTCTCGTCCCAAGGTTCATTGTTTCAGATGTCAACTGAGACCAAAGAAAAGAGTGATTTGGGAATCCCATGTAAGTTGATGTTTTATGTTTTATCATCATCCATTTTCTTTTTGTCTTTCTAATTTTAGTGTTTCCTTCTTAGATTGAGCATTGGCCTTTGGTTCATACATTTAGTTTGTTGGTTTCATGTCATTTTGAGTTACTTGATGAGAGTTTTTCTCTCGTCTTATGATCTGTTTCCTTTATGCCATCTTTTTGCTGTGCCGATCAAACAAAAGTCGTCAGACAGCAGCCTCTCTAGTTCTAAAACATCGCTCTGCTCTCAGACAGAGGCAGTCGTGGTGGAATACGCTTATATAATGGCAATAAGAGCCTTATGCCTAAATACTCTTACTACATTCTTATAAAGAGATATATCATGATCATTAGTAGGTTCATACGTGTGTTATGGGTTTCTATTAGAACATGTACATAATATATACACGCTACATCTTCCTTTACCATTCTCTGTGTATTAAACAAAAACAGCACAAACCACAAATTTGGGTTTTCCACCTTCAAAATACAACATCAAACTCCAATAATTGTATGTATAGTTGACTTTCAATGCCATTTTACTACATTTTCCCATTAACTTAATTAAACTGCAGAAAACGGAATGCCAGCTGCAATTCGTAAGACATGACAACATGCAAATGTCATGAGCTTAGATTTACAGGGTATGCCATGAAGAATTATTAACGTGCTGATGTACATTAAGTCCCATGTCTTGGTTAGGAGGTCTACGAAAACATCATTTAAAATCTAGCGCAGGATCCCAGAGTTGTGTCTGGAAAGTGAATGCACCAAAGTGGTGACAGATTCCTTAATTAACTTGATTATTTCTTTCTTCCTGTCTGATAGCAGAGAATCGATTCAGCAGCAGTTCACTTGATTCACAATTTGTGAGTTTGTTGCAGCTATGGTCATTCTGGACAGTAGCCAGCCAGCTTTGGATCATTGCCAAAGTAGGCAATTTGCCTTAATTCTGAACACTTGCTTTGTGTTTACAAGCGTACGGGCTCACAGAGCACTCTGTGGAGCGCAGTCCCACTACGGACGCTGAACTGAGCGAAATCTGGATTTGGTTTTACTGATTTGACCCATTCTCTTTGAAATATCACCAGAATGAACGAATGCATCATTCGTAGAAGAGAAACATTAATAACAGGAAGGCACAAGATCACCTGACAAGGCGAATACTATATTAATTCTTTGGGAGGTATGCAAGCTCTTTCCATCACTCTCTATTGCGAGTTTTCTACACAAGAATCGAGAGATGGAAGAGAGATAGGATCCCTGCCATTGATTTAAACCGTGCTTTTTACTTCTCTCATTGCAGGCGCTCTCTTCAAAGCAATCTGTGAGTGTCTGTGATCTGTTCTAATGACTCTCGTTTAGCGTCTCCTGAAGCAGTTTCATCATCCCGGTGTGTTTTGTGAGATGACTAGTCCCGGACAGATACAGACACGGAGAGAAGTAGAGATGAGATATAGATGTAGTTATTGCTCATTTAACAGATTGTCACTCTGGTTTTAGTATTAAAAATGACAGTCATTAACAAGAGCATTGGGAGGTTGCATGAAACGCACTCATCAACAATCTGGAGTATTCAAAGGATAATGTATTGTCATTATGCGACACAGGATTGCGCAACAAAATGCAGTTGTAGTCCATTCGCAAACATGAAAAAGCTGAACAAAAACATCAGTGCATTCCTGTAGTGCATTTTCTAAGTTGTGTACATGTCCATGTGGGACTGTCGGCATGCTTTCAAAACATGTGTGAACCCGTCCACCTATGCATGTTCATGCCCTGTCCATATCAGGGCCTTTAGTCGGATTACAAATGCATTATTGACCACCTCCATATCTGGTTCGCCATCCAATAGCTGTGTTAAGCGAAATCAGATTCTGGAGCCTCAGCTGTCAGTTAAAGGGGCAATATGGAAGATTTCTAATGCTCCAATGCAGGACCCATGACCGTACTCTATCTATTTTGGTGTGACCTGATTGTTGTCTCCTCACCAGTCTTAGACTCACCATGACCACAACAAGGTCTATGGCTGACATTGCAGTTGTGTGTTGACTGCTTCATAAGTGAGAACAGGACCAACTGTTGTCACAGGATATCTCATGTCTGAAGGCTAAAAGTCTTTACCCTCAAGCCAAGAAAAGCATACCACAAAACTGCATTATAATTATAAGTATCCTTTTATTTTGCATTTACGCCCTAATTTGTTGTCTTTCGTGTCTTTTTTTTTAAAAAAAAGGCTGTTTGTGTCAGTCACAGACCAGCTTAGCTTGAGGCAAAGAGAAGGTTAGGAGGTGGCTGAGCTGTAGATTTGTGATTCACGTGTGTGGCCAGCAGACATTGAAAGTTATTTTCAGCTGGCTAAAACAAGTTGCACTGAAAGGCTTGTATCCAGACCATTCACTAAATAGCTGCAATTGCTCTGTATTACAGGGTTGTTTCACGGTGACGGTAATTACTTTATATACCTGAACAGAGTTGTTTGTTGTCATGGAAATACACCCTCTGGCTTTAGTGACTCTAAAGTGACTCCATATTTTATTTCTTGGCACCAAGTTTTTTTCCATCCCCACTACAGAAGATAAGGATGGACACATTTACAAATGACTGCTCGCGTTCTCTCTCTCTGACCGTTCATCCCTGCCAGTTACTTAGAGCGGATGTGTGTGTGCGACTGCCAGGAGTGCAGTACGGGTGGTGTTTGTGCCAAGCAAGATCAAAAAGCCATTTGAATGAGTTTCAAGTAGTGATTGTCCACAGCTCTGCTTTGGATGCAGATCACAGAGAAGATAGAGGCAAGCTAAGCTGAGTTATCCTTGTTTCCCCCTATTTTAAATCCTTCCTGTGGCAGATTGGACAGACTCCGTCAATGACAAAAAGCCCAGCCAATCAATAGACAGCGATCTATGCTGACTGAGGGTGAGCCGTGGCTTCTGTTCCGCTATAGCCCATGTGTGTAATCAACTGCGTGTTAGAGTCTGTGTGTACATTTCCCGCAATTTCTGCAACCCTAAAGCTTTATTGGTCACACAGTTTGGCACACACATGCAGTTACCAACTGTATGTGACCAATTCGTTTGTGCTAATTACAAAGTCCATTATTATTGGGCACAGTGAGGGACCGCATCAGTCAGTCCACTCACACATGCAAACTAGCTCACTCACTCACCATGACTGTACACTCCAAACAAACAATTTGGCATGTGCACAATGAACACTGACTAAATAATTTTGGTTCTGAAACTGAAGACCATTTGGATTTGATCACACACACACACACACACACACACACACAGGCACAACATAAACACACTGTTCAGTCGTGCTCACGTTGCGTAACAGTGTCATGTACAATTATGACGCATTGCAATTAATTCTTGCCATGAAAAAGAGAAAGTTTTTGTTTTAATTTTCTACCTTGAACACGTTTCACCATCATATTCCATAATGCCAAGAGTTCTCTAACCATCATGGATCAAGATGGATGTATATTTAGATTATAATCTCAGTCTGTCAAAACAATCCCCAAGATTAAAAACAAAAATGTTTATCCTTAGAGACTATACCCGGATTTGTACCTGCATTTCTCTACACCTCTGTGTACAGTATATGCTATTGTGTGTTTGTGTGTCCTGACTTGTTGCACAGAAGCTGTCAGATGTCAGACGTATCGCTTATTCGATTCCTTTACTATTTGAATCTAAATCGTATTCAGAAGGACTTGCAGATGAGCGCTTCGGACGTAAAACTGCTCGTCAGGTACAAGGAAGGAAAAGCACCGGAGATAGCTGACGTATGGATAATAGTTGAAATGGATGTGTGCATGTCTGCCCAGCATTCATTGGGAGAGTCAGTGCTTGCATGAGTGCCCATGAAAATGAACCTAGGTGCGTACCTCTTATTGTGTACTTATATAGACGTGTGCTTTTTCCTCATTCTATCACTGCAGATATTGTCATTCTGGCTTCACAAAGCAGCGCCTTGGGCCACTCTCAGATACACACAGAGGTCCAAACACAGTCATTCATCTGGGTTTGGTCAAAAGTGCAAAACCACGTTCAGTCTCTTTTTCAGCCCCTATCCTGTCACAGAAAGAGTATGCAAGTCTGTCAGACAGTAAAATAACACGAATTAAAGAGTTGACAGTTTTCAACCAGAGCAGCCCTTTTGTTATATTTTTATGTAGTTACTCAATGAAATGAAAGACCAATGCAGTAGACAAATACAGCACAGAGATGACTTGTGTGCTGAAGAGAAGCTACTTTACATTGGTGCCAATTTTCTGTCATTGAACTCTCAGAGACAGAATAAAGGAATTTTTAAGAATAAGCTCAGATGCAATTGTACTGTATATTGCAGCACAGAACATTTAATGGTCTATTTAACAAAAATATGAATAATTGATCTGAATTTCGCATGGTCTGTCGTGGATTCTGTGAATTCAGTGACTCAGAAGATCCTTAATATATTGCGTTATTCTATCCATTTCCTTGAAGTCTATCACTTATTAGTGATAGTGCCTCGTAAGATTCTCAGTAGCATTCATTTGTCAATTTATTTGCCTATTTCGCCACAGTCTAGATAATGTGCGTGACATTAACTGGTAAGGCGAAAGCAACGATTGAAATTGGAGGAAAAAAAGCAAACACTTGGTATCCTGCAGTTATATGTAGGTTACCCAGGCAGGTAGAAACTCTAATGGGATGTGTTGTTTCATTCATCTGCAAATCAAACAGATGGAGACAGAGAGACACAGCGAGTCTGAGGCAGGGGTGTGAGTTATGGAGGGAGAGGAAGATCTGAGAGAGATGGGATATCAACTAATAGACAGCAAAGGAAGGATTTTTAAACCCACTGGTATAAAACATGTTACACTTACTACACACATGCACATCATTTAAGAACACAGCAGGCCATAGCCTAGTTAACCCAAAGTGTATAGGAAGCGATGTTTTCTTTATGGCTGTCAGGCACTCCACATGTTCTGAAGTCATACACCTTAAAGTAGAAACACGATAAAGATTCCCTTAATAGATGAGTATGATAGTGATTATAATTAAGATCTGGGAGTTGGTACTTAAGAGGATTATCTATTTCTATTCCCCCTTGGCAAGTGCAAGGACCTTGATATCAGGGCAACTCTGTCATTGGGGCATTTTTACATCAGTCTTTTTAACATCAGAAGGAAATTGTTATTTGCACATCACAATATCCATAGGGGTTGAACTTTGGAGATTTGAAGGAGGTGCTCTAAGTTTGAGTTAAATGTGAGGAACAAATGTTTGGCATCCAGTTAACAAACCCTCATAGGGTCATACATCGTTGTGAAAAGAGTGCATACTCTTAAACACAGAGCAGGGGTTGTAAACATGACTTTTATGAATGTTTCATATCCTCCATTACAATCTGCTTCATGCTGTGCATTACATTTCTATACGTTCAAAGCTAAACTAGAGATCAACATCAGGCAGGTAAGACAACTCTGATGAAGGTTACAGCATTAACAATTCAATCAACAATGTCCCAGGGCCGAAAGTTATGATTTCACATGTTGCAGTCCAACACGCAAAGATATTCAGTTTACTATTTATAACATGACAAATACAAGCAGGAACTCCTCACATTTGAGAATCTGGAATCAGGGAAAAAGTGGCTTTTCTGCTTGGAAAAATAACAAACAATACTCAATCACTGATCTAAATAGTTGCAGTAGCTGAATGATATGTTGACGATTGATATAGATTCAATCTTGAAACCCATCAGCTATTGTACTGACGACTATTTAGCTTCTGGGGGAAACAGTCAATATTTAAGGGGTTCCAGCAGCCAGCGGCAGGACTTCTTCTTCTTCTGTGCGCCGGTTATTGTTTACAATCTGATTTGCATCTTAAGAGTAGAGTTGGAGTTGAGAGACAACGTCTCCAACCAGATTGTTTCACAAGGAACCAGTCTACCCTCAGTTAACAACGTTTCTTGGTCAAATAAAAGCTAAATCGTTGTCAGACCCTAGCCGATGGGTTCCAAGATTGCATTTAGGCCAATGCTTTCTACCTCTTTTGGAAGTAAGTACGATTTATTTATGAAGTCACAAAGTGTTTAACACTTGCTCTCCACATAGACAGTTTACCTGCAACCGAGGCTCACTCAAACGTAATTGGTCAATACTACTCCCACCACAAATGGACTACAAATGGACTACAAACGAACTACAAACTGAGTACAAGCAAAAAAAACGTAACCGTACTGATACAAAAATCTCCCGTTACCCACAGATTCTGTGTTGATTTGCAAATATCTGTTTAAAGGGATTCATTTAGATTTAATTGATTAATCGACTAGAGTTAGTGTCAGGATAGGGTGTTGCTTAAATAAGGAAAACATCACCTAATTATCAAGTTTTAAAATGTTTGTGACTCTGGTTGTTCGACCCAATTACCGTCATAGCGCTCCTTGATCACAACGTCTTTGCACCAAGCACCAATACAATACACATTAAGCTCATTCTTGAAACGTTTTGTGTTTATTGTGCACATATTTGCATTGTTAGACATTAGTTAGAATAGTGGGTTTTTTGGGGGTTTTTTTTAAACAAATGACCATGTCAAAGGGTTTGACAACACTGTGCTATTTCTAAACGTTGAGTGACAGGCTTAATTAAGTGGGATATGTTCTGCTCTCATACGTTCAGCTCCCCAGAGATACTAAAGTGGTTCATAGCTCCCCCAAGTGGTAAATGAGTAACTGACACCATCAGTAGTGACCTCTCTTCTGCGAATGTGTGTATCATGCTTAGGCATATGTGAGCGTGAATGTTTGTGTGCCTCATCAAAGGATTCTTTCATGCATAATCAAGCTCCTGCTTTCTGAACTTGTTCTGATGTGACAACAGCAAATCCTTCAGCAAATGATTCAGGCTGTTTGTAGCTAAAAGCCTGTTATCTGCCTCTCAACTTTAAGGGCAGATTAAAAGGAGCATTCCTATACTTTTCTGTCTTCTTCTTAATAGCTGCAGACAAATCCCCTCCTACTAGCTACAGAGGACGTGATTATACGAGGAGTGCTTTAAGTGTGAGACTACTCTTAAAGGTTTTACAGGCGCTTTCATGTTAAATATGTAGGATTGTTTGTTTTGCTGCTTTGAAGTTCAAGTGGATTTCCACTTCTTTTGCCAGGTGTTCCTCTTTTTTGCTGTTATCACCTCTCTCCTCTTCTCTCCTCTGTCCTCTTCTCTCCTCTCCTCTGTCCTCTTCTCTCCTCTCCTCTCCTCATTTGTTGTGCCCTACTTGTTTCCTCTCATCTTCTCTGCTTCCTTATTCTCTTTATTGAACTCTCCTTTCTATACACTCCTCGTCTGCTTGTGTGTCCTCTTTTCTTCATTCCTCTCGACTTGGCTTTCCTTCTTATTCCTTCTTACTTCCTCATCATTCCTCCCCTGTGCTCTACACTTGTCTCTCTGATCCTTTACTAATTTCTTCTCCTCTTCATCCTCAAGCTTGGCCCCATGCCTTTTACCATTTGCATTACCCAACACTTAAAATGTTCTTAGTCTGCTTTAAAATATGGATGATGAATGACAATTCTGCCACTGGTCTCGCTGAAACACCATTAAAGTCTCAGCCAGATTGAAAAAGGATGTTAGGACCCTTGTAAAATAATTAACAGCCTTATTAAGTTTTAAGAGTTGCTACCATTCTTTTTTTTTAATGAAAGAGGTCTCTGTCTCTCTCTACCTCTGTCTAGACAAATGATCGTATTACACAAGGGGGGGGGGCTTTTTGAAAGTTTTATTTGAAATGGAACCTATAGAGGTTGTCCTTTGGAGTCTGATAGGTGGTCTGAGGTACCAGAACACGAATACAGAAGAAAATGAATCATGAAAGGAAGCTGTATCAAGTTAATGTGAAGCCTTCAATACATTTCATTTTGTCTTATGAATATTATCCTCTGCCACTGCCCTGCTGCTGTTCTGCGGGAGCTATAATTGTTGTAGCTGTTTATTGTTTTTTTCTGACTGATATACATTTCCTCTTAAGCAGATATTTTGCTGCATGCTTGACAATATCTATCTACAAATGTGTCTCTCTTCCTCTTGTGTGTCCCCTCCAGCAGCTCCAAGCACAGATGATGTGGCACTCTACGTGGGCATTGTCATCGCAGTGATCATGTGCCTGGTCATCTCTGTCATCGTGGCGCTCTTTGTCTACCGCAAGACGCACCGTGACTTTGACTCCGACATCATCGACACCTCGGCACTAAATGGAGGCTTCCAGTCTGTTAATATCAAGACAGCCAGATCAGGTAAGGAATGTTACAGAGAAAGCACATTTGACCCAGCGTGGAACAAACACTAAATTATCCAGGTCAAAGAGAGGCTCTAATACTAATAGAGTAAGTTCACATACGGCTGAAAAGTTTCACTGCCCTCTCTGGTTGAACGTTTCAAAGTTGTTGCACCTGTAATCACACCCAACAGAGATGACAGTCTGTCGACGGGAGGTCTACTGGTTTTTAACTTCATAATGTGCACAGTGATGAATAGATAGATGGGTAAACAGGCAGATGGATGGATCTATAGATTGATAGGTGGATAAAGAATATCAGATGTGACCCGAGGGAAATAACTGTACCGACTCAGCCTTCTTCTCTAGGCTTTTCATGCATTTTGTTTCTTTCCTCGGCCTCCGGCTGTCAATCGTTGCTGCTTTGGATTAATCTCTGTCTCTAACCGAGACCACTCTCTTCCATCAAGGAGTCTATCTCTGTCATTCTCCGTCTCTGTCTCACTTTTTCTTACTCTCCCTTCCCATCTGCACATTCAGGTCAATCACATTTCCTGTTTATCAGCATCCTCCACTCTTCGTCTCCGTCTTGGTGCCTCTGTCTTTCCCTCGCTGTGTCTCTGTCTCTCTCCTGCCACGGCGACGCCTACCGCAACAGACATCCCCTCCCTGTTTGTCTTCCTGTTAAAGTGGAGCCGTCTTTCACTCGCCTCTGTCTGTCTGTGTGTTGTCATGTTTTCTTCTCGGTCTTTGGGAAATGGATAAGACAACAACAAGCACGCAGCCACGCACACCGTGTACACTTGTGGATGCATTTGATAGCTTACTGGAAATGGCAAGATTGGACAGGGAATGAGAATGAATGAGGTATCAGAGATATGAACAGTATGAATTTATGACTTTTCCTCTGAAGAATGTGTATTTGTCAAAATAGATGGAAAAAAAAAAAACATGACTTAACATCCATCAAAAATTCAATATACCTCACAAACATGTTTAGAAAAGCATCCATGTAGGCGTTAGGCACATACACAAACAGGCATGCCCATATATTTGCATTCATTATTCCAAATCAAGTCCTCATACTGGTACTTATACCTAGTAGTACTTGATAGTCTCCATTCGGTCAACAGGAAATGGCATTTTAGAAAAGGGTTAGGTCTACAACACAAATTGTGTGGAAATCATGCTGAGTGATCGACAAACGAAAGTTCTGTGCACCTCCAAACAGCTTGAACAGGATACTTAAATCCTGCAGGTTGCTGTAACGTGTGTGATATATGTGGTCAGTTTAAGGGTGGACGATCAACAGTCCAATCATGCTATAGAGTGAAAACAGGAAAGTGAGGTCAGAAAGGATGCAACGCAAATTTGTAAACAGCGAGCTAAAATAATTGTTTGTGTATGTGCACATGCATGTGTATGTCCGTGTGTGTGTGTGTGTGTGTGTGTGTGTGTACAAGGGCAAATGCCTTCGCATGAGCGGAGATTGGGTGACATTTTATCAGCAAAAACATTAGGATGCTTGTCACTCTGCGTCGGGGGACCATCTACGATTACTATTAATGAAGAATTATGTCCCTGAATATCTCGCTCCCCCCCACTCCCTCTTTCTCTCTCTATCTTTCTCCCTCAGTCTCCCCCCCCCCCCCCCCCTCCCTCTCCGTGGCTTTCCGTTAGTTGTTAATTAAATTTCAGCAGGGATGATGATTTGGCAGGAATACCCGCTGGCTTTAAGGGTAAACAGACTGGTGATAGAGAGAGGAAGAGAGTGATATGTGACAGATGTGTGGGTGTGGGAGGGTGTGTTGACGGTGGTGGGGGGTGATAATCAGGGATTTTAAAATTAGAATGGATGGGCTCTTGGAGGGAACGACAGGATTTCAGACTCCACGCCCCCGAGAGCCTGGTGAGAACAAATCTTGCATTGTTCTCAGTAGGAAACTGACTGTCCTGTGATCCCAATTCCAATTAAATCTTGGATATTTGTTGGATTTTCCGATGGTAGAGAGTTGTTTATGTAGAATACACTTTGGTGTTTTACCGCCCTTTGATTAAATGGTTATAAAATACAAAGGGTTGTGGCAAGATAGCTTTACAAAGCTAGCTACAAGAGTGAGTGAACTTGTCGTCTTATGGGGTCGCTTGGAGCACATTGACTTGATCTTCTTTGGTAAAGTAAATCCCCATGTAGGTTTTACTGTTTGTTGATATTGCCAAATGCGTTATGAAAACAATCAGTAGCACTTGGCTGCTGCATCTTTATAAGTACCTCGAAGAACATTGTGGCAGACGGAACAAAGTCAAGTCATTGTTGTTAAAGCGTTAAAGGGTGTTTTTTGCTACTTGACCAGATTTAAAAAGAATTTAAGTCAGCAAGGTCGGGAGTCAGAAGAATGGAGAGATGGCTAAAGGTAGAATGAGGTAGTTGCATTTTAAAAATGAAATCAACACACTGTAAACAGTACTTGAATATTTCATGCACATAGATGAGCATACTGTCCTGATTAGCTCAGAGATCACTGACATCATGTAATTCCCATATGCTGTATGTGTTATGTGTGTTTTTGGTGTATGCATGTATGGGCATGCACAGTATGGTGTTTGATGTGTTTGATGTATGCGGGACACGCACATGTTTTTCTAGTGCCCATGATTAACATTGCAGATGTGTTTTATTTATGACAGTGCTCTTATGTGTGTGTGTGTGTGTGTGTGTGTGTGTGTGTGTGTGTGTGTGTGTGTGTGTGTTGGGTTCTCCAGTGTGTGCTTGAGGTACATCAAAAGTTTCCACCATTCGCTTTAACTAACTCCAGAAAGAGCAGTGTAAATCAGGGTACACACAGCAGTTCACTCAGTAGCCTGTAAATCCATTCACAGCTTCAAAATGATTTATTACATGACAGGGGCCAATCCATTCTTTGTATAAAACAAGACTACTCAATAAATACAAAATGACATAATAGTCCGCTTACACGTGGAAATGGGGATTTTCTGCTACAGTCTCACTTATGGTATGACATACAGTACGTGTATATGTTAGCAAACTTGAGATGATGGATGCTGTGCAACTGATTTTACTGTATACATTTGCTGACATTATGGCTTTTGGACACTTGTGCTCCTGTTACTCTTCATTGCATGACATAGCATGATGACAAACTGACTCAAGAAAATCTCAGGAAAGTGAGACAAATTCAACATGTGATTCAACAGCTTTTAATAGTACAAGCAAAACGTTACCAGGTTAAGATTGGTTTGCCTACTGATTTTAAGGTTGCTTGAATATTTCACATTGTATATTGTCTTGCTCGTTCTATTCTAAATAAACTGCAAGTACATTATAATATACACCATGATATATGGAGAATGAGGGTAAAAACACTGCTTTTAAGAACAGGATAAGTGTTAATTAACGACTGTCATTGTCATTTAACACCGTCACACTCAGTGGTAAATGTGCACAACAGGGATTTGTTCAGTCAGATTTGAATAGTGACATAGTGAGTATTTAAAAAAATAGACAGTGATGTGATTAAAGTGTGACAACGTCTGTGATTGTGTCGGTGAAGTCAACGTCATTGACAACATTTGTTAAAGCTTAACTGATGACGTGAAGCAATACTGTTCTGTTATATTATGTCTCCAGACAGTGTGGTCAATTTAGAAATTGTTTAGTTTGTTTTGATAGTGTAGGCATTTAAATATTATATTTGAAACTCATGTATTTATTTTTGGAGGTGTGAAGATGAAATCTTTGAGGACCTTGCTCTCAAACCCTATTCACTCTTTCTCTTAGCTGAAGAATCAAGCATTTGTGAAAACTTGTCAGTTGCCATTCATGTTGTATTTTCTGTCATTAATATTTTCTTCCCTTTATCTGCTCCTTCTCTCTCTCTCTCTCTCTCTCTCTCTCTCTCTCTCTCTCTCTCTCTCTCTCTCTTCCGCTTTATCCCTCCAGCTGATCTACTGACAGCTCCTCCTGACTTGACAAATGCAGCTGCCATGTATCGTGGTCCAGTGTATGCCCTCCACGATGTTTCAGATAAAATCCCAATGACCAACTCCCCTCTCCTGGACCCTCTACCCAACTTGAAGATCAAAGTGTACAACTCGTCTGGTCTGGTCACACCGCAGGACGACCTTGGAGGAGACTTCACATCCAAACTGTCTCCTAAGGTAATATAATGCATGTATTCCATGATCCAACATCAGTATCTTTCATCCACTTCTAGGATTTTGACTGTAAAATATTCTGTATGAGTGCAGTATAGGATTTTGAAATATTTCCTCCTAAAGTGAGGTTACACTGCAGAAGCATAGTGAGAAGTACTCAAACAAGGCAGCTCGTGTGTATTCCCAGTCACATAAATACAAAACCAAACACCATTAGTATACATGCAGCTCAGTGCCCCAGTTTCCTCCCTCTGCTCTGTCAACTACATGGCATGCATACCAGAGTCAATTGTCACAAATACAGATGAAACCGCTCGGTTTCATCACTGCACCTGTCTTGAGGCAGTACTAGAGCTGAATCCACTATGAGCTCTACATTTGATGATGTTCTCTGTTCATATGGGTGTTTTTTAATTGTGGACTTGTGGACCCTCCTGACTGACCTTGCCTCACTAATTTTTAGGATTTTCTATGCTTTTGTCTGGTGTTTGTCTTAAACACATTGAAGCAAGTTCTTGTCAGCTTTGTGTGATGTCGTGGAGCAAACTACTGGAATGTTAAGTCCTTATTTTACATCTCACAGTGGACATTTCGACAGAGAAATGCAAAGTAAGTCATATTTTACCACTTACCCTGAGGTGGTTTCATAGGTCTACTGTAAATCCACCCTTTTCTCATAGCCTGCCAGCTCAGCCCGATGGCAGCGCTTCCAGGCAGATGCAGATCGTCCCTGTAGTATTTTACTTGCTGGTAACCAAGAAAACATGAGAAAAGAAATTAAACCGTCTTGATGAATGCAGTAAACTTCTTGTGGAAAAGAGAGCATTGACAGATTGCTCTTCCAATGCTTGGACTGATCAGCCAGGCACAAATATATCTACAACGACCTATACAACCAGAGTTTGGCCTTGCATAGTGAAACTTCTCTGGACCTCCATGAACCTTTGGTTTCATTAGAATACATCTTCTTTCTTTCATTCATCATCTTTCGGCCTCCACAGAGCATGGGTGCAGTTTGCTTTTATGCAAGGTTATTATCGCTGTAATACACAGTGTATAACTATGAAAAATCCCTGCTCGCATTATAGGTCTAACTCAGCACAATTATGTAAGAAAACATTGTCACGACATTGACTACATTCTCAATAACCCCATTACTAAGAGATTATCCCCAAGGAATGTTTCACACACACCATGTCGATTCTTTTCACGTCATAGAGGTGAAATAGCATTTATGTTATTATAAAAAGTTTGATTTCCAAGGTGAAGTCTCTTTGCTGTTTGATAACTGTATTGCCCAGCCGAACCAGATACTAATTCATCGGTATGTTTTATTTACCATTTAATGCCCAGACTTTCAGTTCATCCAGTCTCTGCTGAAATAGCTTGATACCCAGTACTATCTGTTATGTTATATGATTCTGACTGTTGTCTTTTGATTCCTAGGTAACTCAGTCTCTGTTGGAGAACAGCGACACCATGAACCTTCGCAACCAGAGCTTGGCCCGAACACGAGACCCTTCCTGTACCGCTCACGGATCCTTCAACAACCAGGGAGGACACCTCATTGTACCCAACTCTGGTGAACTTTCTACTCACACGTAACAGTTTATCAATAATCTGGTTACTGTCTAATGATGATGCAGTGACCAGCAGTGATGTCTTTCTGTGTGTTCAGCGCAAGGCGAATTTTAGAGGTGGTGATACAAAGTCAATGGAAATGTGCAAAGGGCGCAAATTTAATTATTTTGTCGATTACATGAACAAATGATAATACACCAAATCAATTGATATAGATAGTAAGAATGTCAGCAGAGTTTATCTCAATAAAAAAAAAGTATTCAAGATTTGAACAAGATTAAATGTACATTTCTCGTACTCAAAGATGACCACATGAAGTTGGTTTTTAGCTAATACAAAAAAAGAAAACCAGCCTTGGGATGTTTTCCAACTACCTGGTTTTAAAAGTAGACTTATGTTAGGATTTAAAAGCATGAATGAATAATGGAACCCGGAGATAGGAAGCAGCTCTCAGAAGCTATAAAACATTGGAGCACAAGTCACTTGATGATATATTCAAGAGAAAGTTGTACATGGGGTTGCCTTTAAGAATGATTTTTCAACAATGAATCAAAATGATGAAGTGATAATGGGCTGCACATTCAATAATTTAGTTGTGCATAGTAAAATTAATAAATCCAGAGATGAAACTCATTATGTTTGCCTCCATCCATCCTGCTCCCCCTGTCCTCCCTCCTGCAGGTGTGAGTTTGTTGGTTCCAGCGGGTGCTGTTCCTCAGGGTAGGGTGTACGAGATGTATGTGACCGTGCACCGGAAGGACAGCTTGAGGTAAGTTTTGTCTCTCTCTTTCCCTCACTTTTCCTCTCTGTGGCTTATATGCTTCTCTGTGGTTCCCTGTTGCCGCCATGTTTCTCTTCATCTCTGCATCTCCCTCTATGATCTTTTTGTTTCTTTGTTTTTCCTTTCCTACACTTCTCCATCGCTCTCCTGGGCGCCGGCTTCTCAGACCTGTTTGTATGGTTGCGTGGGGAGGCTTTCACAGTGTGACATTGGCTTAGGATACACTGCAGTGGATGAATCATTAGTATTTATAGTGTATAGTGCATCAATGCACACGTTCCTTTGGTGACTCATTCAGCAGGGGTCAGTTAAAACCACAGATTTCCTATATTAGTGCTATAATTAAAGTTGAGAAGGTTATAAGGGAGTTTTTTCCACATTCATTAATTATAACCTACTTAGCATTATAATCTGTACAGTAATCCACAGAATTTATAACAATGTTTTCTTCATTTTACAATCATTGTTACTACCCAAATGTAGAGCTCATAACCCCCATCATTCAAATATGTGTGAAATTAATGTTGACTGCAGTGCGACAACAGATTTTTTTTATTCTTACTCCAAACACCAAGGTGTTTACAGCATATGCAAAGAGATTGCTGTTCACAGTAACTAACAGATTAGTGGTTATTCTTGGGATTACTCTAATCCTGTTACATGTTAGACAATCCTTTACTCACGGGCCATGTGCATGACTGAGGTGAAGCTCTCTGTGGGACATGAGAGAGACATTGTCTATATTCCAGCTGTTGTGTACAAAAATAATTTAAACTTGGGAAAATTATCAGCAGTCTATTTGAAAGTGAGCTGGCCCAATGACATGCCTGCAGTAAGGCAAAACTCAAAAGAACTTGCATGTTCATATTTTTAATACTGTTAACATTTAAGAGAAAACGAGATGGTTCCTTTGGACAGAGTCAGTATCCTGATGATTTGTTTTGTGTGTCTTTACCACTCACTGTCGAGGTAAATGGTTAAACTGTGTTTGTGCAAAACAAAAAGATAATTAAAAATGTGTCTCTAGAGCCAAACATTTTCTTATATCGTAGTATTACTGGATAGTTTTTTTTTTTACATTTGGTTTTCAGATATCTGTGACTGAGATTTCTCCATCCACCCCAATACAATGGCGCTGGATGTTTTGTGTTCCTCCCTTTTGAGAATAATAAAGATAAAAGTAGTGTCCTGTTTACACTGCTGAATAGTTCACCTTCATAGTATTGTGGGTGTCGGCAAAATGTTCAGAAACGGCAATCTCAAAAACGGAGAAAATAAAACCAGAAGCCAGCCATCAGCTTGGCTTAATACCACAAAGGGTAAGAGAAGAAATGGGATCTTTAATCATCATGTGGGTGAATCAACTCTTTCCAGTCTCTACAAGACCCGAGCTTTAGGACACTTGTTACAGTTTGGTTCACGTATTCTATCCCATGCATCCATTCCAGCATCTCCCCGATCAATAACGTCCATAAAAATGAGGCCCCCTGCAGTGAGCTACAGTATTTCTAAGAGTCAAACCTCCTCTCTGTCCTCTGTCTTCCTCACAGTCAATAGCTGGCTATCACAGCAAAAATCTCATAGCTACATTGACTTGCCTCACCAATAATTGGCAAGCCAGAATCCTGTGGTTTAGCTCACTAGGATCCAACCTTTAGGTGTCGGTTTTCTCGTACAGACAATGCAGCATCTGTATTACATGCACTGTAATTCATTAGGGGGTGACCCCTGCATTTGGTAAGTCAAAGGGTGCTGTTACAGTTTGAGTTGTACTGTTTTTATCTGTTAACTTCTCCTATCCATGTGAACCCATCATGAGTCAATAATGAGCTTCATCCGGCGAATCGATAGTACTGCTCGGGATTAGTTACCTCCTGACACAAAGTGGGCTAAAGAAGGAATCACTCTTCTTTCCGGATGGGCTTTATTCCCAGTCAATAAATATTTTCAGCAACATGAGGGAAGAAAATGACTAGATAATGGATTACACAGGAAAACACAATTGTTGAAGAACATGGGTTTACTTTTCAATTCACTAATGAACAGTACTCTGTTGCTGTACTGTAATATCAATTAATGTGCGATTGCGTTGGGTTTCCAATACTTGAATTCACTGTAAAAACAACAACAGAAGAGCTTGTGGTAGGTACTCATTTATTTGCTGCCCATGAGCTGTGAACTACTGACTCCAGCTGAGGCCCAACTGAAGCCCTGCTGACTACACTTATCATCCTCTGATTGAATGTTTGTGCTTCGCTGCTCTTATATGTTTCATTCAATGATATTCTCATCAACTCAAAGACAGTCTATCTTACTGTAACCTAACTGTTCACATGAGTTTTTCCATGTATGAACATTGTGAAAAACAAACCAGACCAGAATCAATACAGCTTCATGCGGTTGATGCTCACGTTAACTGGTAGCCTACAGTGCGGCTCTCCTGTCGCTCTTTTCTGAAGAATCATCACACCTGGGTGTAATTTGTCTTCTCCAGACCGCCGGTAGAGGACATCCAGACAGTGCTGAGCCCAGTGGTGAGTTGTGGACCTCCAGGAGCCCTGCTGACCAGACCAGCGATCCTCACCATCCACCACTGTGCTGATAATGTCCAGGAAGACTGGCTCATACAGCTAAAGAACCAACTGGCCATGGGAGAGTGGGAGGTGAGTGTTCAACACTTGGTCTTTTTCTTTCGAGTGAGCTACGTCTAATGTGCAACTTTTGAATCCCACAGTTTTAACCTCCAGAGAGAATAGCTGTCACTGTGGTGATAAAAGAGACGCATTCAGATGCACACACATCTACACACACAGCAGCTTAGTAATCCAATGTATTTAAAGCATTTATACGAAATCACCACCTGCACGGCCAGATCATTCATACACCGTCATGTACACAGTATGGCTAAACACAGCATGTTGTGCATGCACATATACATTATCGTCTTTTTGATAGCCTATGATACACACATGTAGTGAGGGAGAGAGAGGAAAAGAAATGAAAGGAGAGGAAATTCAGTAAACACAAAGTGCCTACAGGCTAGTCGACAAGCAGGGGGTTGAAGACTCCTATCAGAAGCAATTTGTTATGCTCCTGCCATCCTCCTTTTCTGTCATCTTTCTTCTTATGTTTCTATCCCTCCTTTTTTTCTACCCTTCTCCCGCTCCCTCCTCCCGTGTCTCTCAGCATGAAGTCCCTACCTCAGCAATCTCTTTCTGTGTGTGTGTGCGGGACTGCATTCGATGCGTGTTTGTCTGTCTCCGTGTCCGTGCGTGTGTGCGGGTGTGTGTCCTTGTGTGTGGGTGTGGGTGATAAGGCTGTCTTGCAGCATCACTGTGTCTACAAGGCCCCCGTATGCTGTCTTCTGTTGCTTATCACAGCTCAACACAATGTCTCTGCACAATTAACCATGCATACGATTCTGTGTGTGTGTTCTTTTGTGTGTGTATGTGAGAGAGAGAGGGAGGGAGGGAGAGGGAGAGAGAGAGAGAGAGGGAGAGAGAGAGAGAGACAAGGGGTCGGGTAAAGACGGGAGAAATGAAAAGTGGAATTTCATCAGGAAGTCGATTTGTTTTTCTCTTATTGCAGTAGAACATCCATTTCCCATCAAAAACTTTTCTCCAAAAAAGGGAGAGGAAGGTAATTGAATTCCCCTCACATCAGGGGGGAGCAGCTACGGTTGTGATTACCAGTAATAACAGATTCATACCATATTGCTTTCCTACCTCTTTGTATTGATTTGGCTTGCTCATCTGTAGGGACAAAACTCAATATTTGTATCACACATGTGCGTGTAGTACAGATCCATGCTGCACCAACTTTGCATCCACAGACGTGTGTGCACACAATTACTCACACACGCCAACTTGGATATGTGCACGACTAATTGAAGATGCTGCACTTAGATGAAAAGGAGCTGTGCATTCTCATTGAACCCAAAGAGCCATATAGATTTACAATAACTCCGGCTGTGACAGGGCTGGAAAAATGATATGAGCAACAGCCAGCAGATAATCACAGTGGGATTGGACAGACTTCACACAGCAGCTCCAAACAAGGGTTCTTATTTTACTGGTCACCTTGATATACTTTGAGAAGTCATATTGTGAACTACCAGACATGCATTTACATTTCAACTTAGTGTCTCAGCAAGAACAAAGGATAACACAATGTGGGGAATCCAACATCTTGGAACTGATTTTCTTAGATGAATTACTGGACTAACAAGAAGAGTCACATATGGTTCATGTCTTATTGAAAAGATCCACAAGCCAAAAATGATTCTAACATTTGCATTTGGCCTTTCTTCTGCTGAACGATGATTTCTATACAGGGAGCACATCTCTACACACCATCAGTAATGGCATTGTGTTTATAACAACAGAGGAATTCATCAGTTAGAAACCGCAGCCTGTTTGTTTATTCAGGGCTTGTTTGCATTAGTGGACATGGCTCCAAATGCAGGTCCAGTTGTGTTGTTACCAGACAGAATGTGGCTTAATCCCACAAATACAGCCAGTATTCAAATAATGCCCAGGACTCACTAAAAGCAGTCTGCACAGACAAATATAGGCTGTTTCCAAAAAAAGGAAACATTTGTTTGTACATTGAGGATAGTCAACATTTCCACAGTTTCTCTATTAGCACAAGAACATAGTTTTGTTCTAGTCATCATTATGCTGATGATTGTGTGTTGTTTGAACAGAAATGCTGTTGTCACAAAGGCAGTGGATTAAGCACCTCATTTAATGTCAAATAAAGCAAGGAAATGTAAAGTTTGCTTTGATAGCAAAAGGAAAGAGATCAACATACAGGCAGGCTACTCACAAATATACAATCATCATGAATACTAGAAAATACTGAGACTTGTTTTTGAAAGGTAGTCCGTCTTGAATAAAGCTCTAGATATCTCTTCAGTTGAGATGAGTGACGGCTCACATGGTAAATTTACAATATTCCAGTCTCAGCCACCCATCATAGACCCAGCGTGACACTCTGGAAGTCTAAAATTGTGTGACTTTATGTGTGTGTTTGTGTGTGTGTGTGTGTGTGTGTGTGTGTGTGATTCTTACAGGATGTGGTTGTGGTAGGAGAGGAAAACTTCACCACCCCCTGCTATGTGCAGATGGACTTGGAGGCATGTCACATCCTAACAGAGACACTGGGGACTTACTGCCTGGTGGGCCAGTCAATCTGCAAGGCAGCCGCCAAGAGACTCAAACTTGCTGTTTTTGGACCCGTATCCTGCACAACTTTGGACTATCATATCAGGGTCTATTGTCTGGACGACACACAGGATGCACTCAAGGTAAAGTACTGAAACTAAATAAATCAAATCCAATACTTATTTTCTTCAGTTGCTTTTTAATAGATTTCCTCCCTTGAATTAACCTACACAGTATACTGTACATATGATGGATATATATGGATATATTAGGCTGATTGCTTAGTTGTGTTCCTTCGTCATCTGAGGGATTCTTTTCTCTCTCTCTTGTACCACCCATGCCGTAACACTTCCGTGGTAGTTTGCATTTGAAATACAATATATTATAGCTTGAATAGGGGTGATTATCTAGAGTCACAAGTAGTGCTTATCTCACCTCTAGTTCTCTGGAGGTGAGCTGAGAAGCAGTAAACAAAACAGGGTCAAGCAATGTCAGAATACCGGCGCTTGAGAATTCAAACAAATTCAAAACACTGGAGGGACCATCTGATACGGGAGATTAACATTGGTAATTTATGCATGCAGTGATAAGTCAAGTGTCAGTGTGGCAAAAAGCCATGTACACGCTCACACAAACATCAGCACACACTCAGTTTTACCATTTCAAACAAGCAGTTGTAGCTTAAAAAATAAAGCTCAGAGGTGGACTTTTTAATGATGGAGACTGTGTGTAGTATAATTGATCGGTTTGCGTTTTAAAGGGGAAGTCTCCGCTGTATATCTACTGTAGAGCTGCCGCGTAGGAAGATGATGGGAAGGAACAATTGATTATTTTGCAAAGGTTGCAGGAGGCTTCAGAAGTCATACTGATAACTTATTCTTCCATCAGTAAGTTGGAATGTTTGTGTGCATGTTTCTTTAATCCTTTTAATTGTTGTGTGTGCAGTTCATGAGGCTGTAAGTATCTTGATGTTATCAATATGTGTGTATTTACCATTATGCATCTGTAGGGCACAGATACGGTCTTAGTACTCTCTTGGTGTGGGCTAACTTGATATACAGAAGTCAATTTAAAAAGCATGAGCAAAGATTCCCACAGGACTGTGTGTGCAATCTATTATTCAAACAGCTGCAGCGCAGCAAAGTAAAATATGCTGCTTCTCAAAATGGACAAAGACATCAAATGGGCAGTATCAGTTTTACATTAACTGGTTTTATTACCCATTTCATAAGATACAAAAAACAAAAATCCACATTAAGGTCAGTGCATCAGCTTTTTAATCTGTCCCAAGTTGGGTAATATTGGGAGTGCAGAAGAAAAGGTTGTGATTGTTGTGGTGATGGAAAAGACAAAACTGGGCTGCTTATCTTAAATAATCAAGAAGTCAATCATTACTTCTTTGGGTATTGTTTTCAGAAGTAATATGATGTATTGAGGTCATCTTCTAAACCAATAGAGGTTATTTAATTGTACTGTTGTAAATATGAGTTCCCACATCTCACCACAGCAGTACTTTGACTGGTGGTGCATTATTAATCAAGGTTTTTATTGAGCATCTTAATGTCTCTCCCAGTTGAGTGCAATTAGCAGAGCTAAGCTTTGCTGAAATTCAGGGAATACAACTACAGAGCTCTGTGATGGTGTCTTCAGGGAAACGTTCATGTGTTTCAAGTGTTTCATGGTGCGGTGTACTTCACGGAAACACTCGGCGTTGTCTGCAGTTATTATGCAAGATAAAGAAAGGCCTTCTGCAGTCTGTGACACAGTATGAGAAATAAACGGTTCAGTTGGCAATAGAGAAGCAAAGTTGAGGAGGAAATGTCAAGTTAGTATTGTTTTTTTTCTTTGTGGGGTTTTGTGTAGGAGGTTCTTCAGATGGAGACACAGATGGGAGGGAAGCTTCTGGATGAGCCAAAGACCCTGAACTTTAAAGACAGCACACACAACCTGAGACTGTCAATCCACGATGTGCCGCACACACACTGGAAGAGCAAACTCATCGCGAAGTATCAGGTGAGAGGGATATGCACATACATGAACACTTGAAGGTACCCGTTACAATATACAGAGTGTAGTTAATGATCTTCACGGCCACAGCAAATATCACAGTTTATACACACTTACCTTTAGCCAAACACGGATAAACTATAGTTGCGAATGCTCATTTCTGCCAAACTAGCGATAAGGCTCAGTGTTAGTCCATTAAGCTTTGGTCCAGAGTGAAATATCTTCACAATGATTAACTTTGATGAATTCACAGTAACAATAAGATTTACTAAGATTATAAGACTGGTTCCTGCCTGAACATTTGCTTTACAAAAACAGGTATATTATTTATGCTTTTTCCAGGAGATCCCATTCTACCAGGTGTGGAGTGGCAGTCAGAGATCTCTTCACTGTACCTTTACCCTGGAGAGACTGAGCCCCGCCACCACGGAGATCAGCTGCAAACTGTGTGTACGGCAGGTGGAAGGGGAGGGACAGATCTTTCAGCTCAGCAACACATTAGAGGAGGTAAGTTTGTAGAAATCCACGGGCACACAGCAAAATGGAGACACGGTTTATTGGCTGTGTACACAACTGTGCAGAAGAGACACTTTAACTCACACTGGCCTAGGACATGATGAGGATACAGCGGTACATACTAAAAACAGATTAACGCAGTCACACGGGCAAAAAAGAGGCTCCTTCTTCTAACCTTCTACCTTCTCCATTCCCGTTCATAAGATCTTATAAAGTCACTAAGTTTTCTTCCATCCGTCAGACAGTCAGGGCTCCTGCTATGTGACTCTGTTCAATCATTCATACTGGGGCTAGAGGTCACGTAACACGAGTGGAATAACTCCTCTTTGATTTTGAGTCCATGTAACCACAAAGTCACTGAATGTGTGTGTCTGTGTCCATGTGTGAACAGTTTTGGTCGAAGGTCAGTCGGTTCTTTTGGAATGTCAGTGCTTTGAATTCTCCCATGGTGTTCATGGGTGACAGCGTTGCACTTTAGAATTGTTTAACCCTTGTCTAACCAGGTAAGTTGATTTTTGACTGCAAATAGAGGAGCAGTTGCAGCAGCAAAAGGTTTGCACATATGTTGTACTTGAAAATGAGAACGAAAAGTGTAGAACCATAAAGAAGTTTGATGAGTTGCCTGTGTGTGTGTGTGTCAGGACTGCAAAATCACACAGTGAAAGAAAGTATTGTAGAATTGTCTCTCCTGCATTTTTTTCCTACACTTCCTTCATTATGCCTTCTGGCAAATATTAGAAGAAGAAACAGCCTCATGAGGGGCGGAGCTGTGGCTTGTAACATGTACACAGAAAACAGTAGGGCCTCTATTTGGGCAATGACATATTGAAATATTTTGTGAAGTGATCAGCTGTAATTCATTTTAAATAGGCCACACCTAATCTTGCAATACTATAATCACATTGGATATTTGGCAAGTATGATAATTAGAACCGAATAGCGTCTCATCATTGATGCGTTATTTAACACACTGTAAGACCCTCAATTAACCTGCCGGCAGCATCCTGCAAGTTGATCAATAAAAAGGTTTAAATGTTTAAAGCATTTGTTATTTTTTAAGAAAAACAGAGATGTCCCTTTGGATCAATCATTCACTCTTCAGCAGCAGAGAGCTTTCTGCTGTAAATTGGGGCTAAGTAGACACAGTAAATAGTAATCATTCACATCAACAGTGGCAGTTGTTGTTTCCTTCTGCCAAGCCACATTCATTAGGCCGCTGCCTCCTTTCAGCCCAGGAGTGGCAGATTAATGGGATGAAGGTTTAGAAAGAGACAGAGAGCGACATTGAGAGCAGAGAGAGAGAGAGAGAGAGAGAGAGAGAGAGAGTGCATGGAAGCAGATCTTTATATTTGTTTTACTCTTGTATTAATTAGTGGACTTATTTGTAATTGGTCTCGCCGAAAGCTGCAGAGAGACGAGCCGAATCCTTGCCAGAAGGGCTAAGATAGAGACCTATTTGAAATCAAATATGATGAAGTTATCTTTGCCAATGTTACCACATAGATGCACATCATGATCCATATTTAAATATTAAGGCTTTGCAGTATCTCGCCAATAGATTCATCCCGTTTCTCCTGTGTCTCTACTGAAGAAGTTATACAGTACAGTGTCTGTACAATATGCCTAAACGTTATTTCTATGAGTTAAACTTTTTTTAAAAGTTGATGTAACCAGTAATTGTTTTCCTTTAACCAACAATTGACCAGTTTCTTTCGGTCTTCCCACACTTTCCAGGAGCTCCAGTGCATAGACACGTCCTTGATGGACCCAGCCAGTAATATCACAACCTTAGTGGGACCCAATGCCTTCCGCATTCCTTTATCCATCAGACAGAAGCTGTGTGGCAGTCTAGATGCACCACAGACCAGAGGCAATGACTGGAGGATGCTGGCACACAAACTCAACCTTGACAGGTGACACACACAGACACACACACACAAAAACACACACACACACACAGTTTGTATCATTTGTTTCCTCTTTGCCTCCCTTCTGCATTTTGCTTAGTTTTGAATATCATACAATCAGAAAAATACTCTCCTCAAATTAAATAGCAGCTCATCAGGGTGGCCTGTGACCTCTTCAATAGCAGAAGACGTTTTCAGCTCAGTTTCAGGTTCAGGTTACTTTTATTTGTACCCGTAGGTAGACTTGGTTTGTCATCTCGACACACATTACAATCAACACAGACAACAAGACAAACATGGTAGAAGTACACAAGGCTACAAATCAGAAAATCAATGCAATTCAGTTCAGAAATGAATCATTCATCTTATTAATCTTATTAAATGACCTATTTGTTTCCCTTAGGAATACAAGATACAAGAGACATAATCACACTGACAAATGAGCACGTTGATTGTATGTGATTGATGGTCTTTTCATATATATATATATATATATATATATATATATATATATAACAAAAGAAATAGCTTAATCATCTGTACTCATGATTAGAGTGCAGAGAGAATATCTACTCTAAACAAAAGTGCACAACGAAAACTGCACACTGGCCACAATTTCAACACACTTCATTACTTTCAACCTGCGTCCCTGTAGAGTTTGAGTAAACTCCCATGAACCTAGATAGGAAAGATCCAATTGGCCATTTGCATCTGACTCATTTACCAGCAGCTAGTCAGAGGATAATTGGGCACAAGTGGATCTCATTGTCACAACAGGCAGCCAGCTCATGATGGGCATCCAAAAAATCCCGATCATTTGTAAAAGATGGACAGCTAGCCAAATTGTTGTTTACTACCACGTTTCTGCTAAAAGCGACTCTTCAAAGGGAGCATGATAACATGGAAATACCATCTTTTATCCTCTCTGCTCTTGTAACTGCCATTGTCACGTCTGTTTGAGTTCAAAGTATGACTCATTCCTTGCCGTCACATCCATCCATCCTCACATTTCTTGTGTAAATATAAACAGTGACACCTGAGCTGTACAAACTTTCACACGAACAAACAAATTGGCCTTTTGTACTGAGAAAACCAGAAAACTAAATGGTGGAAACTCGCTTGTACAAACGCACACACACACACACACACACACACACACACATGCGCGCACTGACAGACATTGAGTTCACTTGACAGCGGCATACACTTTATCACATACTGCAGACAGATGGAGGCTGAGAGTGAAGTGAGAAAGAAAGAAACAAAGTAATAAAGAAAGTTATGAAAATAGCTTATTGGATATTTGAGAGGAAAAAAACAAAACTGCGGGAGTGGAGACAGACATTCAGTCTCTGGTTGTGTTTAAACAGTACCAGAGTGTGCCCACAGTACAATCACAGGATTTACAGAGGAACAGAGAGTCTCTTCTTTATCCCCAAAGGACTCAAATCTGATGGCTTTTTCACTTTAAGGCAGCATTGAGATCTTTGTCACAGACGGCTCAGCATCAGACTTTTCCTCTGCAACCATCGTGTACTTGACTGTCGACAGCTTTAGAATTGACTGTTCCTATGAAAACTGTTCTCCCGATGGACCTGTTGGCACATTTTTGTGCTGTAATGCAACTTCAGAATACATCTATTTTGTATAAAAGTCTTATTTCAAATCATTAGTTTAATTCATTAAAAAAACGTTTAAATTGAACATACATGATACCACATTATCTAAAAAGTATTCACCTGTCACATGGCAGGTGCTTTCAATAGCGCTGCACAACATTTGAGGTTTAAAGTCCTCAAGAGAGCAGTCACATCAGGTACAATTCATCAATGGGCATTACATTTAATTTCTAATTGATAATAGTAGAAATGGTTCACTTTTCATTTATCAGAACAGTTTATTATATATATATATATATATATATATATATATATATATATATATATATATATATTATTGTATTGTTATTTTATTTTAATAATATATCTTTTTATTTGTATTCAATGGGCTTTTTTATGATGGATATAGTATAATGGCTTTAAATGTGATGCCTGACGAAGCTCCAGGACCAGAGCATTGTATCTCTAAGACAGTTAGCGCTGACAGGGTGAGAGGATGAAACCCTTTCTGTCATCAAATGTTGACCATATATCGTGTCCCTCTGCTCTCCTTAATGTCTGCAGGTACCTGAACTACTTTGCCACCAAGTCCAGCCCGACAGGTGTGATCCTGGATCTGTGGGAGTCCCAGCACTTCCCGGACGGAGACCTAAATGAACTGGCCGCTGTGCTGGAAGAGATGGGTCGCCATGACGGTAGCTTTGCCTCCATGACAACGGAACACTGCTGAAGCATTGTGGTTACCGTGACGACGACAGAACTCTGGAGAAGATGACAAGCAAATTCTCTACGGTTGATGCTGCGGCGAGAGCAATGAACGAATTAGATGATTGAGCCGTGGGGATTGAGCACCGGTTCAATACCATGGTAATCATGCCTACATGGTAACAGACGAGAGACGCTCGAGCTGGTGCTAGAAACTATGTGTGTATCTTTGTGTGTTAATTAGAGCAACGTTTCAGTGTGCGGTGTGACCGGAGGAGACATAACCCAACCCACAACACAAACACAGTCTATCAGGAACAAACAAAACATACACACGTCTGGTGTAATACTCGTTGTTTTCTTGTTGTTACTTTATACTGAACAAAGAGAAGCAGAGAAGAGAAGCAACAGAGGTACCGACCTTGAAAACCTCTATAGGAATGGAACAGGATCATAAAGGGAGGGAAGCTAAACTGATTACAAACGAATGGGAGAAGTTAGAGTGAGGAAAAAGAGGGAGTGAGTCAGAGAGACTCCTTAGCAAGACAAGGGTAAACTAAGGGAGAGGATAAGCTGATTACAAAAGGGAGGCAGGACGTAAACATGGACTGATGGAAGAAGCCGCAGGTGATCATCTGTACAAACAGGATGGAAAACGGATAATGAGAGAGGGGAGATAAAGAAGTGATCCCTCACTTGTGAGCCTTGGCTGTACTAGTTTTGCCGGTACAGTTTCTTGTCTTTATATCGTTTCCTAGGGAAAGCTCTGTGTATTCTGCTGTCCATATGTGTGGATCGTTTCCCGCCAACAGTGTGTCATTTGCTACACAGTGACTGTCAATCAAGGGTCCTGACCAGAAACAAGACTAAGACCACAGGTTTCCCCTTTTTGCCGACATCATAAGTGATGTTTAAATTTGTGTTATATTAGGTATCGAGTTTTCGGCTTACCTCCAATATGCATTTAGATATTAAGTCCTCCAGGTCACAGGAAGTCAAGAAGTACTAAGTCAAAGGGCAACTGAACTTGCTGTCCATTTGCCTTTAACTTGTGCCTCTGATTATCTTTAAAAACACAGTCCAAAGGTGACAACACTCCTGACGGATTCAAGTAAACGCCTATTTCTTGTTTTCCGTTTTCATTAGTGTATGATTGTCTGTTTAGAGGTATATTCAAGATTCCACCTATGATAAACAGGGCAAAGAGGCAGACTGTCAGCTATGCATTCTCATACATAGTATATCATATGTTTGTTTTATTGGAATCAGTTTTTAATCATTTTAAAATGGTATATTTTTATTCAGGTAAATTAAAGAAACAGCAAAACAATTTCTGTATTTGTTGGTGCGTTCACCAGGATCGTGAAGTGACAAATGCATTCCTTCACTAAAGTCAAGGGTTAACTTGTGTTGCTTCTGCTCCATTCCTCCCCAAAGAGGAGTAGTTTGGATGAGGCTCTAGTGCAGACGCAGGATGGGGAATTCCAGCCATGGCTACCACATTTGGTTAACCACATCCTCAATTCGAGGAGTGTCTCTGATAGACTGTCACGGCTTGTTTCTGGACAGGGTCCAACTCAGAGAAAACTGAAAGGAAGCAAAAAGGGACGAACTAAAAGATAAAACACTAGTGTTTTGAAATACGGTGACATACAAACTACCATAATATTATGTGATAGTGAGTTAAATACAACTGATATCATTCATTACCGCTAAATGTACGCAATATACTGATTTTATCAATCATATTTTAATTTACTAAAATATATATAGCCTACGAATATGTATTTCTGACAATATGTTTGGCTCCCATCACAGGATGTCAGTTGTGTTGTCTGCCGTCAGGCCACATGTGATTTCAATTGTGGTCACCACCATGACTTGTTCATGGTCACTAGCACCATCCAGTGGCTTTTGGAGAATAGCAGCATTTACATTTTGTCTGAAATGTGTAAATACATTATTATCATGTTCATTCTAATGACCTTTTAATATCATACTATTTTTGTTCAGTGGTCATTTTTGTGTTATTTACATTCACATTATTTTTCTTGCCATATTTATGTTTTTATAGGTGTGAACTGTTTGTAACATATCAGTTATTTGCCCTTTATCTAAAACAATGTTCTGTCTGCGACTCACATTCCAACTCGTGGTGTATTTGTCGAAAAAAGTTGCAATTTAAAGCTAAATCTCAAAATACCAACTCAAGGGGCCTACTGTATGTAAAATGATGT
This sequence comes from Pholis gunnellus, assembly GCF_910591455.1. Classification (NCBI taxonomy): domain Eukaryota; kingdom Metazoa; phylum Chordata; class Actinopteri; order Perciformes; family Pholidae; genus Pholis; species Pholis gunnellus. Next base: position 10,386,543 of record NC_136532.1, on the reverse strand, counting down.
GTAATATATTTGTGTTTTGCAGAACATATTGTGGAGCAGGGCTGGCTTTCAAATGTTTGTGTCGACACGGGTCAACAGTGTCCAACTAAAAGATTAAACTCCAACAAGCCAGCTTTGAGGGAGGACAAACAGCCTTATTTTTAGTGACTTTCAGGGCTGTCAGATGCCCCTGAGGACAGGAAATCTATTCACCATCTCGAGGACAAAATTAACTTTCAGCTCAAAGGGAATACAAAAAAATCTGGAGTTAAGATTCTGCTCCGAACTACGGAGAGACGCCATATGAAATGGAACATCAGGTATGTAGGAGATACTGAGGAGGATATTGTAAAGAACACAGAGTAGGCAAAGACGAAGGTCAGCTCTTTACATCTTTGTGACAATTGTCGTCTTGCGGCTGTCCGCACAAAACAAAACTTTGACACAATAATTTGACACATTGATTCCCCATAAGTATGGGAGGAAAAGAATCTCTTGTATTGGTGTAAAACCAGACATAGAAGGCATGCAGGCCTCACAATTATGAATCTTTTCATTTCGGACAGCCTACTTAACCAAATTAGAAAAGGTGTATGGTCAAATGACAGAGTGGATGTTTTGTATGTTTTCAAATGTAACCACAGATTTCTATACGTTTTCAGGATTAAAGCCTAAAACATCAAGTCATCAGTATATTTCAGAAGAAAATATCAACCCAAAGTTCATGACAGTGTCTCATTCATACAATGTGATCATCAACATCTCGTATTAATAACTCAAATGCAGAATACAAAATCAAATTCCAACTGATGAAACGTGTGCAAGTAGAGGATTTGTTGAGAAATTGAAGTTACAAGTTACAGTGTAACCGAAATGTGATCCTTGGCATGTTGTTAGTCTACAGTTTACCAGCAGGACAGAAAGGGGGACGTTTTCATACGAGGATGGCAAATGTTAGGCCTCCAGAAGGTGATCCTTCTTGATGTGAAAATGAAGAAAGTAGTGTTAAGATAACAAATTATGTAAAAAATATTTTGTATTCACAATATGTACAGTTGTGTACTGTCAGCTATATTTGGCAAATTTGAGAATATAAAAAAGAGCAGTACAGTTAGATACTAGTTTGTATGTTTCTTTCTTTTTTTGTAAAAGCAGTGTCTACTATGCAAACTTGACATTGGTTATCATGATAGCAGTCTATAACTAGAGCTGTGCTTGTAAGTGCATTTTTATTTTACTATCAGGGGTGATTTGATTTAGTTAGTGTGGGGTAGTGATGGTCCACTTTTGCTAATTCTGGCACGCTTCATGAATCTTGCTCAATCTTGCTGAATGCTCGCCTCTCTATTTCCTCTAACTGTTTTCTGTACAAAGTGTAAGAAAGAATTTTTAAGACAATTAATAAATTATATTTATAAGCAATGCTGAAAATGTGTAGTGCCTATGGTGGCTTATTTCTACAGACATATTTCAGGAAATGGTTTGAAACTTTAATTTCTCTCATATGACAGCAACATGGCAGCGTGTACTGTGAGGTCCGAACCGTATGGATGGGATTAGAGAACTGGTTCCTTTTGAGAACCAGTTCCTAGTTGTCTGATTCCTTGGAATCGCATGCCTCTGGGACAATCGGTTCCATTTTCAATTTGTTTTGACAATTCTGCATGCACAGTGACATAACTCCATAAACACACTGTATCAAGGTTCAGATTGTTTGGGACCAGAGCATGGCAGAGAGGGGAAAAAGGCTAAAAAGCATGGCAATACTAAACCTGAGGGGACAAACCCCATCTTTTCCCTGAGAATGCTATATTGTGAACATTAAATCCGTGTTGAAATCGAATAGGAGGGAAAAGTAAGGTAAGCCGTGTGCCATTCGTGAAAAAAATCAGGGGGAGAATTGAAATGGTTTTATTCATGAAAATAAATCACCAATCAAAGTTATGAAGCCTGTTAGGCTATTTCTTGGAGCTGTTAGTAATATTTATAGAAGAATTGTGAACTTTAATAAAACAATTTTGGATCATGTACCACTGTATTGACAGGAATATTTGAATCCATGTAGCGCATTCTTTAACGCTCTTGCCTTGTCCTCTCCTAATGCAGACACAGAGTGGATGCAATTTTACACAGCAAATCAAAAGTTTAAATTCTAATTTAGTCTATGCATTTATTTATTCATTTACAATGCGTTTAGTCAATAAAGTCAGAAAAGTCTCGAAAAATTCCTACTAAAGTATGTCAAAAATAGTCCTAAAAAATGTATAGTATAGTATGTCGAAAAAAGTATAAAAGACATTTTCTGAAAAAAGTCATAGTATAGTATGTTGAAAAAAGTCATAATATAGCATGTTGGAAAAAGTCATAGTATAGCATGTTGAAAAAAGTCATAATATAGCATGTTGAAAAAAGTCATAATGAAAAAGTCATAGTATAGCATGTCGAAAAAAGTCATAGTATAGTATGTCGAAAAAAGTCATAGTATAGCATGTCGAAAAAAGTCATAATATAGTATGTCGAAAAAAGTCATAATATAGTATGTTGAAAAAAGTATTAAAAAATCCTAGCAAGTATGTCGAAAAAAATCATGAATAAGTCATTGTATAGTATGTTGAAAAAATCCTAAAAAAGTCATAGTATAGTATGTCAAATAAGTCATAAAAAAATCAGTATTTCATATCAAATGATATTAAAATGTTACAAGGTTGATTTATTTTCAGGGTTTTTCAATGGAATTTTTGCTGCATAGGGGGTGTGATCATACACACACACAAGCAACTTATAATACATACTTAAAACTACTAATGCAAATATTTAAATAAAAATAAAATTATTTAATGTGTGTATTTATGCAAAAAAACACAATAGACGACAATTAAAAAAGAGTAAAACAGACATATTTAGATTTTTTTGATGGTTTACACTTACTTAGGCACGGTTGAAATTAATTTTCAGTCAATGGTGAAAATAAGTTGATGTGGAGCCTTGCCTGTATGTACTCAATCCACCAATCAACTCATCAGGAATCGATAATAAATCGGATTGATAAGAGGAATTGATAATGAAATCGGTATCATGCCATTTGTAGACCATTAATACATACATTTGAATGGCAATGCATTGACTTTATACCTTTTTTTTCTTTGAAACTCATGAAAATATGGAGAACATGCCTTAACAGTAAGAGACACCGCCAAGAGGCTGGTTGGTATGCACCTCATTCAGCCAACACAAACTGTGCATCAGCCATGTGGATGAGTGAAACACTTTATTAGGGGGAATGTTCATCCTTTCTACTGAATTAAAAACAGCACTTTCTCTCACAGACAACTACAGATACAGATTAAATAAGGCACAACACCCAAGAGGAAAGAAAGGGCATGTATAACACAACAAGTCTGCCACACCTTTGACAGTGATAGAGCCTTACATTATTTTAGTTGGCAGAAATAAAAAACAGAAACATAACTCATCGACCTGAAGCAAAGTTCATCAAGGATTTTACAAATGGACTAAAAAAAAAAAGAAGTTTAAATGAATTAATGTATCAGCAGACCACAGTGGAAGACCTAACGGTCTGCTAACCGTGATGATGAAAGGTTCAAGATTTACCTTGAGAACTATTTCTTACTGAGACAGAGCCGTTAACGCTTTCTAATACTTGACTGCTACCATGTGAACATTTATATCAGTGGAGCCTGATAGAGGCCAGATGATGGATTTTTTAAATGACAATCGCCATTTGATTTCAGTGTAACAGCTGCAAATGGTTTATTATGGTGAATCAGTTCAACATGTACTGTAATTTGTATGTATGAGGCAGCCTGGTGGTCAGGTGGTGGTGATGTCCGCTGGGTAATTCTGGTGCTAGTTTGGTGATGGCTGTCGGCGTTTTCTAGGTCCAATCTCTTTTTCAACAATACTGTGTGTAGGGCTGTTGCATCTTAAGTGAAGGCTTCTGGTCCAGTTGCCTAAAACACACACATCTATCATCATCCTATTTATGGGAGCCACCCTGTATTATTGGGAGTGTCTGAATGATAGCAGTCCCCCGTGACAAACAACGTGTGATACCCCTAAACTAACACAGGCACAATTCCACACATTTACAATAAATCACTACATCATCAAACAAGAAGTCACCAATACAGTTAGTGTGCAACAGTTTCTGTAATTGCTGCGGAGCACCTACGGGTGGCATCGTTCAGCTTCAATCGCTTCATTACTGTAAAGCCCCCTCCCCTGACACAGGGCAAGGAAACACAGAGGCATGTAGAGCCTCAATCCAGATTTCATTTGGACATAACTTTATTTTTCACAAAGGGTCTAAAAGAGTTTGAGTTTTACATGGAAAATAAGCTTTTTCAACTTTCATATCCAGTCAGAAATACAGATGAATCTTATCTTCAGTCAAACGTTACCTCCGTAAAAACACTTTTAAAGCCTCAAAAGTACACCTTTCTTTCTGCCACATAGTGTCAGACATTGTAAAAGAAGTCAATTTAAGAGTGACAAAAGTGTGTTCAATCCAATTACTGTAGAACATAAAAGCAGTAGTGGGTTGACAGTGTTTTGATATCAATCGGACCTTCATCTACAGGTAGGGTAGCTTTCACAGAAAGCAGTGATATAGTATTCCACTCACTGATCAGTAGCTTCTTTGCATCTTTCTGCAGCTACAGTGCCAAGTTAAACTCAATCTTTTTTTTCCAGGGCTTTTGGAGAATGTGAACAGGACCATGAGTGAGTTTGAAATGACAATGTCTCATATTCTCTGACGGGGCCACACTGGGCCACATTGTTTTCTTGACTGATTTTAGTTCTAGATATTTAACCATTGGAGTCCTGAAATATATTCGAGGGGGACTCGGATTGTAGAATTCTGGGCATCTGGACTCAAAGTGTGTGATCCTGCGATCTTCAAGTGGTGATCTTGCTTCCTGTCCCACCTCCTGTTCCCAGGAAAAAAGGATTGTGCGGCCTAGACCAGAGCCAGTGTGATTGCTAGTGCCCTTTCTATGTGCGTAAACACACACCTGGCAGTGCCTGCTCACAGCTTGATGTCCTGCGATTCTGACATCTTGGCAAGTGTCTTTTTGACCCGTAGGGCTGTGAGACGGGAGGCCGGGCTGTGGGCCCAGCATTCTGTCATCAGCTTCCCCATCTGTCTCAAACACTGAGGAGTTACAGACTTATGTTAGGAAGGTCATTACTTTGTGAATTTGTGTATATATGTGTGTGTATATGGAGCCTAGTTTGATGCATTTTACCTCATCGCTGGTCCATCGATTAGGAAAGGATGGTCGTAGTCTCTTGATGCAGACCACCTCTCTCATGTCTTCATATGAAGGGTCTGTAGGAACTAACTCGTGGTACGGCAACTGGTACTCTTCAAGAATCCCTACAACGAATAAAAAGGAAACACACTCTGTTCATGTGTCAAAAATCGATCCTGCATAGCCATCAAACAAGTACATGCTTGTGTCAGCCTGGCTTTTAGAAGGTGTTTGTGTAAGAAAGAAATACATTAAAAGTGTATCTACCTCCTGAAACACAACGGCGAGCGATCTCCCAGAGAATGAGCCCGAAGCTGTACATGTCGGCCATTATGTACGACTGAAAGTGACTTCTGTTCAGAGTCTCGTCCAGAACCTCTGGAGGCATGTAGCGCTTTGTACCGACTCTAGTGTTGGGAGGGATGTCTACCTCATTGGTGTCACTGCGAAGATCAAAGTAAGAATTTAGAAATGAAAGATGAATGAGCTATGCACATTACTTAATCCTCAAGTTCAAAATACTTTACGTTATGACAATATGGATTCAAATCAAGTAGAGGAGCATTTCATCAAGTCGTGTTTAATAGCAAAAAACGTGACTGATTCACTCACCTGATGAACTTGACTGCCAGTCCTAGGTCAGCTATACAGCAGGTCCCATTTCTTTTCACCAGTATGTTCTTACTCTTCAGATCCCTGTGAGCAATGGCGGGTTTGCCCTGGGTGCCAAAGATCTCGGTGTGGAGGTGACACAGGCCTGACACAGAGGAGTAGGCCAGTCGCAGCATGGCTTTGTTGTCTAGAGTGGTTGATTTTAGGTAGTCATACAAAGAGCCATTTTCATGGTAGTCCGTGATTAGGTAGAGTTGGGTCCAGGACCCAGTTCCTTTAATATCAGCAGCTATAAAACCTGTGAATGGAAGCAGAGTAAACAAGAGTTAAACAGGCAGGGAGTCTGTTATCTTTCTTTCTTTATTTGTTTAATTATGTATCCCCATTACTTATAACCAAGGTAGTAACTATTATTTCTGGGGACTATATAAAAATATCATAAATACGTCATTCCTCTAAACACAACTGTACGTTGCCTTGCATTAGTTTATGAAACAGGAAGTGAAGATCAACCTCTTGATGCATTACAACTAATTATTATAGGAATTTGGTTTCCTTTGCCTCTTCCACAGGCAACACTGTACAGACAAATCCAACTGATGTTTAAGTTTAATATTTGATCCAATAACAATTATTTTAGTTTTTGATCAATTAAGAACTCACTTTGTCCTCCACGCCCACATTACCACTGATTGTAATTCCCTATCCAATTCACCAGACATTCCTTCAATTGACACCTCTTGTAAATATAGTGTTGTATCATCTGCATACTTTAACTTCTTTTCCTTGATTGAGAACAAGAGGAAGGTCATTGGTGGATATAGAGAATAGTAAAAGCTTCCTTTTCGTACACCACATTGTAACTCTTCCACATTTGAAAAACTCCCAAAGGAAGTCTGTCTTCACTGAATCAGTTAGGCTTCAAAATAGAAGTAGTAATTACTAATCATGCAAAGTCAGTTTAAATGTATGTCATTTCAAGCATTACAGTTTGTTTATTTTTAGGAAGCTGTCCTGTAGCCCTCAGTTAACATGTTCATCTTGGCAGTTGTCACATTTGTGGTTTTCGTGACGTCGATATTATAGATCCTTGTGCACAGTCAATACATGTAGTATTGACTGTGGAAGGCAACATTATGCACTGTCTGCATATAGTCTGTCTTCAAGTTCACAGGCAAGTGATCTTCTGCCCCACTACTTCATTACTATGCAACTTGTAGTGTTTAATTATACACGCTTTGGTATGCAGTCTGTTGTTGTCTTCTTTATAATTTGTTGGGGTGTATGGTCCCTTGGCTATAATTGATTTGTTTTGGCAGTGAGTGCAGTGCAGTGCAGCATAGTTAACAATGGACACAGTCCCATTCCATCCATGGCGTGTATTTATTGTTAATTTTGCAGTCACCTCTTAATACACCCCTTCATCCATCCGTTCATCCATAATTTAGGATTGTTTAATATAACTGATACTATATTAGACAAACTTATTTATTACTGTCCCTTCAATATCCTGTTGGGCTCTTTGTTAATTGTGATGGAGCACAAAGAGTCTACTTAGATTGATTTTAAAGACATGAGTAAATGAAAAACACAGACAAATAAGGTTGACAGAGGTGCATACAGACTAAAAAAATAGAATCGGTAACATGAAGGGGCAGGATTTAAAGAAGTAACACATGACACATGACTTAAAGACAGAAACCAGTCTTACCCAGTATGTTCTCATGTCTCATTAGGACGGTCTGGTAAATCTCAGTCTCTCTGAACCAACTAGCCTCCTCAGTGGTAAAGAATACTTTAACAGCCACTTTTTCTCCCCTCCATCTGCCCATCCACACCTCGCCATACCTCCCCTTGCCTATCTGCTTCACCATATGGATCTGCTTGGCTATTGTTCGCTGCACCTAAGGAGGAGCAAAAGATGACAGAGAGGTTAGTCTCAGCACATTTAGCTCCTTAAGTTTGAATTAAGTGGAACCTGAAATGAGGTTTAGTGAGCCTGTGATAGGACCTCCCAAGCTGCAATATGAGTATCTCACCAATAGAGGGAGCCCTGAGCCAGATCCAGAGCTTTGTGACTGCTCTATCAGGTCCCTCAGAGATTCTCCAGGGGGGATGTAGGTCTCATCTTGCTCCAGACCAATACTGTACCGAGGACGAGACTCCTGACGCCTATACCTGTAAAAACACAGAATTCTTCAGCTCTTTCAAAAGTGTTGCAGGAGAATGTAGTACAAAGTGTGAACATATCTGGATTCGTGTGTATTTCATTGTCACATATAATTACCTGAAGTAGCAGAAGACAATAATGACAGCCAGTATAATGCTGCACACAGTGACTGAGATCAACAAGGCCATGTGGTGGATCTTTCCATCTACAAAGACTGGAGAGGGGAGGATGAAGAGGTGAAAAAAAGGTGTGCAGGACGGCGAGAGAGGACAAGTATGATGGCATAGAAGAGAGGGGAAGGATAAAGGTATGAAGATACATGGAATAATGTCAGAACAAAAGAAATGTCCCTGACAATGATCAACAAGTATGTCCAGCAAATATACATTCTTGAGAGAAATGGTTGGTCATTATTTTCTGGTGAAAAGAAAAACTCAAATCAAAACCTCCAGCATCCCTAAAGCATGGGGGGAAATAATGAAAATGATACCAAGACATCAGTCTTTCTTACAATTAACTTGAGAGAACCACTGTCCAGTAAATCAAGGACAAATCATATTTCACTCATCAATTTTTCATTTTCTTCTGGCACACACTGTTTTCCCTCAAGGCCCCCAGTCAACGAAAGGAAGCCCTCAGCCTAGTCGATGAATTCTCTTCCTGATCCCCTATGATAAGCTTTCAGATTGATGACTGCCCTCGGTGTCTGCCGGGGCTTGTGATTTCCCGGGGAATCTAAGCTTACCGTCTCTCAAATACACAAAAAGACTCTCACACTTGCACATGGTGTCTAGAGTTGTACACAGTGGAGACGGTGGTATTCTCTCGACACCCAGCATCTCTGGCAGGCTCCAGGACAGTTTGACAGTAACTCCTGCTGTCTCCCCCACTTAAGCCATCTTTGACTCTTTGACTAAACGTCATGATACCTCTATCTCTGAATCCGGTGTGCTGGAACACCATCATTCACAGTTCTTGGCCCTGTATCATTGCCACACTGTCACCTGTCAGCTGGAGAACAAGCAGCTCTTAAAAATCTTTCTTGTGTTTCATGGGCAAGAAAGAGTTGTGGAGGGATGAGAGGAGAGCGATAGATACACTTACGAGGGGGTTTGAGTGGTGGCAGTGTAGGATGCAGGTTTTTGTTACAGTAATCCTGGTCTGTACAGCACTCCAGTGATCTCCTTTGACGAGAGTTCCCGGTCTCCTGTAAGACAGAAAAGTGTTTCTTTCTTGTGTCTTTCTTTCTTTCTTTTTATAATTTTTGTGTTCAGTTGTTGAATAAACAATAAACTCATTAGCCAATATAATTTTTCGACAATTTTGACAATCGTTGCATTTTATTTTCTTTGTTTTGTTTCATAGTATATCTAAAATCTTTCAATTTTAAAAAGGGGTTTGAAGATGTTACATTTGTCTCTGAGATATTGTGATGTACATTTTTTAATATTAATCTAATAGATAAAAAAATCAAAAATTAAATTGACAAAAAATCTTAATGAATCAAAAATTAACATTATTTTATAGTTACAGCTTTAAATGTAATTTTGTGACAAATAAGTCACATAAAGTGACATGAGTATGTATCGTCATGTAAGAATTGTCTGCTTCTTTATATCTAAATTAAGATCAAGATCTGAGATAGAGCATGCTACGGAAATAATTGCAAAAGGGAGCAGTAATGTGGATTGTAGTGTTACTATCGTCTACTCACCCTACACTGAAATTCTGATCCTCGGAGCCCGAGGCATCCTGCAGTCTGGACCGGCACCCCTCCCTCCTCCTCCACCATCGTGAAACAGTAGCCATCAGTCCTGGAAAACATGGACGGTATGTAAAGCAACCACTGAGACAAGATAATGTCTCACGTGTGTACGTGTGTTACATGTGTTTGTTTTTTTCGATACTCCACTCCTAACAGTACCTGCATGTATTATTGGTTGTATCTTCGGGGCAGTGGTGATAACAGTGACACCACAGTATTCGTTCGGAGGATGAAGCAGGAGCTGTGCTGCCACTAGTCTCCTTCCCACTCTCCACTGAATCCTTACTGGATGCTCTTAGTAGCATACTGTCCAATATATTGCCTATAAAACAGGCAAAAAGAGGAAAAAACGAGTTGAAACCACATGCATGCATCATAGATTCATAAAACATTTTAGGAGAGGAAAAAGCACTATCACTGCTCGGATCAAGTGTTGCATTATTAATGCCATCAAATGTTTGGGCTCATGCTAGAGGGTGTTTAGTCTAGAGAGCATCTGCAAAATAGAAAAGATCTGCAGTAACACAGCCAGACCTAGTGGTTACATCATCTGTGAAGCTTAGTGATGGGGGGGAAAAAAGTAATGTTAATTAAAAAGTCATAAATAAAGAGCAAAGAGATATCTAATGTATTTAATGTTCGGTGAAACATCCTCAAACATATTTCTAAAAGGTGTTTCTGCCGCGGCCTCTGCTTTTCATAGTTTATGTCATGAGCAGAGCAGAGCCTCAGCATCCACCGAGTTCCCCTGAGGAGAGGTTTTTATCTTTACTCCCCCAATCTCTGCTGCGCTGGTATACGCTTGCAGGGAGTGACGAGGTCAGAGCCAAGACGGCAAATATCAACTCTGTGCACACTTAGCTGTATTCACATGATAAATCCAAATATTCACATGAGCCAGCTGACTGAACTGAAACATAATCTAACTTATTATAATGAATCCACTAAGAAATGATGACAGAAACATGTAGTAGGAGCTATGAACTTGTACACCTGATATTGTGTCACAGCTGATTTTTTTTTAATTAGACCGAAGCTGTTGTATTCCCTACCTGTTTGTCACTTGAGCGAAAAAAGGGTCACGGAAGTGTCTTTCCTTCATGGTTTTTAAGATTTTTATTCATTCCACATATGATCATTGGGACCAGATGCTTAACAGCTGCAAGCGGCGATGGTCCAAAATAAGCACGAGTCCTTCCTCTCTGAAATTAACTACGAGCAGATATTGAACTAAATCTGCTCTCCCACTCCTCTTTCAACTTCTCGTCATCGAGTTCAGGTTTTCTTTTTTAAGCAGGTGCTTCTTACAAACAATGAAAATCAATAAACACACAAACAGTATGTGTGAAGGGTACAGTCAGAATGTACTTTTAATTCTCTCTGATAATGTTAACATGAAGTGAAGTGTAAGCGGTTGAGGTATCCTTTGAAATTGAAAGCACAAACACTGCATCTAGTTGGTACATTTTTCAAGTTAAGAAGAACAAGACTTTTATTCTTTCACTCTTGCAGAAAGTGTGACGAGTGACGCTGGCTGAGCACTGGAGAACCAAAAACTGGCCACTTTTACATATTAGGGTGTAAAGCTGGTTTGTCCTCAAGTGCAACAAAAACAATTGCAGCATATAGTCTCCATGAAAAATGTATGAAGCATAGGAGTCACACAAATAGCTAAAAACCCTTTATGGCTAATGGGACCCAGTGCGTGTCCTTCTAAATCTTCTAAAACTGGTATTTCCCACACAGTGTTTTTAATTGCCCATCCTTTCACACTCTATGCTCCATTCTTAGCTCATGTGCTCAATCACGACAACAGCTTTCGGTGCGACAGCTTAAATGTCTGCACACTTGTCTACCAGATAATAGTTCCGTAATGAAACAAAGCTCAGAGGCGGGGGATTTATATTTCAGTTCCAGCTTTTGTAGTCAACTTTCATCTTTTTGAATTAGTGTTAATCCTAAGCAACTCGTCCTGGAAGTATACACACTGGAGTTAAATGACTTCAAGATCTATCATTTTGTTGGAATATTATAATGACTTAAGTAATTAATGCAAGGTTCTATGCTGGTCTGATATCCCCAGAAAAAAGACAAAGTGCTGCCTCGTGAAGCTGTGCGGTTCATTTGTACTATCTTGGATGGAATATTCCATCATGAAATATATTATAAAAGTTAACAAGCTATAGCATGAACCTTGTTTTGGTGGCATCTCGAGTGGGGTGTGGCGAATGAAACTAACTGATAATAAGGCGTGAGGGCTAATAGTGTTCATTGGATAGGGAGATTATCTACAGAGAGCCTACACTTTGACAAAAGAATTGGATTAGATGGAAACTTGAAAATGTGCTATAAATTTCCAGGGCTGTCAGCCAAACGTCAGATAATGGATGTGCTATCTTCTCTTTCATCTGAGCTTGGCTGTCTTTCACAAAACATCAAAGGACTTCCTATAAGGATGAACGCTTGAAGCTCCCTAATAGACTGAAACATACGTTCACAAATGCACACTCGCAATGCTACACACTCAAGCCAAGAAATATATGCCCATGTGCGTCACAAATGTCTCTTTCTCTCTTGATCACTGTCACTAATATCTTATGTGCTTTGTTGTCAATGTGCTGCACTTGTATTGATTGACATTCAAGACTCTGTATTCACAAAAAGGAACCACAACTTGAATTAAGTGATGCTGACTTCAGTGACCAAGGCTCAAAGCAAGGAAAGTCACAGCTACTGCTAAAAGTAATAGAAAGTCCTTTGTGTTATGATCAAGGAGCAAACGCTGTTCAATGCATGAGGTGTTCCTGCTCATTCATCTCATTTATGTTGACTATAACATTTTGTAGCATACACCAGCAACTGGTATCCTAACCCACAACTGTCATTGGTAGTCCAAAGTCCCATTTCCTTTTCATCAGTGAGGCAGTGTGTGTGGTACTAAAATGATATCGTATGCCTCATGTAATGCTGCTTCCTCAACTTAACAGAAACAGAAAAGAAACAAAGACATTCACTGCTATAGCTTCATAATATCCTGTTTATTAGATTTTTTCTCTGCACAAGGAAAAGTTTCAATACAAAAATAACTGCAGAAGACACTTTCAAACGGGCATCGTCATTTGTGATCAAGCACTTCGCTTTCTAAATGTCTCTCTCGCACACACTGATACCGTGTTGACAATACTGCGAGAGAGGGACGGTGGGGTTTAAAGGGGTCACACTAACAATTGACCGATTGGAGAGAAAGGGAGCGAGGAAGAGTAGGAGGGGGGAGAAGAAAGGGGAATTAACAAACGAGAAGTGACAGAGCTGCGGGGAACTGGTGGGCAGTTTAGCAGCACACAGAGGGAACCGAGCAGAGGCCACTGGCCTTTTCCACCCTTTCTCTCACTCTGTCCCCCTCCCTCCCATCACTTACTCCATCCTGCTCCCGAATACTCATTCACTTTGTGTCTCACCCGATGCCAACCCCTCTCTCTCTCTCTCTCTCTCTCTCCCCCCTTTTTACTTCTTTGTCCCATATCTCTTTCTTTAGCCCATCTCTGCCTCTCTCCTCCAATTTATTCTCAAATCTCAACAGCCTCCCTACCTCCTTACACCCCATCTCTTTTTCCTCTTCTCCTCTTCCACTTTCTTTGCCCCGTGCTCTCTGTGTGAGTTCACTGGATAGTCATGTGAGGTGCTGCTGTGCTGTTGACAAAACACAAAGCCTTTCACATCCATCCTGCACCTGGGATCTCTGGCTACTGCTCTGTGTGTGTGTGTGTGTGTGTGTGTGTGCGTGTGTGTGTGTGTGCCTGTGTGTGTGCGTGCATGTGAGAAAGACAGTGGGAGAAAGATAAAAAAAGGACAGACAAAAAGAAAAGCCACAGCCGAGCAGAATTCATTAGTGCTCCTTGCACAGAAGCTAGGTGAGGTTTCCAACACATTATTTATTACATTATCTGATTTAAAACCAGTCAATATTACACAGATTCCCATTAATAAGTCTTTATTACAATGTGTGCTTTTATAAAATGCTATCACATTATTAACTCTTATTTGTATCATTCTTTCTGTATGTTGAAATACTCTATCATTGCCTATCTCCTTTGGAAATGTCAGGCATCTATCGTATCTCTATCTCATACACCCAGCATCATATTACTTCATCTTAAATCGTTTTTTGCTCTTGATTCTCTCCTTTTTTTTGTTGCCTTTGTACTAATTACTTTGGATACAGAGGCCGCTGGTCCCGAGGTAACGGGTAGTTTTTCTATGAGCCTGTCCCATCTGTCTAGGGGAGGGAGAGTGACCAAGGTCAAATATTCTGCAGTTTCAAAAAGCAAGAAGGCTCTGATCCTGAATGTCCTCAAATCTTATAACTTCAAGAAAAACACAGAAAATGTATTTCAGAGAAAACAGGAGGACAAAGTCTATACATCGTTACAAAGTGCTTCACAGAGAGATTCAAAGAGAAGCTGTTCATAATGTAATGTATTGTTTTGAGGGCAACATTATAAGGACTATGAGTGAAAACATGAAGTATCAGAAAATGTTGCCCCTGTGCTCTGGTCCTGGCTGTTAGCTGCAACCCCTGTAAAAAAAGAAAACTGCACTGACCAATGGGAATCTCGTCCAAACCACACTAAGTACCACCAATGTCAAAACATACTGCAGGTCAAACGATTTGTGCTCTGAAACTGGCCGAATTTCCAGTCACTCCACGGACACTATAATTGTTTCAAGCTCTTTCACTAAAATGGCCTTTCAGATGCCAGTGTGAGCTTTCAGGTCTCCCCTATAGGCGTTTTTCAGGCCTTGATGGCAGGATATAGGGGCCACTGTAAACACACAATTAACAACCGTGGCCCCACAAACCCCCAAAAGCTAAAAGGCCTCTTTTCAACAGACTCCGCTTTGTACAAACTGAAACTAAAAAAGAAAAGAAGAAGACAGATATTAAGATAGACGGAGGTGAGAGAAGTGAGGGAGAGGGATATTGTGCATGAGATGGCAAGATGAAGATAGGAGATTTTACAGGAAGATAAACAGACAAACAGACAGACAGAGAGAGAGAGAGAGAGAGAGAGAGAGACAACATATTCATTAGTTTTCCTGGCCATGTCAAACAAGGCCTACTAGAAAAGCCCTTTCATCGAGCCCATGTAAACACTCCCCCCCCCTCCCCCGTCCACTTAAGACACACTCATTTGACAACACTGCTCCCTTCCTGCCCCCTTCGTCCCTCTAAGTAGTAGTTCATCTTGCTGGTGTTTGACAGTGCCGTCGGCACAGTGAAAGAAACTTGGAAGGTGAAAGGTTTTTGCTCCTGCTCTCTCCCTCGACTTCCATGTACTCTCCGTGTCTGGTCTTATCTCCATGTTCTTCTTCCTGTCAATGCTGAGATAAGCTGAGCCATCCCACATGAGCAGGAATGTCTTAATGAACCCCACTTTGTGATCTGAATGCTGGGAAGCTGGGTCTGGCTAAACTTACTTTGAAATGAAAAATCGTTTTCGCCTTTCGAGTCCTGTGACAGAGCTCTGTCTTTCACTACTTTGTTACTACTCTGCTAATATCATCGGAGAAAAGATCAGACAGATTCTCATTCAAGTCACTTCAAGTCTTACTGAAGTCGGTTTTAGAGGCTGCACTCATTGACAAAGCAAAATAATGGTTCTTTGTCGTGTCAGCCTCGAGCTCCTCTATATAGGCACATAACCTGCTAGTTTATATTGAATATATTGAAGGCAGGAAGACGTTGTGCATCATTACTCCTCCATTTCCCTTTGCCCACTCTGGTGTTTTCTCTCTCCTACTGACTTTTTGAACCACCCCGTGAACGTGGGATAGTAATGTAGTGAGCAATAAGGGAACTGCCATTTTAATCTAATAAAATGATCAAATGAATCAATCCATTTGAGAAAAACAAATGAGATGATTATGATGTCTGAAAAAAGTGTTTTACCGATCCAATATGCTCTGCAATCAGAATTGACACCGACCACCAAGTAGCCAATCACACAACACAGAAGTGATGTCATGTGGCTTTGACAGAATACAGCTTTTGAGATGTTTTCCTCAGGAAAAACCGCCAGCGAGAGGAGGGATGAGAGAAGCTGTTGGATTGCATTCAGCCCTTCCATCCTCCGACACAACATCATCATCAACAGCTCTTCAAACATTCCTTCATTATGTCACACCGATGAATGATGCAGTAATGAGCCAGTGCCAGTCTCTGGTTATACAGCTGTCATCTGTCAGCTTTATGCTGCCACCACTTGGGTATGTCTCTGTGTGTCTGTGTGTGTGTGTGTGTGTGTGTGTGTGTGTCCCCTTTCATGGGATAGAGTGACAGGTACACAAGGATTCCGGAACTCTGAGTTCATTCCAGAAGGCCCTCAGCTTTCCTTTGCAATACAAGGAGAGGATGAAAGTATCCTGAGGTATGAGAGGGCAAAGCAAAGCAAAAGAGAAAGGAGACCAGCTGGTCTCTTCATCAAAAGCTCCTTCTCAAGGCCATCTGTGTCCTACTCATCACAAATCAGCTTGTATTATTTCAAAGACACTGGGCATCCAGCTGGATCAGTGGGCTACGGCTGTGTAATTCTGATACCACTGGTTCAAATCTGGTTTTGTGTGGATTGGAGTACATACTCCCACCGGATTCGTCATCAGGCAAAAATGAAAGCCCCGGCTGAGCGTAGTGCATGCAAAAGTAGTGCATGAGAATGGAGATTTTACCATGACTACTATAGCAACTCGATGAAAGGGACTACTCTACGGCAACAATAGATTCATCGGATCCAGAAATCTCCATCTGTTTATCGAATGTAAACATTATATTATTGAATTTCTTGAAGAATTTTTTCTGTTAAAGATTCTTTTGTTTTTATTTCTTTATTCAGTGTAGGACAGTGTAGAAATGGGGGCGAGCGAGGGGTGCGACAGGCAATAAAGGACTCACGGCCTGTAACCACTCTGCTAACAAGCCAATCAGAATTTTGTGAAGATTTACTCTTCAGTTTTAAGTAAATCATTTACTCATGATTTCTAGAGCTCCACCCCTAATATACACTTTTGAAATTGAAACCAGGCTTTTACTTTTGTCAAATGTAACCATTAGAATCACTGGCTCATAGAAATATTTACTTCAGATCAAATGTTTAAGTTAAAGTGAGTTGATGCATCTCAAAATATAAACAAAGAAGATGGAAAATGTCCTCCCACGTCTCTTTTCAAACAATTGCTATGGAAGACAAATGAAGCTACAAGAAGCATTGGTGATCTCCTACAGATGCCTCACAGCAGCAGCTCTTGTAGCACCAGATAGATGTGTGTGTCACAAAGGAATGCTTTACCATAAGCAACAGCATACAGAGCAACGCAGCACATCCAGTGCCTGACACTATATCAATGCATCCGCATAGTCTTTAAAAACATTATATCTCAACACAAAATGCTCTAGTTGTAGCCAACACACGGCAATCAACTTTAAGAAATATAATCTTTAAAAAACTTTTCCAAACGTATAAACATTTAGTAGAAAGGTGTCAGAACCAGGTTGATTATCGTTTACTCAGTCAACAAAGCCATTGCAAGCAGGTTTTAATAGTGTTGATTTAATCATTTCATTTGCTTTAGTATGTCAGAAAAGTATTTGGTGTCATGAAGCTCTCCAATTGCCACACACAAAAACAACCTCTGCATGAACCGCAGTGACTGTGGCAATTACTGATATCAAATGAACTGTGAATGAACTTTTACCAATTAGTTCCATTGCTGGTTTTTCCAGAGTCATTCTCCCACTGTGTGAAAACCTGCTTTTCTCCCTGTAAATGTACACACATGTTCAACAACAAATAACCACAAACCAAAGACTAAATCCAGAGCATGTGGTTTCTAATGCAGAACTGGTTTAAATGTCAAAATAATAATAAATGAACAAAGTCTCCAATAATTGCCTGACCGACGCTCATCAGAAGGTAAGAAAATGACATCATTACACACTTATTTACTGTGAAATCTGTTTTTGTGACTGAATATAGCATGCTTGGACTATGATGCACGCCCATTACAAAGTAATAAGTATTGCAATACACACATCCTCACAGTCCATTCAAACCTGGAAGCTATTTTCCTCACATCGAATATGCTATTCCCGTGACGTCCTCATGTGACTCATTGTTCCATCATGGAGGTATGCAAGAATCACGTCTATAAACTGATAAACAATAGCCATGCACCCGCCAACTCAAGAGTTGGCCATGGCAAATATAACAGCTCAAGTTTAGAATTCCACACTGTGGATATAACGGAGCGATTAAAAACACGCAGATACACTCTCACAAGCTGAAGGTGTTTGTGGGAAATGGAGAATGACAGCACAGTGGAGGTACTTTGCATTTTTGGGAGATGGAATCCTTTGCTGCCACAAACAGGGTGCCACAATGAAGTCGAGTCATGATGTCACCTTTTTGTGTGAGCATATGTGTCTATGTGTGACAATATAAAAGCAAGGCAGATACGAGACAAAGAGGAATTTAATACTACTGAAATCAAATAACAGTAAAACGACACACAAGGGACAGGCAATCTCAGCAACGAACAGTTTTTCAGGTGTGCTGAGCGTCTCAGGAGGAAGCTAAAAACAAGAAGCAATCTTTTCAAAATGATTTGATCACACTGATTCAGCTCCTTTACATCTCCATTGTTACAGTATAAGAGAACCACTCTGAAGTTGGACATTTGATGCAGACTTTTTCTCCATACTCAGACTAACAAAGTGTTGCTATCTCATGGTCATCACAATATGTGGGGACACAAAGACGCACTTTTTTTCCGGCCTGGCAGACAAATTGCCTCACTTGAAACAGACATCAACTGCATCACAACCCTAAATAAATACTCCCAAGTAACGCAAACTTTAAATACACAACACAAAAGGGCATCACAGACAAGGAAACAATTCATGTTTAGAGGGAGACGTGCAGAAGGGGCACTGTAGAGAAGGAGGAGGAATATGTTTATGTCAAACTAACAAAAGATTATAATTCTTAATGTCTATTCTGTCCTTGAGGCAACACGGATTGAAATTAAATACTTATTCAAAAGGTCAAATGCGAGTCTGGAATTTGCAAAAAAAAACTTAATGGCTCAATTAAGCAGCGCACAAGTTTAACTTTGTTCAATTGGTATGTCCACAAATTGCTTGATTACAGTGAATGCTCTGATTAAGATGCCAGATTGACTAAGAGAGTGACCAAACATACACTGTAACCACGGTCAAGCTGTTCTGCTCCTCTTATTTCTGGAATAACGTACGGTAGCATACAGAGTGATACAAACAGGAAGACACAGAGGAAATGTAAGAACTTTGTGCTCGCTGTTTTTTTTCACAAGCGGTTTGCGATATTACTTGTAACATGAAAGACGTTTCCCTGTTGGCCTTAAAAAGTTTTTTCCAACCATCAGTTTACACCATCTAAAGAGGTGAAGACCCTAAATGAGTGGAAAGAAACGTGTAAGGCCAAATAGCAAGAGCGGTTGCCTTTGACTTCAAACTTTTAGATATGGATGAGACTTTTCAAAGACCATGCCACTTTTTTTATTACCAATTCATGTCCTGTTCACTCCTGGACTGTGGTGGAAAACAAGCCATTAAAACATGAAAATACATACAGTCGTTTGCTGACTTTTGGCAAGAGATGCTTAGCTCTACCGATGATCTCTTGACAAGAAAATGAGTTTTATTATTCAAGTCATTTCAAGGTTACATTATAGGGTTAAATCAACCTGTAACCTCACTATAGTAACTAGATATCTAAGAGATTCGATTCTTTCAACATACACTGCGTATATTCCCTCCATCCACAGTGTTTGGTCACTCAATAGGTCTTCGTTTTCATTTAAATGTTGCGAATCCCAGTTTCTGTCAAATTTAAGTCAAGTCTGATTTGATGCGTGTTCCAAACATAGACGTATATAAGAAGTGACTGTCAATCACAGTAAGCCCGTCTTAAAGCATACTCTGCTTTATGGTCTATCTGACTCTAAACTGTACCATAGTTTACTAAATGAGCATCATGCTGTATTGAAAAAGACTTGAAACTGGTGATTGAGACCATAAACTCATGTTTACAACGTTTACTGAGGTAATAAATCAAGTGAGAAGTAGGGTCATTTTCTCATAGACTTCTCCACAAACACAAACGTGTGTCACTGTTGCAATAAATTGTTGAAACCTCATCCAGACTAGATTCATAACATGAAAATAGAGTGCAACTCTGTGGTTCTGACACACAACAAGCATATCAAAAAGTAGTGTCACTGAAAGCTCCTCTATGCACACACACATGCACACAAACAACCGCACACAAGGAGTGGGTAATAAAATATAATTTCTCTTTTAGGACACATTTAGCCCGCCCTCGGTAGGGGCAATCAAAACACACACACACACACACACACACACACACAAACAATCACACGATGACTTACACACACAATCATTATCACGTAGAACTTGCAGCCACCGACAATGATTGCTTGGGCTGAATGATAAATGAACAACATATGAATTTTAGATGTCCGTCCCTGAGAATGAGAACAAATCTGTGTGTAGGTGAGTGACTTGCTGTGGGCCTGTGGGAGTGTAGAGTGCGTCAGTGTGTGCGTAGGTTTTAGTGTGTGTGTGGAGGGAGTGATGATGGTGTTAACATTACAGCTGCCATGTGTTTATTTCCCAGAGTTCTGGTCTGTGGCGTCTCAGTCATCTCCACAGGCTTAAACAATCACTTTCCATCCATTTAAAGCCTGCATGTGTGTGTATACAGTATGTGTCTATGCATGTACTGTGTGTATGCGCTGTGGGAGGATATTAGTGCACTTCCCATTAATGTGTGTGGATAATGTGCGGAATGTGAACATTAGTGTGTATTCGTTTAACATCCATGACGAGAACACATCGCTACATGTATAGGTGTGTGTGTGTGTGTGTGTGTGTGTGAGAGAGAGAGTGTCCATGGTGTGTTTTACAGTGTGTTTACAGTTGTATGCGTCGCCCTGTCTACTCCGTGTGATTAGCTTCCCATTAACTAAGTCACATATCAACCATCAGTGGCTCCAGGCCTCCTCTGTACTATCTCACTGGACAAACATGCTGTCGGCAACATGCACACGCACACACACACAAACACACACGCGCGCGCACACACACACACACTCAACATCCACTCCTATCTGGACAGCCATTAGGTACCTATCATAGCGTATGATGATTGTCTGTATTGCAAATCCATTTGGTTAAAAGTGGGCGTCCTGACAGCCACAAATGACCCTAAATTACAGCCTGTGGATTTATTCATTTTTCACCACCGCATTTAAAGTAGCTATAGTTCATTCACTCACTAATAAACAAGATGTTTATACCTTTGGAGGTAGGGTGATTTATTTTAGGCTCACTTAAAACATGACAGAATATTTGAAAAGCCTTAACCATTAAATATAAAGAATGACTTAAAAAAAAAACTCTTTATTTTTGTGAAAACTTCACTTGGTGTACGTTTTTCTTCTTCTCTGTCTCTTTCTCTGTCTCTCTCTCTTTGTCTCTCTCTGTCTCTATGTCTCTGCCCCAATCACCCTTCCCCATCCAAAAAATGGTTCCAGGCGACAGAGAGCGGGTGGAGGGGTGGGTGTTATGGAGGGGGAGTGCGAATGCATGGAAAACCCTAAGCCCTTACAGTACTAGCGCACTGCGACTGTGACAGCCAGCTTTGCTCTGCTTCACCTGTTATCTGTCCTTCACTGCTTGGTGTTGTACTGTGCTCTCAGCTCACTGAGGAATAATAAGACTGTAGGTCACAACAATAACCAACAACTGAGAACAACACTAGTGCTGCTCTGTAGCTACAGGATAAGTCAATCTGACCACAAATCGTAAGGCAAAGAAATGGAATTTATTAGGTAAAGGTTTGCAACGTTTTTCGGAAACTTACTTTTTCTATGCAGTATAATGCTTGAGCAAAACAGGTAGACTGTAGACATTCTTTATTTTGGTTCAAAGTCAGTGGAAACACTAACAAAGATGGTTTTGATGAGTTTTGTTTGCGCGTGCTCAGCAAGGTAATACACCTTTTTTTGTACGGTAATAGCTTATAAAAATTGTCCAAATCCCTGATAACTTTATTGATTGTTCACTTCAACGAGCGTCACATAGCGTTGCACCGGAACAGGGGCGAAAAATTGCGATTCAACCTGGGTGTCGTGTTTCCATCACTGCCGACCGCAGCTTGTGCCAATAAATACCTGCGACTACTGCGGAGTCATTTGTCCCGGGAATGAATGCCAATTGTTACCTTTCCCACTGAAGAAAAAAGCCAGATGTTAGCGAGTGTTCGTGGGTTTTCTGTCCAGTGGGAAAGAGGCTTTACACAAACACACACACACACACACACACACACACACACACTTCCCCTGCTCCAGCTGTGTCTTAAGAAGTCAGAGCCAGACCGGTAATCTGACTGGGATAGAAGTTACTGGATCTGTATCCATTACAGGATGTAATACCCCTCACTCCCAAACTCTCCTCACTTCCCCTTACCTTCCACCTTTTAGAGGTCATTTCAAGATCACTTTTTTCCCCTTGCACACACGACATCAGGGCTGTGTCAAATATCGCATATCACAGACTCATATTTATGTCATTGCTTTGTCACTGAACCCTTATATCTTCAACTCCTGCCACCACATTAGCCTTTTGGGCCCCAGCTTGTTAACCTTCACTCGTTTAGACTCTCCCAGGGGCAGACCACGACTTCTGGCCCCAGTTGTGTTGGAGAAATGACTTCAGACGTCACAGAGGGAAAATAAAAGTTTACTTTGGGACACCAACAATTTGTTTTCAGCAAACCGGCAGCAAGACCTCACCTCTGCGTTTCGGCTTCACAGCCAGCAGATCAGTAGTTCTAGGTATCCGTTTCCAAGCGAGGGGAACTCTACACATCCTGTCAGGAAGCTTTAAGGCTGAGGAGCAGAAAGCCCCACTAGCAGTTTGGTACAGTGAGTCAGCTCTCGCACCTTCTGCTTCTCTTTTCTCTCGACTGCTTTTTGTTTCTCTTTAGAAATGCCTGAGTCAGTTTTGTCAATGACTTGGTGAGAGCTGAGAGTGAATCTTTACCATTGATGAGAGGCACTGATTTCAATCTAGGTGACAATAAATGCAAATAAAGCATGCGGTGTGTCTTGTCTATTACCTGTACAGTCTATTGATTTTTTTAAAAAAGGCCTCTTTAACACCATGGGAACACATTTATGATTAAATCTGTCCTTTTGTTAAGAAAGCCTCAACTCGGTAACAGCTGAAATCATCAAGCAGGTGTTCAGTGACACACAGAGAGAGAAGGATGCAGCACACAGATTTTGCCAACAACTTTATGAAACCTAAAAACAGATCGCTCTTAGACGCGAGTTGAAGAGCACATTCTCAGTCCTCGGAGAACACAGTGTCAAACAACAGCATGTGTGAAGCGATTACTGTGGCTCAAAACAGAGTGGGTGTTTTATTCTGTTAAAACAAAACCTGAAATTCTGCAGAGATCAACAGAGTCTCATTAGCAGGCAGTGACAAAAGCAAAGCAACTGGCAAAGCTTTGACCGTGAAAACTGATACAGCGGTGCTTATTTCCACCAAGGACAATGAAATGTAAGCTATCACGCTCACTCCACACTTCCCAGAACTCACATTGAAGGCTGCAGCCTGGCGTAGGTGGAAGGTCACAGAATAGCTGTGCGTGTGTGTGTGTGTGTGTGTGTGTGCGGGATTTTTAAAGTGTGCATAAGTGTGCACATTCCCAATTCCTCTCATTTCTCCTTGAAGAATAATGAACACATCATTTGAAACAATGGCCTAGACATGCTGTCGGGCAAAGTGTGCTCTCAATGCAGACACAACACCGCAGCTGTCTACTGCCCGTCTGAAACCTGTAATGTCTCCAGGTTACCTGTGGCTATAGGACCAGGAAACACTAGCTGACCAAGTCTACCATTCACTCGACCAAGCATCCACGGGCTGTTTTAGAGTGGGAGAGAGCTGGAAGAATACAGCGACGAAAAGGCGAAAAAAAAAGAAAGTGAGGTACTGGTAGTCCTGATACATAACAACCTCTTTCTCTAACCTTCATCTTTTTTTTACATATATGTTTTTCAGAAAACAAATATTTGCCTGTTGAGTCACAGTTGAATCTATTGCCAGGATAATCAATCATTTGTACGTCAACAGATGAATGAGCCTGTTGCTGCTCCAATCAATCAACTATGTGTCAACGAATGGATGAGGGAGTTGCTTAACAGGCCTCGGGCAAAATGCTATTTGAATATAGTTTTAACTAAAAAGGAACTGCTTGATCACACCTGATTCAACTTTAACAACCCGAGGAGCACTTGGTGTGAGAAATAAAATAAAACACTCAAGCTGATTGTTTCTCAAATTTCAGTTAGCGTGGAAACAGAAAGCATCCAAGCTAAAAATGATGCCTAGGCAAGTGCAAAACATATCAATATTATAGTATAAAAATAACCAGGCTTCTTGATTTATTATTAATGCAGACTGAGCAAAGAGTTAGAGCAGGTCTAGCAGTAATCTGGGAAAATTGGGGTGAAGGCTGAAACTAACAAATTCTTGTTTTCAGTCAGTATTCAACTCAGATCCGGTGGATATCAAGAGCATTAATGGTATATTTAAATCAACTGAAACATTACATTTCCCAACACCTGACACCAAAACTGCCCTTATGGAGATTTATCATAAGAAATAAGAGACATGTAAAACATAAAGACAAGTGAAACACAGATTTTTTTCATATAATATGAATTCCAAATTAAGAACAAGAGAAAAAGACTTGGTAGAGGTCCAACTTTCCGTCAGATTTCACATATGTCTTCTTCTTTGGCAGCTGTTCGGCAGCTTCCTGGACAGAGCGTTACAATGAGCGTAAGACACGAGGGAAATCTTGTTTGTGTCCATGTGTATTTTTGTGCAAATGCTTAAATATCCCTGGCATTCCAAATACCTGGTATTTCTTCCAAGGCTTAGTTTTCAATGATAAAACAGAATCTGTGAGCAAAGAGAATACTCAAAAGAAGAGGGTAACACAGCATGGACTCCATAGAAAAGCCAAGTCAGCCTGTGACAATGACAGGAAAGATGGACGACTAAGAGGGGGTGACGTGCAGGATGACCTCAGCACATAGCACACCGAGAATAAGGTATGAGCCTCTGCTGGCTTAACTTCAGGACTCCCAGCTGAAACAATCTCCAATGACTTTAAATAGACCAACAATAAAGAGAGAAAAGAAAAATATGCACAGCTACTATTACTGATAAGAAACACTATCACAACCTGTATTCTGACTTAACATCACACACACTATCATTTAAATTCTATCAATAATGACTTTTTAGAATAAAGATAATCCACAGAACTGCGGATTAAACCTACATGCTGGAAAAAAAACAACAGAGGCAGCGCGTCAAGCCTTAATGACACCCATCACGGCATTAAACATAACAGACTATTAAATCTGACACGTTCTCTCTCCAACACCTCGCCGATCACACTCCAGATACCAAACATGGTCACAGATAAAGAGGGCGATGCGGCTGACGGTAACAATGTTGGTCCAAGACAATATATCTTTCTGATTGTTCGAAGGAAACAGCTGAAGCACTGTGATTGAAGATATAAAAAGTAAATGTCAGAGCAACTCCTAACTTCCACACTTCAACTCTCAATGACTCAATTTATTTTTGGTTGATATTTGGTTGATTTGCCAAATCGATATTATATGAAAATCTGAAAACGATGTTCTGCTTGTGTTATAATAGTGTTTTTGAAATCTTTTTGTCTCAAATGCCACATGCATATCTTCTGTTCCGGATCATGTCTACATCATGTTGCTACGTTTTGGAGCTGATTTCTGAAACTGACTGTCATCACGAGTTGCTTACAGACACTGCAGAGCACAGATTTCGGCTGCAACTTTGTCAAGTTTCAAGATGTTTATAAGTTTCAAGATGTGAAACACAGAGTAGAGAGAACAAAAACACCAATACGGTTTGTAGTGAGGACAAGAACTCCCAACCACACACAAACGTTTTCAAAGAGCAAAAAGGAAATTTAAACACTTTTTTTGATGAGTTGCATGAGAGCAAATTCAGAGCAAAGCTGAGTAAACAGCGACAATGTTGCGGAGGAGAGAAAGTTTTGCAGTAACTCACCGTGCGCTTGTGCGTGAAGAGAGAACAGTCCAAGCAACAGCAGAGGACTCCGGCTCCAGAGGCAGAGAGAGAGACAGCGCTTCAGCCTTCCTCCCTGCACTGGCATGGTAGAGTCTGTTGCTCCGCTCCTCGCTTCTCCTCTCTTCAATACAGTCCACACGACAGGGTCCTCCACCAACACACTGCCTCTCACACTCCGAGTGTGTGTATGTATTTGCCAGAGAGAGAGGTGGGAGGAGGAGTACAGGGCATGCAAGCTCCTGTATGTATGTGTGTGTGTGTGTGTGTGTGGGGGGGGGGGGGTGTTTGTCCACCGCAACGTGAGAAAGTCCACACCACACAAAACACACCAGCAGTGGCAGCAGCAGTTGCAGTTGATTGTCCTCCAACCCGGTCTGACAGTAGCAGCCCAGCTGAGAGAGGGAGAGAGAGAGAGAGAGGGAGAGAAAGAGAGAGGGAGAGGGAGAGAGAGGGAGAGGGAGAGAGAGAGGGGGAGAGAGAGAGGGGCAAAAGGGGGGAGTTTACTTCACTTGGCAAGTAGGGAGGGCTGACCCGCTCACGCTCTCACACACACACAGGACATGAGTGGAAAGAAAAACGGGGGCAGGGAGCAGACAGGAGCAAGATCGGGTTTAGTAAAAAGTAGGAGGAGGGTGAGGAGGATATTGAAAACAAGCAGCAGGATCTGGGGGATTCAGCGCCTTCAACAGCTAGCACATAACCGTTTCCACTTTTCATTTTCTGTGTGAATTCTTTGAACGAGGGGAAAGTGGAATGAATGGTATATTAAAGCTATTCATTGACTATTAAGATGGTGTTTTAGCAGAAGTACATTGGAGTTAATTGATTGAAAAAAAAAAAACATTGTAGAAAAATATAAACAAGGATAAATGTGGCAAAACATGAAACAAGAAATGAATAAGCCACCACATTCATCCCAAAACCACCAATCACATTCCTTTACATTATTACAATGGGTCCTGATTTAAATGCATAGCCTAACTGTGGATATCTGATCGTTAGATGTTCAGCAAATGTATCAGAAGCTCCAGAAGCTCTCATCCAGACCAGCCAAGTGGCAAAGTAATTACAATCAAGGACCTATTTCAAGTCTGCTAAAACAAAGAGGATTTTTGTTTTGATATATGAAAAGGCTACATTTCTAGTGTACTTAACGTGTGCTTGTGTCTGAGAGCAAGCCGGAACAAGCCTAGAAGAAATAATGAACTCTACCAAAGTTGTATCTGACGGGTCTCTCCACAGTCTGTGTTACCAGTCGAAAGTTGTTTTAAGACTTGAGATAATGGTGTTTTGACAAAATAAAACACGTTAATTTGATAATAAGACTTTGATGGATTCCAGAAAAAACACTCTGACGAATCAGCTCTTCATGGTGTTCTGTTAACAAATCAGGTAGCTGGAAAAGACACTTTAAAGTAGCTGTTAGAGATTACATCACCCTTGCCCGGAGCTTTTATACTAATGAATAAATGGGTTGAGACACTCTAATAGACCATTTCCTTTTCAGAGCTATCCTTTTGCCTGTAAGGCATTGTTGACAGAACCGTGTGTGTGTGTGTGTGTGTGTGTGTGCTGCGAACACTTTGCTTTTTGCCAAAAAGCATTCACAGACCTGAAACAGCACTTAACGAGCAGCTTTTTTTCCACCCAACCTAAAATGCTGATTTCAAAGTTTTGAGGTTAAATATGGGGGCCAACTGCTTTTGTTTTCATGTTAGTCTGTCTCGCTTGTAGCCGCCGCTGTTCTTTGCACTTCTTTTCTTTCTCACACTCGTTCATGCTGTTCATTAGTGACAAACAATAGGCTGCCTGGCTCCCTCGCTCCTCGATGAGAGGAAAGATCACTTAAAAAATAAACAGTCCGACCCCTATTCTTCGTCGGCCTCCCTTCATCCCCTCCTCTCTGAAGCCCCTTTCCCACACAAACCTGAACACAGCAACTGACGCTCGTGTCAGTTGCTGTGTCATGTGGAAACGAGATCCAGATGCAGTTTTAGAAGCAATATATCCAGGCAGTTCTTCAGCTAAGCAGCTACTGATATTTAACACATGGGAAGATTTAAAATGATGATGGTTTTAAGTAGCCACCAAGGCCACTCTATCTTGGCATGTTGACAATAAAAATTAACTTGTAGATATCAGGGACATATATTCTTCTGGCAATTCAGCCATAATTTAAACATTCTCTTTCAATTCTATGGTGCCCATATTTTCCAACTTTGTCCTGTTGTGCTGCCACCTGTGGTGAGAATAAAAACCTAATGTAGTCAAAATGTTGGATAAGAATAGACTGGAGAGCAAAATTCTGTGTCTATATTGTATGTCCCTTTGAATGACAAAAACAGAAAAAATCACACACAGCTATCTCCATCATTCCTGCATCTGTTCACTTTTTTTATAACTCACAAACTCAGCTGCCCTCCCCCTCCCACCTTCCTCTCCCTTTCCCACTCCCCTCCTCCAGTGAAACAGAATGTCATTTCAAGCATGTCTAACCGCGGGAAGCCTTTTAAAAACTGTGACAGCATTTGCCCCCAATCCCTACTAGCTGTGAAGCCGTATGTGTGTGTGTGCATGTGTGTGTGTGTGAGAGAGAGAGAGAGAGAGAGAGAGAGAGAGAGAGAGAGAGAGAGAGAGAGAGAGAGAGAGAGAGAGAGAGTGAGTAATGAACGTCTGTAGTGATTTGCTGGAGGACAGGATATCATATGTAAATTGAGGAAAGACCCCTTTAAAAACAGTTACTTTAAGGCATTGTAGGCTGGTGCCATAGACAAACACACACACACACACACACACACACACGCTATTCTTCCATGGTGTCACCCTCATGCTGGGCCTATGATGAATGGCTGAGACCCTCACAGGCGAAGGATGAGCAGTAAAACTGAAAGAGAAAGAAGAGTATAGAAAAGGCTTCTGACAGGAAAAACAAAAGGAATGATCAGAGAAGGATGATGGTTGTTTGAGACAGTTGGAAGGAAATATTTCTGAAGGACTGAGATACTAAATGGAGGATGGTGACCTTTCGTGGAGAAGTGAGGGAGTTCAGGGAGGGGAGAGGAGGACAGGGTGATGGACAGTGGGGATCAGAGAGAGACGAAAAGAGGCCGGAGACTTAAAAATGCTTCACATTTCTCGCTTTGGCCAAAAAATGAAGTTGCTCAGACATTTGATTCTGAAGCAGAAAAACCCTTTTTTGACAGACTGCTTCTGTTTTTCATATGTTAATGGTATTCAAGCTCCCTTTACACATTCAGATGATGTGTCTCAGCGAGTGCTTGGGGTCAATATGCTTTCTATTCAGCATTCACTCTCACATCACTTTCGACAGCCTGTCATAACAAAACAACTTCACATGTCAGCAGCTCTGTGTCAACACTTAAAAGAAAGCCAAGTTGGCTTTCAGAATGCTGAATGTCGCTGAGGCTGTAGAAATGTGAAAACACATTCACTTTCTGAAATTAGTATAAAAAAAGGGACATCGTGTTTATGAGTGGCGTTTACTCCTGGTACATTTTGAGTGGGTTTTGCGTTGTTGTTGCTGCTATCTTGAAAATGGAGCTTGAAAGGGAAGGGTACGTAGTGTTGCATTATCCATGACGGACATCGCTGCCACAGCAGAGAGCAGTCTCCTGCCTGTATGCTCAAGACCTACTTTTACAGTATATCAAGGTGAAATTCCACCACAGCCAAGCCCCCTGGGAACAGACCTTTCATTTTCCAAATGCCTGATGATATGCTTTTCTCCTCTCCTCTTTACTAGGATCTGCTTCCCGAATGCGAAGCCAAAGCAGTGGCTGCAGGTTGCGTGACTGTTACAAACGTTTGTTATAGGCTCAGTCAGATTCCTCAGTTGCTGTCCACTGAAAACCATGTACCTGTAAATGTTGTTTTATTTTTTTTTTACATTAATTGAAGGATTAATTGTTCCTTTATTGGTTCAGAAAATGTTCATACTTGATAGATAAACCCTTCAAAAACCTATTGAAGACTGTATTGGGAAATGTATTGTCATTTAGCAAAAAAAAGGGCAGTTTTTCTTAGTAAAAAGGCAACTCCACAGATTTGAGGTCAGATACACATCCTCAGGTGACATCACTTGGCAGTGTTGGTTGGGGCTGAAGACGATAAAGATGTAAAGAATGTGGGTGTGTGGAGTTTGAAAGAAGTACCAGACCTCTGTATCCCACTACTCCTCATCTCTGCCTGAGGCTACAGGCTCAAGGTTACAATAGCTGCTGCTAGCATAACAAATCCAAATCTGCCCAAACTGTCCGTGGAGTTGCATTGTGGGTAATGTGAGTGCCAGGTTTTGAGAAGGAAAAGTAATGTGTGGAATCAAATAAAAAACAGATGATGGAATCCATTTCTGCTGCATTGATTTGAATTATTTTCTTTTCAAACCAATGTTTGTCTTGTCCAACAACATTATAGATGTGCAACGTTGGAATAGTCATTTTGGAGAAACATGGTTTTCACAGGACAGCGCTCTTGTGCCTTCTGACATATTTGTTATTCAAATACATCATCTCCGCTTTGGGATTTCCATCTGCGCCGGAGGATTTAAATACGACCTTACCTTTTCCTGCTTCACTTTTAGAAGCTTTATCCCTTTATTTGATGTGTGAACTGACTAACAGGCAAGGGATTAAGTACATTTTAGAGAAACACCTCTGTGGCACAGCAGCACATCTGCTAATCCCCAGCCATTTACTTCAGCATGTTAAACTAACACGCAGTTTAACATAATCTGCTTTAAGCCTGTCCATTCACTCCGATTCACTGGTGCATTTACATAGCAATCCTTTCTGCCTGAATGGAGACACAATGAAAGACTGGGAGAACATGTGTATGAGAGAGTGGGGTTGTAGATGTGGGTGAGTAGTGTGTGAGAGTATACTTCCTTTTCCTATTACAGCCCATTTGGACTCTTGTCTTCTCTGCCTCTGGTTTGTTTTGGTCCAGCAACAGCTGAGCCAAAAACACTATAATATGCTTTGTAAAATAGAAAACAACGAAAATGTTTTGTCCTGCAAAAAAATGTTAATTGTGGAAAGTTGTTTGGGGGGAGTTTGAAGGAGTTGGTGTTAAAGATTTATTGATGGCGGCAAGCAGGGAGTGCATGAACAACTGGTGTGAGGAATGTGTGAGGGGTGCAGTGGAGAGGCAAAAGAGCGAGATGATGAAGGATGGAGTAAAAGAGCTGCCTACGAACAGTGTTGAACCTTTTCACCCTGAGTTGCAACACACCAACACAAACAACATTAAGTCCTGTGACTGAGGTCCACTGGAACCTCCAGCTGTCACAAAAAAACCCCACCCCGACTCATCAAAACATCTCGGGGAATTGATGAGAGAAATTAGGAAATCACGGGATAACACGTAAATTGAAGAGAGGCATGATGGTGAAGGACGGCGACTGAGAAGGAGTCTGTCAGGTCCACCTCTGACCTCAACACTGATTTGTTTGTGATTGACCTTTCATCTTTGGAGAAGATCCCTCCACACCACTGATAGACAATCACAGACAAGTCAGGATGTCAGGAGCCAAAAGATGAATTCCTAAACACATAAAAAGAAGAAAGCTAAAAGAAGAAGACTCTCTTGTTTCAGTCAACTTATTACTTTGGGAAACATGCTGTGAACATAATAAGTAAGAATAGATGTCCTGCATTCTAGAAGAAGCACACAAAGAGTTAAAACTATGTGATGGCCAAGATGCTCGGACTACACAGATTAAAATATCAAACTGATGCTGACATTTTGTGGTTAGTGAAACAAAGAAATCAGTTTAATATAAAATAAAAAACTGTATCCAGCACAAATAGACAAAACATGGTTCTGTTTAAATTGATAATAGAACTCACTGTACTGTACTCTCTCACGTAAATGA
The DNA here is from genome assembly GCF_910591455.1 of Pholis gunnellus. Taxonomy (NCBI): domain Eukaryota; kingdom Metazoa; phylum Chordata; class Actinopteri; order Perciformes; family Pholidae; genus Pholis; species Pholis gunnellus. Next base: position 10,354,569 of record NC_136532.1, on the reverse strand, counting down.
CTTTCAAGGCCTCCTCAAATGTAATAACACATTGCTTGAAATTGAAATTTGTCTTTCATCCTCTTTGGTTTAGAAACATCAACATCTTTACATGCATATACAATCCCAAACAAACATACATCACCTCCATAAAGAAGGTCTACAAACACACCTCTCTGGGATGCATTACAGAGAAAACTTACTTTGCCAATGAAACATGAGATATCCATTTGAAGTTACTGCAAATAGTATCACACACACACACACACACACACACACACACACACACACACACACACACACACACACACACGCACACAGAGGTAGGTGTCAAACCATTTAAACTTAATGACGGCCTAATGATAGACCAGGAATGGCTTTTACAGCTTGTTATTGTCATTGTAAAACCACTCACTATCACTTTACAACCCCCATAAAGTCATTGGCAGGGATAGGTGTGGTCAGGGCGAGGTACAACAAAACTGAGAATGAGTATCAGAAATCCACCTCTGTAATCATGATATCATAAATATATCAATTAGTCTCAATTGCTTCACTGTATATCTGAAATGATTGACTGAGTTCCCCCTTAAGCCGTCTGCCAAACACAATGTTTTCTATAGGATTTCAACGGGATTGATATCCTGTTACTTTGCTCTAAGGCGCAGAGACGTTAAAGTGAAACCACAAATTTGAGGCCCAGATTCACTGTATTCACTGTATTTGTAGTGTGATAAATTAAGTATATTTTTGTTAAAAGAAAGTGACTACATTCATGCACAGTGTTTTTAAGTCTAAAAGAACCCAAATCCATCTGCCCCGCTGTGAGGAGCAGGTGTTACAGTCGTCCAAAACGGAACTGAATGGTCAAATGGGTGGAATGTTAAAAATGTCCTGTTAAGGTAACAGAATAGTACGCAGAAGAAAGAAGACTCGTGTGGGAGCTGAAAGAGAGAGCAAGATGTCCCACTTGCTGTGTGGGATTTTTTTTCTGCCTACTTTTCTGATTCATAAATCCTGCAACAGCTTACCAAATGACTGAGGATCACGATCTGCTTTTGATTATGCAAAACTGGACCGATCAAAACATCCCTATTTCATTCATTTCCTACATTTCCTAGACTGTGGCGATCATCTGAAACAGTTGACAGTATATCACAGACCTTTGTCGACGAGAATATATACGTACTACTCACCCCATCACCACTCTTTCTCCAGAAACAATTATTCAATCATATCAAAGAGACAAGAAGTAAAAAAATGTTAAAAATCCATCCCATTATCATTTCCAACCATGCTCCCATAAGCTTTACTTCCATTAATAAAATCCCCCTTAAACCTTTGTAGAAGAAAGTACAAACCAATCTAATGATGTAAAAAAAAGAACTAACCAAGACCAATTACAAACTTCAGAACATAAATAAGAAGACCACGTTTTTATACAAAAGGCTAAAAATATTACTTTTGGACCACAATATCACCATCATTCATTAAGATGATAACAAAAATGTACAAATCCTCCAACTTCCCAATATCTACTCAAGCTGCCACACTTCATCACTCATCAACACACCAACACATCCATCATGTAGTTTCTACATAAATCTCTTATCAAATTATGAAATATCGGCCTCATGTTACTCATTACTGATCGCTGTGGGCCGCATCGCAGCTGTGTTAATTTGCTTAAAACTGCTATTGCATACCGTACCTTTCCTGCTCTTGCCGCTTCACATTAGAAGTTTTCAACTGGTGAACTGGAAAGATGCTTGTATTGTGAAGAAGTTATAGCAAATGTAATGTGTTTGTTACCAAGTTAGCAGAACTTCATGAGTAACAGTGTTATTCTTAAATTAAAACTGAGTTTAACTATAGTTAAAAAATGATTATGTTATTTAAGAGGTATATAAAAAGAGCCATACATACATACACATACATACATACATACATACATACATACATACATACATACATACATACATACATACATACATACATACATACATACATACATAGGTAAGGTGCTTTGATAAAGTGATGTAGAAGCAATTACACTGAGCGAAGGTTCGTAAACGGTACTGGCTGAGACACTGAGTTGGTGTATTTGAATCTTTTTCGTTTTCTAATGTTTTTGAAATAACAAAAAATCATCCTTCTCTTAATATGGTGTCATTAAAAGTTTAAATAATACAGTGTAAGTAGCACAAGCATGTTATACTATTTCCTACTGTCAATTTAAAACCAAAGTAGAAAAAAAACGTGTTTGAAACATGGATCAAACACTACATGGATTGCAATCAAACAAGGGGAAGCTTAAGATTTCTGAATTCAACGGCATCAACACCAAGTTCAACACGAGTTCAATCAGCGGAGGAGGAGGAGGAGGCACATGCCGGTCATGAGGCAAAATAATTGCAAGAGTCCGGAGTTGTTTTTGTTAAGCTGTCACCGCAACAGTTCGGGGCAGCAGCCTTTTTCAAAGATGGTCAACTAGCAGCAACACATTAGCTATCAAATGGAATAAAAATGCGTGCTAAGATGTGTATCAAATCATTTTAATCAATTCAGATTTCTATGATTATTTCACTTTCTGTGATGCAATAAGACAGTGATTTACTAGCATCTGGTAGTTCTAATGAACCATTCAAAATGAACTTGGTTTTGCCCTGAATAGGTCGGGAGGACCACCTAACGTGGGAGCTTACGTTAATAAAAGAGCTACACATGCTCCCATGGCCGATGACAACTGTTCCTACAACCAAGAATAGCGAAGCCCAATAAAACCTTTCTGTCTCTATTGCTGGTCCTATTCACTGTTGGTTTCCCCCGCACCCCCTCTCTTTCTCTGTCTCGCACACACACACACACACACACACACGATGCCTTTTTCAGTTCATATATAATTGCTATGCATGCCCGCTGTACATCATTTGAAATTTTAATGGCTTTTATAACAAAACACACCAGTTCTGAATGAAAGAAAACTAAGTGCAGAGTTTGACAGAAGCACCAGCAAATGATCAGTTAACATATGCAGACTGAATATCAGAAACCCAACTTATTAAATTGAATGCGATAATCAAGTTATCAGTGGCTAGATAGAAGAGGACAGAGGATTATAGAACAAAGACCACAGAGCGAGAGACTGAAGAGAAGAGGAGAGGCCCCGTAATGGTGGCTGTTTAGGGCCAAACAGAGCAAGGTGACACCGGGGGCAGGGGGCTGACCTACAAACCGCCGGTAACCCCGACACCTGCATGAACACATGGACACACACAAACTCAGACACATTATTCACACATCGTTGCCCACAACACACCAGCTCCTCTAGACCTGCCAAAAGGCCACCTTTTGACTAGGCGATAATAGCATCTGTTAGGCAAAACACTGGTGCTTTGTGATTCTTCTTTCTCATAGACTTTACCAAACAATCAGACACATATTGCCAGGGAGGGAAAACAGGGTTTAGCAGAAGACTTCAAAGGAGCGCTATGTGAGAGAGGTTAGAGGTGAGGGCCAGAATGGAGGAAGAGAAGAAGTATTTCATTAAAACAGGAACTCTGGAGCAAAGAACGGAAGACAAGAGAGAGAAAAAGACAATGTGTTTAAAGTTATTCATGTTAGTATATTCAATCAAAATAGAGAATCCTGGATAACCATTTTGAAATCCAAAATTCAGTTACGAAACTTACATTTTATACCAGCGTTCAATTGTCTTTTGTGGTTTTCTTTCATCAAGTTGGATTAATTTACCAAATTCTTTATTGAATTTCGTAGCTGAAAATGAGCATGACCAATTCACATTCATTGGAATGTGATCGGATACGAAATTTTATAATTTCAGTTTGGCACTAATCTGTTGGCATGAAGCAGGGCTGTGACCCCTATTCATACTTTGATGATGGAAAACACTTATTGGTAAACAATGTTGGGCAGCAACACATTGGCCTAATATTTGTAACATGTTAAAGTAAAATTATTACTTTTTTCAATAATGTACAGTTACTTATCACAGTAACGTTCCATTACTTTGATATTTAAGGCTCAACCTGTTTTCTATCTTACTGGGAGTCTGTGGACTCAGTGGATACACTGGTCCAGGACATGCTAGCTTGGCGCAGCAGCTTGAGGTGGGGGGAGGCTGTTACCCAACACCAAAAGATGATAAATGCAATTACCAGTACCTCCAGAGTTGTCATATCAACATTTTGTATGTTCTTAACTAGCTTGCTAATGTTAGCCACAGGTACACCTACAATGAATCAAGCAGCTGGGACTTCTTAAGGGCTGTGTGCAGTCACTGGGGCTAGCTGCTGCTGGATTGTCAGTAAATCCCTCCAAATTGTTGGGCTGTCTTCCTGTTAAACCACAATTACTTTTTCAATGTATAATGAGTAATTGATGACGAACTCTAGTAACTTGCCTAGCACTGTTGGTAACACAGAAACGTGGCATCCTACAGAATAGTTAGGAGAATCTTTGGTGACCTCTTGCAAATTGTACAGCTTAAGTTTCTGATGTTAACAAAGCCAGACAGGAAGGAGGGACAACAGGACACAGGGAGGGAGGAGAGAGTTGGGCAGGAATTGAGTCGGATAGGGGAGGTGATGGGAGCAAAGCGGGGTGTCGGAAGGGTGGCGGGGGGGCATGAGGGTCTACAAGGGGTGAGTGGCGCAGTGGGATAAGAGCGTGGGGAGTTCATGCCCCCGCCAGGCCCTTTTCGCACTGCATAAACAAAGAGATTACAGTGAGAAGGGGCTCCGTGCCGCTAACAAGCAGGGGCACCCCACACACACTCACACATTTAACACAGACACACACAGCACACACAAAGCACACACAAAGCACACACAGTCGCGTGCATGCAGGAATCACACATGCACACACATATAAAAGACATTTAATGCACACACACAAACGAGGCAAAACTCATGCAAAACGTGCACATGCAAACACAACATGAACACAATAGACTGACACACACAACTAACAAGAAGCATCACAACATAGTGGCGCCACCTGTCTCCTCTTCACCAATTAATGAGCTCCCCGCTCCCGGGATGCTACAACGAGTTGGCAATTAGCAGGGAAAAGAAAGGGGGAGGCATGAAATGAGGGAGAAAAACAGACGACAGGAAGGGGGGGGGAAAGGGGTTAGAAAAAGAAAAGGATGAATAAGACAGAGGGGAACAGATAGAAAACAGAGAGACGGGATACAGATAGAGAAATAAAGGGAAATTAGAGATGATTTAAAACCTGAATTTGAACAGGCCGTGACATAAAGAAATACGCAGAGAGCCCGACAGATCCACATTTACCAAAAATAAGCTTGCACTGGAAAGGTGAAATATCTGAATTAGACTAGTGCCATTGTTTTATTATCTCTTATATAAGTTGCAGTCATCACTCAATTTCAAATGACTGTTTGTTGACAAGATGGTGCCAAAAAAAGTGGAATGCACAAACTGAAAAGTTTATTTGCACAAACGCGGAGTATTGATACTTTCTAGTCCACAGCTACATACAGTCCAGACATTTGTGTTTTTAGACATTAACTAGACACTAATTTTAGTCAAAATGTGGGTAGACAATGCAGATTTGTCAGCTCATTTATGTGTTTCATTAATCTTGGTAAAATCACAATTTCTACCCTAACCATGTTTTATTGTTTTCGAATTGAATAATGAAATGGGGAAGATTGTTAAACCAAACAATTTGTGGTCAGCCTCTCTAGGGTATGTAAATAGTGTGACGGAAATATGAAATATAGCAAGATGGGTGATTAAATGAGGATTATGGCGGAAAAACACACACTCTTTTGTTCGCCATCTGATAACAGGCAGTCATTCATATCGCCTCTCGACCCCCATGATCCCTGAACCCTGAGACCTAAATATGGAACAAGAACTGAGAGACTGGTCACGCATTTGCTGACAGTGATTGCTCATGCAGACACATGCACACACAAAAGCTACGAAGGTCTACCATTTCTTACTTTAGAAGTAAAACCATACTACACACTTGAACAAGCATCACGGACATTTAGAGGCCTGAATGCAGACCCTTCAGGAAATGGCGGCAACTTCAACAAGTAACTGAACGGATGAATGGAAAAATAAACACCAGGACAAACTGCCTTGCATTGAAGTTTTTTATTCAATTAGTCCGTCAAGTATAGTTCCAATAAAGTTGCAGGTTTAGATGTCCGAGGTTCGAATAAATTAGCTCCACACCAATTTTGATGCTTTAAAGTTGCTATTCAGCTGTAGGTGGATTTTCTAAATTGATATTTCAGTCTGGTAATATGCAAGTCCATTCAAAGAACAATTCAAAAATGACTGAAAATAATAGCATACATTTCTGTTATTTACTTTTAGACTGTTTGGCTTTGATATTTTAGTAGTGTAGGAGGACGTGTGGGATTTCTGTGTTCAGCATGTGTGTGAGTTAAGGAAGGAGAGTAAAAGCCTTTCTGTAGCTGTTCAAAAATATGCAGACGCAAAGTTTAGCACAGTTTTAAGGCAGAAGCGGGTCACAAATTCCACATACACACACACACACAAACACACACACACACACACACTCATTTGCATGCCAACACTCCATCCACACACACACACACACAGGGCAGGTGTGGGGTCAGTGTTAGGGTCAATGGCCTCGGTCCAGCTCCCAAATATAGAGTAT